>NC_065579.1:2166046-2469261 GCF_024542745.1 Macaca thibetana thibetana | reverse complement strand
ATTACAGGCGGGAGCCATCGCGCCCAACCCGAGGGACGTCACTTTTTAAGCATTGTTTTGCTATAGTTGGAATTTGTTTTACATAGTGTGATGTAGGTGTGTGCATGTGTGTATAGTGCGTCGTGTGTGTGCGTGCGTATGTGTGTATATAATATCCTTAACACCCCGTGAAGTAGGTTAATATTATCCTCACTGTACAAGCATTAGTTGTTACCAGCCTTTTACTTGGAAAGTTTTGCAATTCCACTGGTTATTAAAACTGAAAGGGGGCTGGGTGCAGTGGCTCAGGCTTGTAATCCCAGCACTTTGGGAGCCTGAGGCAGGCAGATCACCTGAGGTCAGGAGTTCGAGAACAGCCTGGCCAACATGGTGAAACCCTGTCTCTACTAAAAATACAAAAATTAGCCAGGCATGGCGGCGCATGCCTGAAGTCCCAGCTACTCAGAGGCTGAGGCAGGAGAATTGCATGAACCTGGGAGGTGGAGGTTGCAGTGAGCCGAGATCACACCACTGCACTCCAGCCTGGGCGACAGAGCAAGGCTCTGTCTCAAAAAAAACAAAACAAAACAGAAAAACACACACACGCAACTGAAAAGGGAGTTAAGTTTGTCTCTATTGTGTGAAGTTTGTTTTTTAAAAGGACTAATGCTTTCAAAATAATGAGAAGTATAAGTTATTCTGTCTAAATGTTGTTTACAGTTATTATGAATTATTCTATACAGGATAATGCCCACTTTTACTGTTCCCTTCTCTTTAAAAAAAATCCAAAATTATACAAGTTGGTGAATAAGGAACTGAGTGTGATGAATCTAAGTATTATATAACTGCTACTTATAGCTTTGGAATAGCGTGAATAATTAGTGTTAATGTATTAAGTTCTTATAATTCTAGCTGTTTGCAAAGTCATTTGATCTTTTAAAAATCCTGGGCTATTATAAATTTATCATTTATTTTAGAGTTTTGTCATAACTTTTACTGTTTCTAAAGAATAAAATATTTAATTTACTGTTATAAAATATTCAGACTAGAGGATATCCGAAAGCCCTTCTGGTTCTTTGATTTTAATTTCCTCTTTTTTTGGCTTTGGCTTTGGCTAGAAGGGCAATTAAAACCACTTGAGGGATTTACATTCCCAGCTTAAATATTGGTGGTGAACAGTAATAACTCATATCTGTAGAATTCACAATAATGATATTAGGTACCATCTGTTAGGAGCCCATTCGGTGCTATAGTGGTAGGCATTTTATATATATTATACTCAATCCTTGAAACAATTCACAGTGGTAAGAGGCAAGTTACCAGAGGTTAAGTAGTTTGCCTGAACTTGTAGCTGGTTGGTGATGGAGTTGGGATTTGAACCAAGCACTGACTTTAAAGTGTAAAAAGCCTATGAATTTTATACTGTGCCCTGCAGGTTCTGATATGATTGTGATGTAATGAAATAATATTCACTATTTAAGTACATTATACGATGGGAATTAATTTATGAATCTAGAGTAAAAATTGTGCTTTTGAGTTATGTTAAAGCATTGCATAATTTAGTTAGAAAATATAAATACTTTTGAATTTTTATTTTCCTTCTTCTAGATATTCAAGAATTTTATGAAGTGACCTTACTGGATAATCCAAAATGTATAGATCGTTCTAAGCTGTCCGAACCAATTCAGCCTGTGAATACTTGGGAAATTTCCAGCCTCCCAAGCTCTACTGTGACTTCAGAAACACTGCCCAGCAGCCTTAGCCCTAGTGTGGAGGTAAGATGGAAAATCTGTTCTGAAGCTGTTTGTTAGTGATCAGTTTATTTGTACTACTGTGTTTCTTCATTTTATTACAATAATATTTTATTTTGTGGAAGTATTATTTATAATAAAGAGAATGGGGTTAAAATATTTTTGAAAAGCAAAGCTCAGATTCTCTGTTGCCCCTGTTTTAAAATGTTATGAATGTTTGAGGTCTGAAATACTTGATTTAGACTATTAAAAAGTTCTTTGAGTGATAGACCTCAACAAGGCTTCATCTGTGTGATAATTAAAATGGAAATGAAAATGGTACTTTGAAAAGATGGTTTTGCTCTGGTATTCTTTCCTAGAAATAGGATATAGTTTTGTGGTCTGGGCTGCTAAGTTGTACCCATTTATCTCAAGGAATCTCTGTTTATTGGCTTGAAGGATGGCATTCAAACTCACTACAGACTGAAGAGTAAACCTGAGCATCAGCCTTGGTTTCTACATTTTCCGCACTTAAAGCTATTTCTTTGAGTATTCATAACTGTCTTAGCAATACTTGTTTTGTGTGTTACACTGTTGCCCAGTTGGATATGGTATAGCGGAGGTATGAAGCATTTTGTAATGAAGATTCTGCCCAAGAAGCATCAGTCATTTGAAAGTGGTTATCTGTCTGAATTTGAATCTAGTCCTTTCTAGTTGGTGTAAGATAGTGGCAGTGCCTGGAAAATGCAGTGTTTCTGTTTGGTGAGTAATCAGTCAGGGAAAAGTGGTGGTAGGCCGCAGCCAGATAGCTAGCACTGTGGTAAAGAAACCAGATGGTTTCTCAGTTTTAAGTAACATAGAACTATAGAATTTTAGAGCAGGAAGAATCAGAGCACATCTGACCCCTTGTCTTCATTTTAAAGATGAGGAAACTGAGATCCAGAATAAAACGACTTAACCCACTTTATTTAGCTGGTTTGGGCAATTCTACCTTTGAATTTCAGGCCTCTTAACACCCAGCTCACAGTTCTCTTTATTAATCCTAGACCTTGTATGTTTCTTTTTGATCAGAGAGTATAATGTTTATTGTGTATATCCTTATTTTCTTTATGCTTTTTTTTCCCTATCACTTTTTCCAGGATAATTCCTATTTCCATGGGTTAATACATCACTTGCTTTTATAATAGTTCATTTCTGAGGTCTGCTGCAAATAGATTTTTAAAATGTCTTCAATCAGTTATTGCTATGGTTTGAATGTGTCCCCTCCAGAATTCAGGTGCTGCCAGTGTGAAAATAATGAGAGGTGGGCCTGTAGGAGGTGATTAGGCCATGAGGACTCCTCCATCCTTCTTGGGATTAAGGCCCTTATAAAAGAGGCTCCACAGCCTGGGGACGGTGGCTCATGCCTATAATCCCAGCACTTTGGGAGGCTGAGGTGGGTGGATTGCTTGAGGTCAGGAGTTTGAGACCAGCCTGGCCAACATGGTGAAACCCCGTGTCATGTCTAAAATACAAAAATTAGCTGAGCGTGGTGTCATGCGCCTGTAATCCCAGCTACCAGGGAGGCTGAGGCAGGAGAATTGCTTGAACCCAGGAGGTGGAGGTTGCAGTGACCTGAGATCGTACCACTGCACTCCAGCCTGGGCGACAGAGCGAGACTCCATCTCAAAAAAAAAAAAGAGCCTCCACAAAAAGTTTAGCATTTTAGCTTACCTTTTTGCTTTCTGCCGTGTTGAGATGCAACAAGAAGGCCCTTACCAGATCAAATGCCTGGATCTTGGACTTCCCAGCCTCCAGAATTGTGAGAAATTATTTTTTGTTTTTCATAAATTACCCAGTCTCAGGTATGCAGCTGTAGCAACACAAAATGGACTAAGACAGTTATTTCACATTTATTGTCTTAGTTCTCAGTTAGAAAATTGCTTATGTAAAAAATATGTTAAACTTTAAGAGAATTGACTTATTTAATTGTTTACTAGTGTTTTTTATTGTTTGATTTACGATACCTTTGATTATAAAGCCCAGAATGCTTATACTCGATTTACTTATTTTTATAGGAGATTGTTTAAGTAATGGCTGAATCAGTGTAATCATTGACAGTAAATATTTGACATTGTTGGTGGGAATGTAAATTACTATAGCTATTATGGAAAACAGTATGCAGGTTTCTCAAAAAAACTAAAACTAGAACTGCCCACCAGCAATCCCAGTAGTGGGTATCTGTCTAGAAGAAAGGATATCAGAATAGCAAAGGGATACCTGCACCCACATGTTTATTGCAGCACTATTCACAGTGGCTGAGATATGGAATCAGTCTAAATATTCATCAACAGATGAATGGATAAAGTGTGACACATATATATATGTACACATACATAAACACACACACAATGGACTACTATTCAGCCATAAAAAGAATGAAATCCTGTCATTTCCAGCAACATGGATGGAACTGGAGGTCATTATATGAAATTAAGTAAGCCAGGCACAGAAAGATAAATATCATGTGTTCTCATGTGGGAGCTAAAAATGTTGATCTCATGGAGGTAAAGAGTAGAATGATAGTTACCAGAGACTGGGAAGGGTGGGAGAGGGAAAAGATGAAGAGAGGATGGTTAATGAGTTCAAAAATAGTTAGAGGGAATACATTCTACTGTTCAGTAGCACAGTAGGGTGACTATAGTTAACAACAATTTATTGTATATTTCAAAATGGTTTAGAAGATTTGAAATGTCCCCAACACAAAGAAATGATAAATGTTTGAGACGATGAATATTCTAAATACCCTGATTTGACCGTTACACGTTGTATGCATGTATCAAAATATCACATGTACCCTGTAAATACATACAATTATATATCAATAATAATATTTTTAACTGTAAATATTCATTAAGGTTGAATACTTGGACAGTTTTGTAAGCTTAAAGTTTTTTTCCATATAGATTTCATTCAGGAAGATCAGTAGTGCATTGAATTTCATCAGCAGTGACATTGGTAACACTTCAATTTTTATAAAATTACGAGGCACTCATGTCTAGAATGCTATTTGCAGCTCTGGTTTCTATACCTCCTGAAAGATATATTATGAACATGATAAAACACTTCAAATGAATAGGAGAATAAGAACTTTCATATTGTGAGTGTCAGATCTTACTGGTTTGGAAAGTAGATGAGAAGAGAATATGGTCACAGAGTGTTGTTTAGTGCATGGCACATGGAAATTGCTGTAGTAATGTTGGAAATCTGTTCCTATTCATGAATAGACTCTAAGGGAAACATTGGGATATGTCCATCAAGTCCTAGATTTTTAAAAAGTAGCAAAAAACTGTGTGTATCAAACTTGAATGAGCAAGGTCAATTAGTAGGAAGTACCGTCTTACAGAGATGTCAGAAAATCCGGACAAATGTTTGTCTGAAAATGTAAATAGTTTTGAAACACACTGATGGATGATATTTATAACGGTTTTTTTAAAAAACCTGGAATGTTTGGGGATTTAATTTCTACTTTTTGAGGGTGCTATGATAGAAGGTAAGCATATTGCTGTTCACCCATCCATTCATGCTTCATTTGGAAAACTTGGCTAAGTGATCATCTGATCCCTTGTTTCATTTGCTACTTTAGACTCTTGAGGCATGACGTTTAGGACTAAAAAGGGACTTACAGAATCTACTTACTCAAAACAAATAACTTAAAACTTAAAGTTTATTGTACTATAACTTGAAAAATTTGAAAATCTTAAAACTTTTTTGTCTTAAAGAGAATTTAGGTTATACTTGTGTACTAATTCTTGGATATAATAATCTTTTCCAACAAAATTGCATGCGACATGCCTCTTTGACTTCATGTTTGCTTTTGCAGAACTAAAAGAGGGTTATTTTTGCTAAAAGTATTTAAGATTACTCAATTTCCACAAAGGCTTGACTGTTATTCTCTTAAAATGCAAATCTTCATCTTTAAAGCATCTATCAGGTTTTCTTTGTCTTTCTTTTTTTTTTTTTTTTTTTTTAAAATAACAGTTAACTGATCTAACTCTTGCCAGGTCATTTTCAGTTACTTTGTGACTTTATAACTTTGTTTCTTCTGTATCTTCTGAAGTAGTAAATATAAAGTGACAGGATTAGTATCCCATTTTCTTAAAATTTTCTTTTTGTGTATATATTGTCTTTTACTTTGAGCATATGTCTAGTGAGATGTTTGGAATAATGTTTGTATAATATTTAATGATTGTTTCAAAGTGATAGGGATTTTTTTCTTTTTTGCACTTTTCTATATTACTTTTTTTGTTTTTTTAGAAACTGTGTCTCACTCTGTCGCCCAGGCTGGAGTGCAGTGGTGCCATCATAACTCACTGTATCCTCAAACTTCTGGGCTCCAGAGATCATCCTTCCTCAGCCTACTGAGTAGCTCGGCCTACATGTGTGCACCACCACACCCAGCTAAAATTATTTCTTTTTTTTTTTTGGAGACAGAGTCTTGCTCTGCCACCCAGGCTAGAGTACAATGGTACGATCTTGGCTCACTGCAACCTCTACCTCCTAGGTTCAGGTGATTCTTCCACCTCAGCCTCCTGAGTAGCTGGGATTACAGGCACCCACCATCACACGTGGCTAATTTTTGTGTTTTTTGTAGAGATGGGGTTTCACCATGTTGGCCAGGCTGGGCTTGAACTCCTGACCTCGGGTGATCCGCCTGCCTTGGCCTCCCAAAGTGCTGGAATTACAAGTATGAGTCATCACACCCAACCCTAAAACCATTTCTTTAAACGGTTTTTTGAAGACTGGGTCTCACTGTGTTGCCTAGGCTAGTCTCAGACTCCTGGTGGTGGTCTCCAGCAGTCCTGCCACCTCAGCCTCCAGAGTAGCTGGGATTACAGGTGTAAGGCACCACACCCATCTCTCTCTATTAATTTTTAAAAATAACGTGTCATTTTTATAAGAACAGTTCTGTTCTAAAATAAGAGTGAATTACTTTTAGAGATTATAATGAAGGATATATGGCTTTCGAAAAAAGCAAGATTAAAGAGTAGGAGGAATTGCCTGATTTAATGGGATATTTCAGTAGAAAAGGGTTGATTTATAAGGAAGGATAGGTGACTCTCTTAAGAAGATGAAACCAGGCGTGGTGGTTCACACCTGTAATCCTAGCACTTTTGGAGGCCCTGGCAGGCGAATCACCTGAGGTCAGGGGTTCAAGACCAACCTGGGCAACATGGCGAAACCCTGTCTTTACTAAAAATACAAAAATTAGCCAGATGTGGTGGTTCGTGCCTGTGGTCCCAGCTACTTGGGAGGCAGAGGCATGAGGATCGCCTGAACCCAGGAAGTGGAGGTTGACAAGGAACCTGGGTAGCCAGAATCATACCACTGCACTCCAGCTGGGTAACAGGGTGAGACTCCCTCTCAAAAAAAAAAAAAAAAAAAAAAGCAAGATGAAAGAGTAGGAGGAATTGCCTGATTTAATGGGACATTTCAGTAGAAAAGGATGCACCCTACTCCGAACATCACAATATATTTTAACTAGAGCAGAGATTCAAAGGTTAAAAAAAAAAAAAGAAACCATTGAAGTAAGATTTTGGGGCTGGGCCCAGTGGCTCATGCCTGTAATTCCAGCAATTTGGGAGGCCAAGGTGGGCAGATCGCTTAAGCTCAGAAGTTTGAAACCAACCTGGGCAACATGGCGAAACTCCATCTCTACAAAAAATACAAAAATTAGCTGAGCGTAGTGGCTCCCTCCTGTGGTCCCAGCTACTCAGAAGGCTGAGGTGGGAAGATCACTTGAGTCCGGAGGTTAAGGCTGGAGTGAGCCAAGATTGCACCACCCTACTCAAGCCTGGGCGACAGAGTGAGACCCTGTCTCCAAACAAAAAAAAAAGTTTAAAATTAAAAAAATATAAAAATTTTGAATTTTAATAGGAAAGGCTTTTCTAACCATGACCAAAAAACACCACAAAAATTAAAAGGTTAAGGATGCTGCTGACTTTATAGAATTTCTTTGTGGACTTTGACTTCAAATTTTGATTGTAGAACTTCTGAATCTTGAAAGATATAATACGAAGATAAATGATACACTAGGATGAAAATTTGTCACATATATGAAAAAGGACTAATCTTAATTTCCAATCCTTACAACCTAAGAAACCTCTTACAGATACTGAGAAAAAGACCCATGTGCAATAGGAAACTGACTCAACAATGTGAGTATTGTAGTTTGGAGAAAATGAAATATATGTGGGCCAATAATCCTATGAAGAAATACTCCACCACACTTAAAAATGCAAATTACATTGACAGCAAGGATATTTTTAACAAATTTGATTGTCAGAGATTAGATAAATAGGAGAAAACAAGTACAGTTAGTAAAAGGGAGAATGCAGTAGTGCAACTAATTTGAAAGACAACTTGATAGTATATATTCGTATCCTTTGATCCAGCATATGCTACAGATTTACTCAGTTATTGAAGATATTTGTACAGGGATGCTCATTGCAGCCTTATATTAGTAAAAATCGGCAGGGAATATAAAAGATTATCAGTAAGAAATCGGATAAACACATTATGGTAGAGCCATTTAATGCAAGATAAAGTAGCAGGCATAATATATTCTGTATCTACTACGTGTTATTAAATAAGTGAAAGCAGGTTACATATCAGGAGGCACAGTATGACTTAGTGTAAAAAGAAAAGAAAACCGTGAGGTTAGGCATATCTGGAAGAATATACACATAGTCTGCTTTCAATAGTATTCTTTTAAAATTGATAAATAATTATACATATTTATATGGTGCATGTGATATTTTGTTACATGCATACCATGTGTAATGATCAAATCAGGGTAATTGGGATATCCATCATCTCAAGCATTTATCATTTCTTTGTATTGAGAATATTCCACATTTTCTCTTGTAGCTGTTTTAAAATATACAATAAATTGTTGTTACCTGTAGTCACCTGCTGTGCTATTGAACACTTCTAATTGTGTTTTTGTACCTATTAACCAACCTGTCTTCATCCCCTCCTTCACTCTACCCTTCTCAGCCTCTGATAAACTACCGTTCTACTCTCCAACTCCATGAGGTCAGCTTTTTAGCTTCCATATGTGAGTGGCAACATGTGATATTTGCCTTTCTTTGCCTGGCTTATTTTTCATAAGATACCCTTCAGGCTCATCCATGATGCTGCAGATGACAGGACTTCATGCTTTGTTATGGCTGAATAATATTCTGTTGTCTATATACACTACATTTTATTTATTCATCTGTTGATGGACACTTAGGCTAATTCCATATTGTGGCAATTGGGAGTAGTGGTGCGATAAACATGGGCATGTAGAGATCTCTTTAATATACTGGTTTCTTTTCTTTTGGGTTTATACGTCGCAGTGAGAGTGCTGGATTAAATGGTGGTTGAGAAATGACCATGCTGTCTTCCATAGTAGCTGTACTAATTTATATTCCCATCAACAGTGTACCAGAGTGTCCCTTTCTCTACATCCGTAGCCAGCATCTGTTATTTGTGGTCTTTTTGATAATAGCCATTTTAACTGAGGTAAGAGAATATCTTTTTTCTTTTTTATTTTTGAGACAGAGTCTTGCTCTGTCGCCCAGGCTGGAGTGCAGTGGTGTGGTCTCAGCCCACTGCAACCTCCGTCTCCCAGGTTCAAGCGATTCTCCTGCCTCAGCCTCCTGATAGCTGGGACTACAGGTGTGCTCTGCCATGCCCGGCTAATTTTTTGAGTATTTTTAGTAGACACAGGGTTTCACTATGCTGGCTTGTCTGGTCTCGAAGTCCTGACCTCGTGATCCACCCGCCTCGGCCTCCCAAAGTGCTGGGATTACAGGCGTGAGCCACCGTGCCCAACTTATTATGGTTTTGATTTCCATTTCCCTGAATATTAGTAATGTTGAACATTTTTTCATATACCATTTAACCATTTGTATGTCTTTTGAGAAATGTGTAATCAGATCATTTGTGCATTTCAAAATCAGATACTTGCTTTTTTGTTGCTCCTTATATATTCTGGTTGTTAATCCTTGTCAGATAAATTGCTAATATTTTCTCCCATTCTGTGAGTTGTTTCATCACTCTGTTGGTCATTTCCTTTGCTGTACAGGATCTTTTTAGCTTCATGTTATCTCATTTACCTATTTTTGCTTTTGTTGCCTGTGCTTTTGAAGTCTTACCTAAAAAATCTTTGCCCTGACCAAATGTCCTGAAGCATTTCCCAATTGTTTTCCTATCGTATCATATCGTATCCTATCGTTTTGTATCATATTGATCGTATCTTTTCAGGTCTTAGATTTAAGTCTTTAATCTATTTTGGTTTGTTTCTATGTTTTCATATTGTGAGTGATGGGAGTCTAGATTCATTCTACATATGGATATCCAGTTTTTCCCAGCATCATTTATCGAAGAGACTATCCTTTTCCCATTGTATATTTTTGGCTGCTTTTCCAAAAATGAGTTGGCTTTAAATGTGTGGATTTATTTCTGCATTCTCTGTTCTGTTCCATTGGTCTGCGTGTGTGTTTTTAGATCAGTGCCATGCTTACTTGGTAACTGTAGCTTTGTAGTAGGTCAGGTAATGTGATGCCTCCAGTTTTATTAGTTCTGCTCAGGATTTTTCTGGGTATTCGGGGTGTTTTATGATTGTATATGAATTTTAGCCTTGTTTTTTCTATTTCAATGAAGAATGTCTTTGGTATTTTATTAGAGATTGTATTGAATCTGTATATTGCTTTGGGTAGTATGGATATTCTAACAATATTAGTTTTTCCAATCTATGAACGTGGGATATCTTTCCATTTTTTTTGTGTCCTCTTCAGTTTGTCTTAGCAGTGTTCTATAGTTTTCGTTGCTGAGATCTTTTACTACTTTGGTTAAATGTATTCCTAGGGTTTTTTTTTTTTTTTTTTTTTTTTTTTTTTTGGTGGCTATTATAAATGTGATTGTTTTCTCGATTTCTTTTTTAGATTGTTTGGTGTTAGTCCATAGAAATACTATTGATTTTTTTTGTATGTTGATTTTTGCATACAGCTTTTTAAAAGTTGCGCCTGTTATTTACAAGTCCCCCTTTTCAGTCCTTCAGTGTTTATCTTATTGGGAGGGGAGTTTGCTGACTGAATGGTGTTAAGGGATACTTTTCCCTTTTTCTGACCTTGTGTTTTAATATTTAAAAATAAGCCATCTGCTTTAATTTGAGTAGAGTTTTAGGAGGCAGTAGAGTTAAAAGTATATATTCAGCCGGGTGTGGTGGCTCACGCTTGTAATCCCAGCACTTTAGGAGGCTGAGGCGGGCGGATCACTTGAGGTCAGGAGTTCAAGACCAGCCTGACCAACATGGTGAAACCTCGTCTTTACTAACAATATAAAAATTAGCCGGTTGTTGTGGCGCGAACCTGTAATCCCAGCTACTTGGGAGGCTGAGGCAGTATGCGTGGAGGCAGAGGTTGCAGTGAGCCGAGATTGCATCACTGTCTTCCAGCCTGGGTGACAGAGTAAGACCCTGTCTCAAAAAAAATTAAATAAATAAAATAAATTAAAAAAATTATACACACACATATTTATATATTCAGTGTACCAAGTTTAATCTGAAGTTCTCTAAAAATTAACAAAAAATTTACTGAAATACTGTATAATATTCTTACATAAAGGTACACAAATCATAAAGGAATAGGTTGATTAATTACGGCATTGTGAATATACCAGGTCAAGAAAAAGAGCATGGAATGACTGCTAACAGGTTCTGGAATTAGATAGTGATGGTAGTTGTACAAGTCTATGAAAATATCAAAAATCACTGAATTGTACACTTCAAAATTTGGTGAATTTTATAGCATGTCCATTTTATCTCAGTTTAAAAAAGAAAAATACCAGCACCCCAGAAGTCTTTCTTGTACTCTTCCTATTTACTACCTGTCCCTCTTCCTCAGAGGACCATCCCAGTCTCCGTCATAGATTAGTTTTGTGTTCTTTTAAATTACATACAAACAGAATTACACAGTGTATATGCCCCCTTGTGTGTAGCTTCTTTTTTTCTTTTGTTTGGCATTTCATCTATGTAGTTAAAATTTTTCATCCTTACTGTTGTATGATATACCATTGTATGATATACCATTGTATGATATACCAAAATATATTTACACATTCTGCTGTTGACGGTCATGTGGGTTGTTTCCAGTTTTGGTTAGTGTTGCATTGAACATTCTTTTACATTCAGGTCTGCTGTAACACAACAGAACTTTCCTAAAAATCACCACACTATGAAAAATGGCACAATGAAAACCACAGGTGTTATTTGAAAAATGAGGGTAGGGGCCAAACACTTAAAACTTTGTGAGTGACGTATTAAAAGAGATTAAAACCTAATAAAAATGACAGCACAGTTTTACACTTTTTTTTTCCCCCTTAGAGGAGGTCTTGCTTTGTTCCTCAGGCTAGTGTGAGGTGGTGTGATCATAGCTGACTGCACCCTTGAACTAACGGGCTCAAGCTACCCTCTGCCTCAGCCTCCCAAGTAGCTGAGATAATAGGCGTGAGCCACTGTGCCCAGTTTATGCATGTTAAATGGTGAATACATATGTGAATACTACAGTCAACACGGCATTTTACCTTGGAAAAAAAACTCAGCTTTGCTTGTGGGAGTGTGTTGCAAAGAGTTGCAGCTTGTGAGTTCCCGTGACATGCTAGCTGGGGGAGTTATCTGAAATTGGATGAAAAGTTATAGCACCAGTTGTAGATGAGTATGAATCATAAAAATCCCATGAACTCAAGTACCTGGTAGATGTCTGAGGTGTGTGTATTTTGTGTGTTCTTATGTGGCTCATACAGTCTGGGCGCAGTGTTTCGCCTTCACCTCATCTTTCTCACAGACAAGAGTGTACCTAAGCAAACATGAAGTTTATTTTGTGTTCATATTGTTCCCTAATACATCAGTCCTACTAGAACAAGTGTTTTTTTTCAAAATGAGTTATAGCAGAACTGACTGTCATTTTTTAGGGGGCACCTATATACTCATTTTTGTTGCATATATACCCAAGCATGAAAATTGAATGCGTATGTTTAGTTTTAGTACTTAATGCCAACAGTTTTGCAAAATGATTATGCCTGTTTTCATAATTTTGGCCAGCATATGCAATATTTATTTGCTTCACATCTTTGCCAACACTAGTTAATAATTTTAACCATTCCAGTAGGTATGTTAAATATACTTTATATTGTTTTATTTGCATTTTCTCTGTCATTAACAAGATTAACAAGCACCTTTTCATATGTTTGTTGTTCATTTTGCTTTTCTTGTGAAGTGTCTGTTCAAGTTTCTTGTTTACTTTTTTTTTTTTTTTTTTTTTTTTTAAAGACAGAGTCTCGCTCTATCGCCCAGGCTGGAGTGCAGTGGCGCCATCTTGGCTCACTGCAAGCGCTGCCTTCTGGGTTCGCGCCATTCTCCTACCTCAGCCTCCGGAGTAGCTGGGACTACAGGCACCCGCCACCACGCCCAGCTAATTTTTTTATATTTTAGTAGAGACAGGGTTTCACCATGTTAGCCAGGATGGTCTCTATCTCCTGACTTTGTGATCCGCCGCCTCAGCTTCCCAAAGTGTTGGGATTACAGGTGTGAGCCATCGCGCCCGGCCCTCTTGTTTACTTTTTAATCTGTCCTTTGTCCTATTGATTTGCAGGAGTTCTTTATCTGCATATGATTCCTTTGTTAAATATATATATTGTAAAATATTTCCTTCCATTCTGAGAAATTATTTTCCTTATAATATCTTTTAAAGATGAAGATTTCTTAAAGTTAAAGTAATCCAGTTTATGGTTAATATGCTTTGTGCCTACCGAAGTGTTTTCCAACTCTAAGGTCTTTAAGCTACTCTAGTATTTGTCAGAAGCTTGCATTTTGCTTTTTCACCCTCACCTCTGTAATCGATGCTGCAATTTGTAAAATTTCACCTGAATCAGCATTTCAGTCCGTCTCCATCCTTGTCATTTAATCTAAACCACCCTCATTTTTTGACTAGGTTATTGGAATAGCCCCTTTAATTGCCCTATCTGCATTCATTCTTGCCTCTTTCAAATTTATCACCACTTTGCCTCCATGTGACATTATCTTTTATTTATTTATTAATTTTTTTTGAGACAGAGTCTCTGTTGCCCAGGCTGGAGTGCAGTGGTGCAATCTCTGCTCGCTGCAACCTCCGCCTGCTGGGTTCAAGTGATTATCCTGCCTCAGCCTCCTGAGTAACTGGGATTACAGGCACGCCCTACCACACCTGGCTAATTTTTGTGTTTTTAGTAGAGATGGGGTTTCACCGTGTTGGACAGGCTGGTCTCGAACTCCTGACCTCAAGTGATTCACCTGCCTCAGCCTCCCAAAGTGCTGGGATTATAGGTGTGAGCCAGCACTCCTGGCCCATGTAATGTTATGTTCATAAAATGCAAATTATGTCATTACTCTTTAGTGGGTTTCCATTTCTCTTAGAATGAAGTAGGAAATTCCTAGTGAGATCCCCAATTCCTAAATTATTTCACCACTGCCTGTTTTTTCCACCGTCGTCTTTTATAACTTTTTTTTTTCTTGACCACTGTTTCCTCTTGCCTCAGGGTCTCCACATAATGTTCTTTCTGCATAGAAGTCTGTTTCTACTTCTTTTGCCAATTCCTCATTTTTAGCATCTCAGTTTAAATGTCAGTTCATCCAGCCATTCATTTTTTTCAGCAGATACATATTGAGCACCTGGTATGTACCATGCAGTGAACAAGGCACTTAAACAAAGCAAGCATTTCTGTCCTCATGGAGCTTACATTCTAATGGGGAAGCCGGCAATAAACAATAAATTAGTAGATTATCTGGTATATTAGAAGGGGAGAAGTGATGTAGGAGAGAAAAGAGCAGATAAAGGGGGCTCAGGAATGCCAGATTGTGGGGATACTTTGCAATTTTAAATAGGTTATTCACTGTAGACTTCAATGAGAGGTAACATTTGTGTGAAGCGCTGGGAGATGCTGCGGCTTTCTGAGGAATAGCCAGTGCAGAGACTCTCAGGAAGGAGTGAGGCCGGAATAGATGAGAAATAGCTAGATGGCCAGTATGACTGGAGCAGAGTGAGTAAGGGAAGGCGCAGTGCGAGATGAGGTCAGTGGGTAAGACAGGTGCAGATCAGGTGAAACCATTGCAGGATTTTGGAGCAGAAGGGGAATGTTATTTGACTTAACAAAAGGATCACTCAGGCTGTTGTGTTGAAAATACAGTAGGGAAAAGGGTAGAAGTAAGGGACCTGTTGGGAGGCTGTTTTAGTAATCCAGTTAAGGGTGAATGTTGGCTTATCAACCAAAATGGTGACAGTGGAGGTGCTAAATGACTGAATTATGGATATTTTGAATGCAGAGCATGAGGATTTGAGGACAGATTGGAAACAGGTTATGAAAGTAAGACTTGAGTCAAAAAATCGCTACAAGACAGTCAAGGATCACTGCAAGGCCACTTTCTGTTGGAAGCCTTCCTTTACCTCTCAGATTCAGTCAGAGTCTTTGTTGTAGCACTTTGTACCTCTGCTTAATTATGTTCATCAGTTAAATACTCTATTATATATTATTTTGTGTGTATTTGGATCTCCACTAGACTGTAACTTCCCTGAGACTAGGAACTATCTTCTTCTTCTTTTTTTTATTTTTTATTTTTTTATTTTTTGGAGACAGGGTCTTGCTCTAGCGCTCAGGCTGGAGTGCAGTGGTGCCATCTCAGCTCACTGCAGTCTCTGCCTCCTGGGCTCAAGCAGTCCTCCTGCCTCAACGTCTCGAGTAGCTGGGACTGCAGGCACATGCTAGCATACCTGGGTAATTTTCGTAGTTTTTTATAGAGATGGGGTCTCACTGTATTGCCCAGGCTGGTCTTGAACTGTGCTTAAGCAATCCACTCGCCTTGGCCTCCCAAAGGGCTGGATTATAGGTGTGAGCCACCACACCTGCTAAACTGTCTTGCTTATTCACTGAAATATGTATAATACTTGCAGTAGTTGTTCTGTAAATATTTTTTGAATGAAGTGAGAGCTGTGGGTCTTACTGTAATTAAAGAATGGGCCAAAGGTGATTATGTTTCTTCTAAGTTTTTATTATACAGAATTTTAAAGATACAGTAAAATTGAGAGAGTAGTATAACAAACATCCATGTAGATTCACTAGTTGCTAACATTTTGTCATATTTGCTTTTCCTGTATGCGTGTATTTTTTGGAACTATTTGAAAATCAGTTGTAGACATCATGCACTTAAACTATTAAAGCTTCAGCACACATCTCCTAAGAGTAAGAATAGATATTCTTCTGTGTAATCTTAGTACCATTACCACATCTGAGAAAATTAGCAATAATTGTTCAATTTTCTGTCCAGTCTCTATTCAAAATTGTCCCCAATCTATTTTATGGGACTTTAAAAAAATCAGATTAATCAGTACACATACCATTTATGCATTTGATTGTTAGGTGTCTGGTTTTAATTGGGTTTTCCTAAAAGCAAAACCTGAGGCGGAGGGCTTAGGTGCTACTAATTTATTTAGAATTCATTCCTAGAGAGCAGAAGTGAGGGAAAGGGGGAAGAGATTATAGGAAGGGGAAAAACTAATACAAGGATGCTTCCTGCCACTAAATGTGACTGATTTTTGTATCCTTGGTATTGCGTCCCTGAGAAGCCGTGTATACTGCATGTTAGGACTCTGCAAAGAAAGAGAAAGAATTTATCTACTGGCTTCTAGTGGGCGGCAGTTCCCCCACACTTTAGGGTTGTGGATTTGTCAGTGTAGGTGATCGTAGTGTCCAGTGTTGTGGTTATCAGGAAAGCCCCAAGGGAGGAGGGTGAGAGGAGGAGATGTGGACTGGGGGCCACAGGCACAAAGTGTTGCTGAGGCTGCTCAGGATGAAAGATAAGTGTGAAGATCTGGGGGCGACTGTTGGAATGGGTTGGGAGTACACATACCACATCTGGTGCAGTGTCTCTAGTCTTTTGTCATCTAGTAGAATCGTCTTCCTTATCTTCTTTTCCCCCGCTTTAAATGACATTACCTTTTTGAAGAGACCATGCCAGTTGTTTTACAGACTGTCACACATTCTTTATTTGTCTAATTTGTTTCCTCGTGTTATTTAACTCATTCCACTAAGTCTTGTATCTCTGGTAAGAGGAAGTTAGGTGTAAAGGTTGATGAGACTCGCTTTTGGTAAGCAGACTTCATAGTGATACGCAGTGTTGTGTTTCGTATTGCATCATCAGGAAGCACACAGTGTCGGGTTGTTGCTCTTGTGGTGTCGAGTTGGATTGCTTAAAGGTGGGGACCTCCAGATCTTCCCCAGGAAAGGTACGTTTTTCTTGTTGATACTATGAAGTGTGTGTGGGGATGTACTTTGGCACCTTGTAGTGAGTCAGTTTCCACCCATTGCTGATCACTGCCAAATCACTACATTTAAGGTTTCAAAATGTGATTTTTCTCCCCAATTTTATCATTCCATTTGTATTTATTAGTTGACATTCTTCTATAACACTCTTTCTTCATCAACTAGGGATGAACTTCTGTTCCTTCTAAAAAGACAGGCTAAAGTTTACGTTACTTTCTTTGAATGATCAGTTATTTGAGTAGTTTATGTGATAATCCCCTCCAGAGATTGCGAAGTTTGCCCTTTTTCTGGATCTCTCTCTTTACAGAGTTATCACCGTATACTGAGAAATTTTTATTGACTAAATGTTTACATACATTTAAGTTTGGATGCTCATATTACTTCGTATTTGACTAGACGAATCACTTGAAGGGGTATCTGTGTTTTCTTCGGATATGCTCTGCTAGTCAAGCATGTCCTTGCCTTCCAGCAATTTTCCCAAGTTTATTTTGAGTTTTCACTGCCCCTGAACTAGAATCCATGCAAGTGATGGTTTCCATTTTTCTATTCCTAGGGGTTGCTTTTTCTTTGAGGTGTTATTTTTGAGAGGTAAGAAAGTGGACAGGCAGGTGACACATTCTTCCAGCTTTAGCCTTTTGCCCCAGAACTGGTAAAATAAAATTTGAGAAATACTGCGTGAGAAGAAAGCACATATTGTATTGATTTTAAAATATTAATATTGTAAAATATTAATACAATGTTTTGCATTAATATTTTAAAATGAATATGTTTTGTCTTCCTTTCTTAGACTCATGTGTTCCACAGGAATGGATTAAAATAATAACCATATCATTTTTCAAATAGCATAGTTTTAAAAGGCATATCACATACATTGCAGTAATTTGGGATGTCAGAGGAGCATGAATTCATTCTTGCTATAGCCTCCTAACATACATGAGGTGAGCCAGATTTTGGTTTTTAATATGTGGAGCTTATACTGTGTTTACTTTAGAATTTATCAAACTGTCATTCAGGGATGTTGGTACTGCCCAACCTTGTGGTATTACCCTATAGAAAAACTGATTGGAACTTCAGGCTTCAAGACGGATGTTTCTGTTTTTGTTTAGTAACTTTCTTGGCAGTTGTACTTACTACCTAGACAAAGGAAAATATTGCAATAAAGTTAAAATAAGGAGAGAAAGAACTAATTTTAATAGAGATAGAAATGTAATAGGCAAGTTTATTTTTTAAAAAAAGCTGTAGAAATACAGTAATATGTGGTATGATGATGTGTTGGCCAGTCACAGACCATGTGAAGTAGGATCCCTTCAGGTTATAATCCAGCTGAGAGCTGTGTGTCTCCTAGTGACTTCATCACTGTCATAGCATTGTCGTCCAGCGCATGTCAGGTGTTTGTGGTGATGCTGGTGTAAAAACCTGTTCTGCCAGTCATGTAAAAGCATAACATGTATAATTAGGTACAGTACATAATACTTAATAAATATTAACAATTATGTTACTAGTTTATGTACTATACTTTTAATAGTTGTTTTATAGAGTGTACTTCTACTTATTTTAGAAAAAAGTTAACTGTAAAACGGCCTCAGGCAGGTACTTCTGGAGGTATTCCAGAAGAAGACATTTATTACTGAAGAAAGAAAAACACGTTTCTGTAAATTTAGTATAGATCAGCCTGGGCAGCATAGGGAGACCCCATCCCTACCAAAAAAAAAAAAAAAAAAAAAAAGGTGTGGTTGGTGGCTCATGCCTGTAGTCCCAGCTACTTGGGAGTATGAAGTGGGAGAATTGCTTGAGCCCAGGAGGTCAAGGCTGCAGTGAGCTTTGATCAGTCCACTGCATTTCCAGCCTGGGCAACAGAGCAAGACCCTGTCTCCAAAAAAAGAAATGTTATAAAAGAAGGGGAACAACTGTCATATTATGCCAAAAAAAAGAGAAAGCTGTTAATCTAGGAGAAAACTCAGCAAAACATTACACAGTTACTGAGAAAATAAAAGTCTGTGAAAGCTAAAGTACGTCACATTGGTTAGATCTATGTGTTCCAAGAAGACACCCCCAATTAGTTTTGAATTACGTGTTTTGATTATGTGACATTTTCAGTAACTCATCATTTAAATAATCTTGATTGCTCTATATCTGTATCTGCGCTTATGACTATTTTTAGTGTTAGAACAGTGATATCTCATGTGCTCCTAAACCTCCTCCCCACTCCTGTTTTTTGGATTTCCAGAGTGATGTGTGTTTATTGCAAAATTTCCTAACTTTATATGTTTTCAATTATGTGAAAGTCATATCAGAGAACAAATACTAACAGCTTCTGTTATGCTCTTAATCCCTTTTTCTTGATTAGAATCTCATTCTTTTTCATTATGGAATATCTGTAACCTCTTTCTCTGTCTTGGGCCTCTGTTCCCCTCTTTATTTTATCCTGTAAATATATTCAAAGATTCCATTAGAAGAAAAAAGTACTTCTCAGTAGGACCCTAAGTAGTAATAAACATATAGGATTAGCTGAACAAATACATACAAGTGGTTAAAAGAGGTTATCTCGGGAAAATAATACAAAAGAGACTTTCAACATTATTCATCTGTCTTTATAAGTGTGTTTAAGGTGTGCCTGAATTATCTGTGTAGTTAGATAATTTTTTTTTAAAGTAAATAAAGGGAAAAAGAGAACAGTTAATGTGGAGAAGGAGGGTCAGAAGCTAGGTTACAGAATATTGGGAATGAGAAGAAAAGGAAGAAGAAAAGGCAAACTACGTTTTCAAGAAGATTAGCTAAGAAGAGAAGGAATGCTATAGGGTCTTACGAAGAAGTCCATTTTTCTCCCTTTTTCCTAATGGCATCTTTGAACATATTATATTTATAAGATAAAGAAGGGAACAGAGGCCCAAGATACAAAAAGAGGTTATAGACATTGTATGAAGGGAGAATGAGATTCCAAAAGAGAAAAGGATCAAGGGCATAACAGAGGCTGTTCGCATATGTTATCGATTTTTTGGTGGCATTTGCTACTGTCTACTCTGTGCTTTGGAAAATTTTTTATCTTCTTGGCAACTGTTTGCCCTGTTGGTTTTCCTTCATTTTGTGTTTTTTTTTTTTTTTAAGATTTTAATCATGGAGAAACTGTAGTGAATATTATAAATATCCATGTATTTACTAGTACCTTAAGAAGATAAAATAGTGTAAGTATAGTTGAAGTATCTTGTGTTTTCCACTGTAATGACGTTCTCCTGCCTTGTTCCCCAGAATTAACCTTTGTCTTGAATTTGGTGCTTGTCACTCACGTGTACTGTTTATCGTTACAGTTTTCTTTACCTTTCTTGTGCTTGGGATTCATTGAGTTTCTTGGATCTGTGGGTTTATAGTTTTTACCTAGTTTTTAGACGTTTTTCACCAATTATTTCTACAAATATTTTTTCTCTTCCCTCCCCTTTGCTTTCAGGGATTCCAATTACATGTATATTGGTTTGATTGACTTTGTCTACAGTTCACTGATATGATTAATCTTTTTTCAGTCTTTTTCGTTGGTATGTTAAATTTTAGACAATTTCCGTTACTAAGTCTTCAGGTTCATTAATCTTCTGAAGTATCTAGTCTACTGTTAAGTCTCAGTCGGTTTTTCATTTCAGACAATTTAGCCCTAGAAGCTTGATTTAGTTTCTCTTCTCTTCTCCTCTCCCTGTCCCTCTTTTTGGAGACAAGGTCTCGCTGCATCACCCAGGCTGCAGTGCAGTAATGGAGTCATGGCCCACTGCATCCTCAGTCTCCTGGGTTTGAGCAGTCCTATTGCCTCAGCCTCCCAAGTACCTGGGGCTACACATGTTTACCACCAGACTGGGTCTCAATAGTTTCATTTTTGTCTCATTAACACACTCAAGCTTTTCTCTATCTTCATAAACATAAGGGACAGAGTTAAAGTAACTTTTAAAATGTTTTTGTCTGCTGATTTCTATTATGTGTCATTTCTGGGTCAGTTTTTATTGATTGATTTTTTTCCCCCTCTTCTCTGGGTTGTGTTTCCTTGCTGCTTTTCGTGCTTGGCAATTTTGATGAATTTGGCAGAAGGGTCCCAAGTGCAGGAGCTTCTATCCTGGTAAAGTTGGAGTTCTCAGCCTTCCCAGCATGCCTTTGCCAACCCAAAAGCACATCCCACGTTGTTAAGAGTTTTTATAGAGCTTGATATCCAGCCCCCCAACCCCTGCCCCTCCGGAGGTTGGTGGGTGGAGCTGAAAGTCCCACCCCTCTGATCCCGTGGTCTTTCCTTATCCTGAGGCTTTCTAGGGGTCTCACTTTAAGTGACCTCATGAGCATTAGCTGTTATCCAAAGGGCTTGTCATGAATAAAAAAAGACCTTCCCATTACTAGGAATTTCTAAGAGTTTTAGGCACTCTGTGACAGAAAAAAGACTGAATATATTTTGTATTATACCATAATAGATATATAGCTGTAGCTGGCATTTATTGAGCACTGTTGCCCTGTTTATTGCCACTATTGACTTAACATGTCAGCATTATTCTAAGTGCCCTGTGTATATTATTTAATCCTCACGTAACAACCCCATTAGATAAAGTAAGGTAAGGTCCCATTGGGCCTGTCTCAAGTATATCCTGTTAGGCTTTAAATAAAAGACTGATCTGATACATACTAATAATAGTAATAACAACATTGATAATGCTTACTATTTGATAGGTTCTACCAAATGGTATATATGTATTAACCCCTTTTCATAACCCTTACAGTGAAATGTGGTTTAGTCTGTAAGTTGTTGGTGCAGTCCCTGTGTATTGGAAATGTTAGGAGGAGGAATAGGGTATAAGAGGCAAGTAGGAACAGTTCAGTTGTTTGAACTTGAGGTCATTCATAATATCTGTAAACTATGAGGAAACTTTGTGGACAAAAATTGCAAATGATGCTATGCATTGAAAATTTTTTAGAAATTTTTTTGGATTTTAAAGTTTTTTTACAGACAGGGGTCTTGCTTTGTTGCCCAGGCTGGAGTGCAGTGGTGCAGTTACAGCCTCACTGCATCCTCAAACTCCTGGGCTCAAGCCATTGTCCAGTTTCAGCCTCCCAAGTAGCTAGGACTACAGGCACAGGCCACCACATGTAGCTAACCTTACTATGGCATTTGTGTAGGGGCGTGTGGCTGGAAACTTATGATACTGAAGGCCAGTTGCATATCCCTCTGCCATGTCCCGTTAGCCTGTCTAGCTCCAGTCCTAATGATCTTGGAGACAGGACAGGAATTCACAAAGTTAGTTGACTTAAAAATGAAGACTTCTTGAGTTTGAAAGGTTACATAGTTTTAACTATCTTTTTGTGGTGGTTTTTTTGGTGTGTGGGGGATCAGTGAAATGGATTTAGTAAGGCAATAAAGTTAAAATTTGCCTTTGTTGGTAAAATGTTATTTATTCACTTTTTTAGCAAAGAAAAAAAAGGCAGGATTTAGAGATAATATTTTAAATTACTGTGTTTTGTTTTTCCTGCTCCCCTTCTCAAAAAAACCACATGGAATATTCCATTCATTACTGCTCGAGAAAGTCATTACTTTGCAGGCTGCAGTTGCTGAAATGGTTTAGTGGAAGAAATGTTTGCCTGCATATTTTTAGTGATTTTTTTTTTTTTTGGTAGTTGTCATTTGAGTATCCAAACTGTAGCTAACAAGGAGAAGCAGATTTAAATTTATATCAGGGAAGCCTCTTTGTGGAGCATTTCATCAGATGACTTCCTGTCAACCTCGTATCTTGAAAAGAGGGATTAATGAAACAGCCTCTGAAGAAGCAGTGGACTCTTGTGGAATAAGCCCTGACATCTTCCACAGTGTTTTGTGGGATAATTTCAAGTTCTTCAGATACAGATTACATAAAGAAGATTGTAGGGCACGTGACAGACTCTGGTTTCTTGTATTTTAGATAGTAGAAAAATTGCTATCTCTAAGAATGGATCCTGGAGAGATACAGTTACAGTTATAACTTTTCCGTTTATGATTTTATCTCACAACTTTATTTTTATTTACATTTTTTGTTCAACTAGGCAACTTAAAATAGTTTTGCTTTATGTATAAAATATTGTAATGGTAGAGTAATGGATTGCCTGTGCATTGTCACCACAAAGGTAAGATATAATATGCTTTTCTGTATTTCATTGGTAGTGACAGATGTGAGAGACCCTTTGTTCAGTGTATTTTAAAAATAAGGTGTAACCATTGTCATACATTTGAAAATAGATATGTGAATCCCTGTGATGCTTAGTTTATATCCTTTAGAAAAGGCAATCTTTTGAAATGTGTTTTAGATAGCTAAAATGTGTTACACAGATATTTTTTTCCCTGAGATTTTCAGGAAGCCTTTCTCCCAACAGCAAAGGTCTGTAAAGCCTTGATTATATTTAAATCTTCTAAATATATTCTCAGAGTTATTCTCCTCCTCTTTATTTTGTGTCCCAACATGCCATGCTAGTTGAAAGTATAACTCATCTTGAGAACATTTTCTGGACTCTTCCATCTATTATAATTATAGTTAATTTTTTGTATTTTTAAGAAGAGGAAAATAGTCAGGTGCTGATTGTGTTGCCTTTAGAAAGATGTTGATGTGGATTTAGAATGATTAGACTTGTACAGGCACTCTTTCAGAGTACTTGTTTTGAAGTCTGTTTTGCTCATTGTCTTCAAAGTGCAGCATGCTTCACTTAATCTCTAAGTTTGGCTTCTTTTATTTTTGAGCACCAGTTTGCAGACATTGTGTGATGGTGTTATTATACATTCAGTGTGCTTACATTTAAAATTTATCCATTGGTTTTTAAAATATGGAATAATTTACCTTTTTTATTTCTATGCACTTAACAATGTCTCATAGTGATTGCTAGACAAACTTGTTGAGATTTTAAAATTATGTTCAGTAATAAAAGAGTAGGTAAATTTGTAAATTCTAAAAATAGGCTGTTACTCTTCCTGTATAGTGAATTATTTTTCATAAGAGGAAAAGCAGGAAAATTGATGGAAATTAGTTTTCTTTTCTTGTTGTTCACAGAGTTCTAGTTCGAACAGTAGTTTCTGATCGGATACAGACATGCCCATTGTCTGTTTCCATCCCGTTTATAAGGAGATGTCTTCTCTGTGCCTCTAGGTAATTGTCATGTTGAAATATTCTTACTGAATGTTTAAAGGGCACAGAAGCCTGGAAAACAGGGTTGTTGCTGCTTTTTCCCTCTCTAGATTTTTTTCGTGGTTGTCTGTGTTGGTTCTCCCCTGTGATTTACCTTTCATCATTTCATTCACTTTGGTTTTATTTCCAATATTATGGCAAGGTTATTTGAAATGATCTGTCTCCTCTCTCTGCTCCATCTTCCTTGATAGACTTAGACTTTTTTTGCATTGACCCTTTTTTAGCAAAAGAGGGTCTATTTTGCTTAAAAAAATTAGATGTAATCATTATCCTAAAGTATTTATAAATTTTTATTATGTAACTGTTAAAGCAAAAATAGAGAAGGATGTAGGTTGGAAATTAGAAGCCTAAAACATTGTTTGTAGTTGCTTTTGAAAAAGCTAAATTAAAATAATTTATTCTGTTATTAGAAATAAACCCTTTGAACATATTTAACCAATGGTTCTAGCAGGAAGAGCAAAATTCTTGATTTTCTTTTCAACTAAAGGCTGCAGTGTGTACCCCATCCCTTGTTCTTCTCTCCCTTTTCTGGTCTTACAGAGCTTTGTGGTTTTATATGTGTTTTAAAAGTCTGACAGTGTAGTTGATGTAATTTTATCATGTTAATACTAAAACACCTTTCCAAGTGAAATTTTTTTCATCATCCGCCTCCCCTCTCTCCCACTTGTGTAGGCACGGTGAACTAGGTAGGCACGCTGCATCATTGCTACCATGGATACCCTTAAGTACAGGCATGTGGGTTGAGCTAAAGCAATGATGATTAGTTTTTTGGTTGTCCCCCCCCCCGTAACTATATGTTCTTCACAATGAAGACTCTTATTTTAAAACGTTTGCAAATGACAAGGTTGTGAGATGTGATGACTAAATCATCACTGCTACTGAGCTGCCAAGTCTTGGTCTCCATTTACTAATTTAAGACTGTCATAAATAGCTCTACATTCCTTTTCTGATTAATATGTTTTAAACCCAAGTGTAATGTTTGTTTTGTTTTGCCTTTTAGTGAAAATGAAAATGTACTTCTCTTTGAATTTAAAAAAAAAAAAAAAAACTCTTCTGGATTTAGATATTTTGTAGGACAAAAAGATGCTAGTGAGCATTTCTACCATGGCAGCATTTCTGATTATTGTTCGTACACTTATATACATTGTTATGTACTTTAATCAGCTTGGATACAGTATTTTGTGCTTTTCCACGTAGTGTCTAAGAGATATTTATTTTTGTGTTTGTAAGTTCTTGGTTCTTAGCTAGCTGCTTTGCAAACATGTCCGTTGAGGTGGAGTTAATATTGTTAGAGGCCAGGCAGAGAAGTGTCATTTTCGTCAGGCTTGTAATCACTGTAGGAAAATTAACTCAGAGCATAAAAGGCCCAACAAGAGTGATTTAGGATTATTGTTATATATGGTATATTTTCTTATGTTAGCAATAAAGCACTCTGCTTAAACTGCAGCTGAGGGCATTCGTGTTCTTTAGCATGGAGGATTCCCAGCTGTCAAGTAACTTCTGAGAGTTGCATAACTTTAGTACCAGAATTTCTGGTAGTAGGATCATATCTTTCTCCATCTTTTGTTGTACTGCTTGCTGATCAGCTAAACAGAAAGGGGATGTTCTCTCTCTCTCTTCATTTTAGGGTTGTTTAGCAGTTTAGGTAGCAGGAGAAAAACCTGAAAAGAAAAAAATGTTTCGTGTATGTCCTTAATTAAGAAAAGAGAAAATAAACATTCATATTTCAGGAGATTCTCTTACACTCAGTGCCAGTTGTTACATTTTTTTATTATTGAACTTATTTTCCAAAACCGTGGAGTCCATGTTAAGTGCCATTAGGGCAGTGTTTGAGGTATGTACAGTCTTGAGCATCTCTCCCAATTAAGGAATTGGCAATCCATATATTTTAGAAGCTGCAGACCAGGTTTTCATTATTTTTGTTAACAGAACTTTTTTTTAGGTCTTGTGAGGTGTTTCCTTCGCTTTGAGTTTGAGATCTTTCCCACCCCAGACAGGGTCTTGCTCTGTCACCCAGGCTGGAGTGCAGTGGCGTGATCTTGGCTCACTGCAGCGTCCGCTTCCTGGGCTCAAGTAATCCTCCCACTTCAGCCTCCGAGATGCTTTGAGATCTTTAGGCAGAATAGTTTCCTCTCTTTGGAAGCTTTTTAGGCCAAATCTTACCCTTCAGATTCCAGTTTGTAGACTGCTTCCTCAGGGAAACCCTGTGATCCCCGTTACGTTAGGTTCCTCTGCTTCTGTGAGTGTGCCCATTCTCCTTCCTTCGTGCCGCACAGCGTGCCGCTTATTTGTGCGATCCTTCAGGAATGTATGTGTCTCTCATTGGCCCGTAAGTGTTAGAAAAAAGTAAAGCTTTTGTTCTCCATGATATCTCTGGTGACTGACCACGTGCCTGATACATAGTAGATACTTAGTAAGTTCACTAATTGTTAAAAGAATGAAGCTTTGGAGCAGATGGTAGAAATTTATGGATTAAAAAGTATTTTAGTTTTTAATGCATTTAAAGTCCCATTTTGAATATAGTTATAGATTGACATCCTGGAATATCATCATTAACATTTATCTATTATTCTGTATTTATAATGCATTCAAACGGATCGAGAAAGTGGCTTATCCTCTTACTGTTTTTCCATGTATTTCCTAGTTTATGGTGGAAAGGTAGTATGTCATCATGTCTTGACACATAAACATTTGACTGATATTTGACCGATATTTAACTTAAATATTTGGTTGATTTGTTAACTTTGTTGTATATTTGTTTCTGGCTTATATGGGAGACTGAATCCTTTTTCATTTTATCGGGTGTGCTTCTGTCTGTAGACTCAACTTTAGCACTGTCCAGTAGAACTTCATACAGTGATGGAAATGTTGTCTATCTTTGCTGTCCTGTCCACTGGCACTTGAAACGGAGTGGCTAGTTCGACAGAGAAGCTGAATTTTAACTTTAATTAATTTAAATAGACTTAAGTTATTAGTCTATAACAGCCATTCCCACACACCAGCCAACTCTTCACTTATATTTTAAACAATTTTTGAGTAGATAATAAACTCACATAATTTAAAAATCAAAACTATCATATGAAAGTTTATGTCGATATGCCTCACTTCTATATCTTCCCCCCAACTCCTATAGGAAACTATTCTTTGTTAGTTTCTATTTATCTTTCTAGTCTTTATACAAATACAAGTAAATAAGAATGCTTTTATTTCTGTCTTTCCTTACACAATAAGTAATGTGTTTTATAGAATATTTTGCCTCTTGGTGGCTTTACTTGCAGTATCCTGAAGGTCTCTCCATTTTAATACGTAGAGCTTTTCCTCATCCATTTTTACAGAAATATATTTGATCATATGAATGTACCATAGTTTATTAGCCATTTTAAATAAATGACCTGGCTGGGCACAGTGGCTCACATTTGTAATCCTAGCACTTTGGGAGGCTGAGGTTAGGAGTTTGAGACTAGCCTGGCCAACATGATGAAACCTTGTCTCCACTAAAAATAGAAAAACTAGCCGGGCGTGGTGGCGCATGCCTGTAATCCCAGCTACTCAGGAGGCTGAGGCACAAGAGTCACTTGAACCCAGGAGGCAGAAGTTGCAGCCAGCCAAGATCACGCCACTGCGCTCCAGCCTGGGTGACATAGTGAGACTCCGTCTCTAAATAAATAAATGACTGACCTGTAACAACCAGTTCTATTGGAAAAAGATGAAAGTTGGATCCATACCTAATACTGTATATCAGGAAAAAAAAAAGCTCAAAATGTTCGAAAGATATATGCTATGGTGTGAATGATGGTGTCCCCTCCAGAATTCATGTTGAAACTTAATCCCCAGTGCCACAGTGTTGAGATGTTGTGGCCGTTGAGAGATGATTAAGTCACGAGTAGGATTAGTGCCCTTATGAAAAGGGCTTGAGGCAGAAGGGAGGGCTCTTTCACCCTTTGCTGTGTGAGGAAATAAGTGTTCTTCTCTGGAGAGTGCCGCAGCAAAGTGCCATTTTGGAAGCAGAAGCAGCCCTCGCCAGACGCTGGTCTTGCCAGTGTCTTGGTCTTGGTCTTCGCTGCCTCCAGAAACCTGAGAAATAAATTGTTATTGTTTATGAATTACCTAGTCTGTGGTATTTTGTTATAGTAGCACAAATAGACTAAGACAATATAAATGTATTTTTGCTGGACAGTAAATTTCTTTCTCATCTTTTACACTTATAAGCTACTTCAGTAAACAACTTTGTATGTATGCCATTTTATATTTTTGCAGGCATTTCGGTATGGTATGGGATTACTGGTTCACAGAGTATATGCAGATGTAGTTTTGTTACCTGTTGTCAGATTCCCCTCCATAGGAGTTGTGCCATTTGGTATTTCCACCGGCCGTGTTGGAGAATCTTTCCCTGCAACTTTAGCGACAGAATGTGTTTTCAAATTTTATGTTTTTGCCAATTTGCTTAATGAGAAATGGCATATAAGTATAGTTTTAATTTTCATTTCTTCTACATATTTAAACATGGTTTATTACATATTTTTTTCTATTGGGATGTTGGTCTTTTTCATCTCAGTTTCTGGGAGCTCAGTATCTGTCAGGGAGATTAGCTTTTGTCTCTGATGTCAGTTGCAGTTTTTTTAATCCCACACTTTGTCATTTTTTTATTTATGGTGTTATCAGTGCTTTCTTCTCTTCTCTTCCCCTCCTTCTTCTCTCCCCTCTCATCTTCTTCTCCCCTCTTTTTTCTTTCCCCTCTTGGCTAGCTTCTGCATTTGGGTCATAGTAAGACCTTACACATTCCAGAATTAAAAAGAAGTCACCCAGGTTTTCTTTTGGTTACTTTATGTAGGATTTCACTTTTAAATCTCTGGACCATTTTCGGTTTATCCTGATGCATAGTGTTAGTTGTGTAACCAGTGTAATATTTTTCCAGATAGGTACCCATTGTTCCAATGTCTTTTTTTTTTTTTTCTTTTTTGAGACGGAGTTCCACTCTGTCGCCCAGGCTGGAGTGCAGTGGTGCCATCTCAGCTCACTGCAAGCTCCACCTCCCGGGTTCACGCCATTCTCCTGCCTCAGCCTCCTGAGTAGCTGGGATTACAGGTGCCCGCCACCACGCCCGGCTAATTTTTTGTACTTTTAGTAGGGATGGGGTTTCACCATGTTAGCCAGGATGGTCTCGATCTTCTGACCCTGTGATCCACCCACCTCAGCCTCCCAAAGTGCTGGGATTACAGGCGTGAGCCACGATGTCCGGCCCCAATGTCATTTTATTAAGAAGTCTGTATTTATTTTCCTCCTCTGAATTGAGATGCTACCTTTTGACAAATAATAAGTTCTCATGTGTATTTGGGTATGTTTCTGGATATTTGATTCTGTGTTTCACTAGTCTGTCTGTTCATGAACCAGATTGACAGTTCTTTACTTACTGAAGCTTTATATAGTATACTTTAACATCTAATAGGGTTATCCTCTATCATTGCTTCTCTGTCTTAGAGCTTTTCTTAAAAAAAAAAAAAAAAAAAAAGATTCTTGTTTATTTTTCTGTATACACTTTAGAATCAATTTATCTAGTCCAAGAAAAAAGCATTTGGGCTTTAGGGACACCCTCTAAATTTAAAGTAGTACACAATGAGGAATGTTTCCACCCAGTAGAGCGAGGCAGGAGAGATGGATAAGTTTATCTCATACACCTTCCCTGCTGCTAGTGTGACTCACCACTGGAGACTAGGCAGTAGTCTTCTCGATTCCCTATCCTGGGAGGCAGAGTTTTAAATTATTTCCTGTGGTCCTTACCAGTGGGTTTTTGTTAATAGGAGAAGGTAAGAGAGAGGAATCAAAGACTTATTTTAACTGATTTCGTTAGTTTTCCTAGCCCTTTGCTCCATGACTAACCGTTGTCTGAGTCAGACCTACCTTTTGACTAAATCAGATGGGTTTATTTCTGATGCCAACTCTGGTTGATGTTGGATGCCCAGAGATCTGTGTTGAGAATTCCGATAGCAGGTTACAGGAAAGGGTGTGCTGTGATTCATTAGTAGTCTTTGCCATGGCTGAGATTGGAGATAGGCGGGAGACTTGGCAGAAGATGGGATCATTTGTATTTAATATATTTTGAAAATCCTTAGCATATCATTGAATGTTTTCCTATAGCTTTTATAATGACTTCTTGATTTGAATATTTAATCAGTTAACATTTGGATTATTTATATTTTTTTCCTCTTAAAATGATATGCTGGATGCTTAATCTCTAGGTATAACCATGATTCTTTAGGTGAGGAATCTCTAATATTAAAGATGTAAAAATTTCTAATATTTTGATAAATACTGTGAAAATTTCCACAAGTTAATCACCTTCAGACTATTTTTCCAGTTAAAATATCTTACTTTATATAAAATATATATATATTTTATATATATATATTTTTTAGACGGAGTCTTGCTCTGTCACCCAGGCTGGAGTGCAGTGGCGCGATCTCGGCTCACTGCAAGCTCCGCCTTCTGGGTTCATGCCATTCTCCTGCCTCAGCCTCCCGAGTAGCTGGGACTATAGGTGCCCACCACTGCGTCTGGCTAATTTTTTGTATTTTTAGTAGAGACAGGGTTTCACCATGTTAGCCAGGATGGTCTGGATCTCCCGATCTCGTGATTCGCCCGCCTCGGCCTCCCAAAGTGCTGGAATTACAGGCGTGAGCCCCTGTGCCCAGCCTAAATATATTTTAATTAAATTGTCTCTCTATTTCTGTTTAGAAAGGGCTTATTATAGCTCCTAGTCTTATCCACAGTGATTGGGTTTCTTTGAAATTTCCATAGTATATTGTTTTATTATTTTTTTTGTCTTGTGACTGAATCTTGCTCTGTCGCCCAGGCTGGAGTGCAATGGTGTGATCTCAGCTTAGTGCAACCTCCGCCTCCCGGGTTCAAGCGATTCTCCTGCCTCAGCCTCCTGAGTAGCTGGTATTACAGGCATCCGCCACCATGCCTGGCTCATTTTTGTATTATTGGTAGAGACTGGGTTTCACTCTGTTGGCCAGGCTGGTCTTGAACTCCTGACCTCAGGTGATCTGCCCACCTTGGCCTGCCACAGTGTTGGGAATACAGGTGTGAGCCACTGCGCCTGGCCTGTTGTTTGAATTCTAACTATTGTACCTTTTTCTTAATTTTTATTATCCTGTCAATATTCATCTGGTGTTCACCTCACTGGGGACCTGCTGAGTTGAAATATTAGGGGTTGCTTTCAAGTGCTACCCTGTTTTTTGCTCACCCTTGTGCAGTCAGACAGAGGATAACTGAGGCTTTCATTTTTCCATAGTTTGTCACTCACTTTTTAAATTCCCTGTATTGTGATTTCTGTGGCATTCACTCAACTGAAGTTGTTCCACTTAGAATGAGCAGAATAAAGAATAATAGGCAAAAGCTCAGGCTCTGGAGATTGTCGAGGTTCTCGTCCCAATACTTACTTGGGACTAGTTGCTTCTTATTTCAAAACTAATAATAAAAGTAGATTATAGGGCTCTGCTAATTCCTGGTCTTCTGAGACAGTTCCCTGAAACTTTGGTTGATGAAAGTTTATGACTAATAGCTATGCTACTTATTTTGGTGATTAGACAGATTGCTTAATATTCCTTCTAGGCTTCAGTTTCTTCATCTGTAACGTGGGGGAAAATAATGGTATCTATATAAGCGTTGTTAAAGATTACTTGAGCTAATAATGCCTGTCAAGTATGTGAAACGATGACCAACACATAGTAAGGCTTCACTAATTGTTAGCAGATCTTTTTAATAATTTTTATTAAATAGTAAAATACAGCTTCCTGGCTGTACGGAACAGTCTTTTCTGAATGTCTTACTCTTTTCTCTCTTTTAGAGTTCTTCTTCTTTGCCTCTTATGACTAGTGTTATAGTTTTCTTTATTAGAGGTGTGGGTGGTTTTACGTTCAGGTGTTTCATTAAGGCAAGCTGGAGATAGGAATAAAAGGATTATGAAAGAGGTGGAGCTTGAAAGATGCTTTTACCCACACCTGTTTCTGCTTTATCAACCTCTTTTTGCTGCCTTTATTTTAGATTTTAGAGTGATGCTTTGCCTTGTCTTCTGAAACAGTTCCCTGAATCTGTAGTTGCCGAAAGTTCATGATTCTTTTGGTGATTCTTTATATGGGTAAAGAAAATATATGCCCGTATGTGGGGGTGTTTGTCATTCCAGCTGGTGCCCAGCAAATAATTGTTTTAACTCTATAACTGATAGAATTTTAGGGATTAAGTCACCAGAGAACTGTTGAATTGTTTTGGTTTATCAGTTTGGGAATTATGAATACAAAATTTGACTCTTTTGGGTAAAACAGCTATCTTTAAATATTCATATTTATATTAGGGCAATTTTACTTGTAGGTTGTATTAAAATTGTATGTTAGAAGCTTTGAAAGGAGTATTAAGTATTTTAAAAGAAAGTCTCAGTGCAGATATTTCAGGTTTTTTAGATTTTTTTAAGACTTCAAATTTTTTAAGTTTAATTTTAATAGTGAATAGAAATGCTGCCCTCTACTGTTGGCTGATTGTTTGGCTGCCATGTAAAAATGTTCAGTAACCTGTAATAGAATTTTTTAGTGTATATCATATTAACTACGTTGCAGTATAATTATGTAAACAGTTTTCCTTATAATTTAGTTATTAAGTTATAATCAAGTGTTTCCTAATAGTGCTAACTACTATTAAATATATTCATCGCCATTTTGGCTTTTAGAAAAACTTGAGTCCTGGAGAAACTTTCGTTTAGTCTTAGCTCCTCATTTTAGATGGTGAGGTTTTAGTACTTCCTAGATTGATCCCTTGTGGTTATGTGACTCAAAGTTTGTCTTGATAACTTATAACCAAACTGTAGGTAAAGATACATTTTTCTAAAATAATTATTTTTAGTTTATGCTATGTAAAATGTCTGAAATTTTGAAACTTATGTTTTACATGCAAAAAAAATTGGAATTTAAATCACTTAAAAGTCTTTGCATGTTTATTAAAATGAGGCACTGCTTTTTTTTTTTTTTGGAGACGGAGTTTTGCTCTTGTTGCCCAGGCTGGAGTACAATGGCACGATCTCAGCTCACTGCAACCTCCATCTCCCAGGTTCAAGCGAATCTCCTGCCTCAGCCTCCCTAGTAGCTGGGATTACAGGCACCCGCCACCACGCCCGGCTAATTTTGTATTTTTAGTAGAGACAGGGTTTCTCCATGTTGGTCAGGCTGGTCTCAAACTCCCGACCTCAGGTGAGCCGCCCGCCTCGGCCTCCCAAAGTGCTGGGATTACAGACATGAACCACTATGCCCGGTGAGGCACTGCTTTAAACAGTGGTACTGTTGAGCAAATTTTAACCTCTGATTCATGTTTTTCGCTGTGAGTGGAGGGATTAGAAGAGATGATTTTAAAGATTCCTTTTAGCTTTGCTTTGCTGAGTGCCTACTCTATATGAAGTACTGTAGAAGATGAACACGGAAAACAAAGACTGTTGTAGTTCTTCTTTAGATCAGGGGTTGTCAAACCATGGCCAGTGGGGCCAGATTGGGCCACACTCACTCATTTACTTACCTTGTATGGCTGCTTTAGTGCTACAGTGGCAGAATCGGGGAGTTGCAGCAGTGACCATGTGGCCTGCAAAGCTGAAAATACTTACTCTTTAGCCTTTTACAGACAATGTTTGGATCTACCCTAAATGAACTTCTGATCTAGTGCAGAGGATATATCTAAAAAGAATCATTTTCAACAGTGTTTATAGGACACATAAACAGAATGCCAAATAAAGCTAGCATGTAACTAAAGAAAATATGCTTTCTTTATTAGCACCATTCTTCCTGTTCAGTAGTATCTTAACATCTAATAATTCCCAAAGATTCTTGTTTACTGGCCATTTGCAGATATTGTACCTCACAACTGGTTATTTTCATCATCATCATTTTTTCTGTGTGAAGTGCACAAATCTAAGTATGTAGCTTGATGCCTTTTTATAACTGTAATCACTGTCCATATAAAGACACAAAACATTTCCAGGACTCCAGAAAGACTCCCATTAGCTCTTTCCAAGACAGTCCACCCTCCGCAGAGATAATCTTTTTTTTTTTTTTTAAACTCACATCACTGTAGATTAGGTTTGAACTTCATATAAATGTGATCATTCAGTGTATATGATTAACTGTGGCTTCTTTTACTCAGCATCTGTGTTACTGTGCCTGCTGGTAGCTTGTTCCTTTTTATTGCTGTGTAATATTCCATTGTGGGAATTTGAATTATTTCTACTTTTTGGTTGTTATGAAGAAAGCTGCGTAAAACATTTTGTACAAATCCTTTTGTGTACATATCCACTAATTTCTCTCAAATATATACCTGGGAGGTAGGATTTTTAATTCGTATTGTAGAGCCCTTACCAGAAAGTTTTTGTTTAATAGGACAAAGTGGGAGGCAGGAATCAATGACACACTTTCAGTTTGTAAGTTCACCTAGTCCTCTGCTTCATTACAAAATGGTGACTTTACATTTCTTCCTAAGCACTGTGATTAAGGCAACCTACATTTTGACTAAATCAAACAGGTTTTGTTTCCTATGCCACCTCTTATTGATGTTGGTGTCTAGAGGTCTTTGCTAAGAATTCTGATAAGTTGAAAGTGCTGTGATCGTCTAGTAGTCTTTGCCATGGTTGAGGGATTAGAGATGTGTGGGGGAGGCATGTGACCGAAGAATGGGATCATTTTTATTTAATATATTTTAAAAATTCTTACATATGGAATATAGTGCATTTAAAATTACCTAATTGCTTGAAAAGGTCCTAGACTTTTTTTTTTTTTTTGTCTTGAGATCGAGTCTTGCTCTTGTCACCCAGGCTGGTATGCAGTGGTGTGATCTTGGCTCACCGCAACCTCTACCTCCTGGGTTCAAGTGATTCTCCTGCCTCAGCCTCCCGAGTTGCTGGGACTACAAGCATGTGCCACCACGACCGGCTAATTTTTTTTATTTTTTTATTTTTAGTAGAGGTGGGGTTTCACCACATTGGCCAGGCTGTCTCGAACTCCTAACCTCAGGAGGTGATCCACTAACCTCTCAAAATGCTGGGATTACAGGCGTGAGCCACTGCGCTCAGCCTTTGAATAGGGCTTAGATTTCTTAATTTCATTCATTGTATTTTTAGCTTTTAGAATGTCCGTTTGCTCTTTTTAGAGTTTCTGTTTCTCTTAAATTTTATATTGCATCTAATTTGTACGTCTTTTCCTATATATTTAAAAATTGCCATTTTAAAGTTCTTTTCTGCTCTAATGGTTCTAACATCTGTGGTTCTGCTGTGTGGGTTTCCTTTTGATTGTTTTCCTCTTATTCATGTTATCCTGCTTCTTTACGTGTCTTACATTTTTTATTGTGCTCTAAATAACATATAAAAAAACCATTGAAAGCGAACCAGTGTTCTTTCCTTTTCAGGAAGCTGCAGTGAGGCTAATAAATTAGTAGTAGAATTTGTTCCGGGTGAGGTTGCTGCTTTAGTTCCTTTCACCTCGCTTCTGTTTTCAGATATCATAAGGGTCAGAGATCAGTTTTGTGTCTTTCTTAGGTTCTTTACACTAGCAGGACTTTAGGATCTATGAACTCTGAGACTGCAGACATGTTTCATTGCTTTTATAGCCCTGTTCTCAGCCTGCTGCACTGCGGTACCCTCAGTAAATGCCCCACGAAGGCAATCTAATGTGTGGGGGACAAATAACTCTCCATTTTAGGATCCTCCAGATTCTAACTTGTCATGCCAGCCCACGTCGTTAACGGCTCCACTCCCTATACCATCAAAGTTACTCAATCTGTGTCAGGTCCATTCCTTTGCCCACCAGAGTCTAGGCTTGTCAGATACACTATTTAGGTAAGTGTTTGCCTTCTTACAAAAGGCTTCTTTCTTTTGGTTTTAGATTCTTTAATTCGTGTGCAGAAATTTCCATTTCCTTTTTTTTTTTTAAATTAAACCTTTTATTTTGGGTTAATTGTAGATCCACGTATGTTTGTAAAAACATAATAATGCAGAAATCACATGTGCCTTTAACCTGGTTTCCTCTACTGGTAACTCCAGCACAGTACCACTAACCAGGATACTGATGTTAATAGAGTCAAACTACAGAACATTTCCGTCACCACGAAGATCACTCCTGAGGCTTTTTTCCTGCCACACCCGCTTTCCTCTCACCCCATCCCCTTCTTAAGCAACCGCTAATCTGTTCTCTATTTCCGTTATTTTGTCATTTCAGCAATTTTATGTGAATGGAATAATAAATATATAAACTTTCAGGATTGGCTTTTTTCACTGAGCATAATTTTCCAGAGATTGCCAGGGAGTGGAATTGATGGGCTTAACATTATGATAGTCGCATGTTTGTCCATTTTCTTAAACTGAGAAATCACTTTCCAGAGTCGCTGTACAATTTTACATTTCCAACAGCAGTGCGTGAGTGATCGAGTTTCTCCACATCCTTGCCAGCATTTGGTGTTGCCTCATTTTATTTTAGTCATTGTCATCAATGGGTAGCCACATTTCCCTGATGACAAATGATGTTGGACATCTTTTCATGTGCTTATTTGCCATCTGTGTATCTTTTTTGGTGAAATGTCTCTTCGTGGTCTTTTGCCCATATTTGAATTGGATTGTTTGTTCTTTTTACTACTGAGTTTTGAGAATTCTTTTTGTAATCTATTATAGTATAGTAGTCCTTAGTCAGATATATCATTTCCAAATATTTTCTCCCAGTATGTGTCTTGTCTTTTCATCTTTTCTTTAAGGATCTTTCATGGAACAAAACTTTTTAATTTTGATCAAGTCCAGTTTATGAAGTTAGGTTACAAATCTGATAACTCTTTGCCTAGCTCTACATTTTGAAACTTTTCTCCTATTTTTTCTGATTAAGTTCATAATCCATTTTGGGTTAGTTTTTCTTTATTGTGGTAAAATATACATAACATACAATTTATTATGGTAACCGTTTTTATGCAACTGACATGCTGCCCACTGTGCAAAGAGGACGATTTTTCTAACCATTTTTAAGTGTATAGTAAAATGGTATTAAATACATTCGTGAGATGCAGCCACTACCACTATCCATCTACAGACTCTATTCTAATCTTGCAAAACTGAAACGAGGACAATTATCCTAACCATTTTAAGTATACAGTTAAATGGTATTAAATACATTCGTGAGATGCAGCCACTACCACTATCCATTTACAGACTCTATTCATCTTGCAAAACTGAAATTCCATAGTCATCAGACAATAACTCCTCATTCCCTCATCAGACAATAATTCCTCATTCCCTCAGCCATCATTCTACTTTGTTTCTCTGATTTTAACTGCCGTAAGTACCACATATAAGTGAAGTCAGACAGGATTTGTCTTCTTGTGACTGGCTTGGTTCACTCAGCATCATGTCCTCAAGTTTCAGCCATGTTATAGTATATGTCAGAATTTCCTACCCTTTTAAAGCTGAATAATATTCTATTGTATGTCTATACCACATTTTTCATATTCATTATTTCATTAATGGACATGTGGTTTCCGTATTTTAGCTATTGTGAATAATATTGCTATGAACACAGTATAATCTCTGAGACCCTGCTTTTAAAATCCAAAGTAAAAGCAGCAAAAGAAGAGGTTTATAAAGTAGAAAAAAAAAACGGGTAGAAGCATCTTTAAATCTCCTCCCTTTCATATTCCTTTTATTCCTACCTCCAGCTTGTCTTGATGATAGACCTGTACTTAAACCATCCACCACCTCTAATAAGGAGAGACAACTAGCACACTAGTCATAAAAGGCAAGGAACAAGAACTATAAAAGAGGGAAAAGAGAAAGAATGATTCAGAAAAGACTGTTCTGTACAGCCAGGAAGCTACGTATTTTACTGTTTCATAAAAATTATTAAAAAGAGGCCGGGCGCGGTGGCTCAAGCCTGTAATCCCAGCACTTTGGGAGGCCAAGACGGGCGGATCACAAGGTCAGGAGATCGAGACCAGCCTGGCTAATATGGTGAAACCCCGTCTCTACTAAAAAATACAAAAAACTAGCCGGGTGAGGTGGCGGGCGCCTGTAGTCCCAGCTACTCGGGAGGCTGAGGCAGGAGAATGGCGTAGACCCGGGAGGCTGAGGCAGGAGAATGGCGTAGACCCGGGAGGCAGAGCTTGCAGTGAGCTGAGATGCGGCCACTGCACTCCAGCCTGGGCGACAGAGCGAGACTCCGTCTCAAAAAAAAAAAAAAAAAAGAAAAAAAAATTATTAAAAAGATCTTCTGACAATTAGTGAATCTTACCATGTGCTGGTCATCGTTTCCCACACTTGAAAGGTCTATTGAGAAATGTGTGTTCAGATCATATGCCCTTTTTAAATTTGCCCATTTTAAAATTTGATGATTTGTTTTTTTGCTATTAAGTTGTTTAAGCTCTTAATATGTCCTGGTTATTAATCCCTTGTCAGATGGGTAGTTTGCAAATATTTTCTCCCATTCTGTGGGTTTTCTCATTTTATTTATTGTGTTTTTTTTGCTGCACAGAAGCTTTTTAGCTTGATGTAATCCCATTTGTCTATTTTAGCTTTGGTTGCCTGTGGTTTTGAGGTCTTACCTCAAAAAATCATTCATTCATTCATTCATTATGCATGTGGATATCCAGTGTTTCCAGCACCGTTTATTAAAGAGACTGTCCTTTCCCCATTATATGTTCTTGGCATCTTTGTTGAAGATGAGTTGGCATAAATTTATACCTGGATTCTTTTTTCTGTTCTGTGTGTCTATTTTTATTCCAGTACCATGCTTATTTGGTTACTGTAGCTTTGTAGTAAATTTGAAGTCAGAGGAGCATGATGCCTCGGACTTTGTTCTTTCCCTTGGCCATTTGGGGTCTTTGGTGGTTCCATAAAATTTTTAGGATTTTTTTTTCTATTTCTGTGAAGAATGTCATTGATAATTTAATAGGCATTGCATTGAGTCTGTATTTTATTTGTTTGTTTGTTTGTTTGTTTGTTTTTGTGGAGACTGAGTTTTGCCATATTGTCCAGGCTGTAGTCAAGCAATCCACCCACCTCGGCCTCCCAAATGCTGGGGTTATAGGCATGAGCCACCGTGCCTGTCCCTGAATCTGTAGATTACTTTGTTTAGTATTGTTATTTTTACAGTATTCTTCCAGTTCATGAGCATGGAATAGCTTTCCATTTTGGGGGTCCTATTCAATTTCCTTTTTTTTGTTTGTTTTTTTGACAGAGTCTTGCTCTGTTGCCCAGGCTGGAGTGCAGTGGTGTGATCTTGGCTCGCTGCAACCTTTACCTCCCTGGTTCTCCTCCCACAACCTCCCGAGTAGTTGAGATTACAGGCACCCGCCACTGCGCCTGGCTAATTTTTGTATTTTTAGTGAGACAGGGTTTCACTATGTTGTCCAGACTGGTCTTGATCTCCTGACTTCAAGGGATCTGCCCACCTCGGCCTCCCAGAGTGCTGGGATTACACGCATGAGTTTGTTTTCTTTAGTTAGTGTTTTATAGTTTTCCTCGTATAGGTCTTTAACTTCTTTGGTTCAGTTGATTCCCATACAGTTTATATTCTTTGGAGCTATTATAAATGTGATTGCTTTTTAAATTTTCTTTTTTTTTTTTTTGAGACAGAGTCTCACTCTTTTGCCAGCGCTGGACTGCAGTGGCACAATCTCGGCTCACTGCAACGTCTGCCTCCCAGGTTCAGCCAGTTCTCCTGCCTCAGCCTCCCAAGTAGCTGGGATTACAGGCGCTTGCCATCACGCCCAGTTAATTTTTTGTATTTTTAGTAGAGCTGGGGTTTCACCATGTTGACCAGGCTGGTCTCAAACTCCTGACCTCATGATTCACCTGCCTCGGCCTCCCAAAGTGCTGGAATTACAGGCATGAACCATTGTGCCTGACGCTTTTTAAATTTCTTTTTCAGGTTGTTCACTGTTGGTATATATAATGCTATTGATTTTTCATGTTGATTTTGGATCCTGCAACTTTACTAAGCATATGTATCAGTTCTTGCCTTTTTTTTGGTGAAGTCTTTAGGTTTTTCTAGGTATCAGATCATGCCATCTGTAAACAAGGCTAATTTGACTTCTTCCTTTTCAATTTTGGTGCCCTTTATTTCTTTCTTTTACTTCATTACTCTGGCTAGGACTTCCAGTACTGTATGAAATAAAAGCAGTGAAAGTAGGCATTTTTGTCTTGATCCAGATCTTCAAGGAAAGACCTTCAATTTTTCCCCATTCAGTATGATGTTAGCTGTGGGTTACTTATATATGACCCTTTTAATTTTGAGCTATGTTTCATCTGTAACAGTTTGTTATGGGTTTTTATCACAAAGGTATATTGAATTTTATCAAATGCTTTTTTGGCATCTATTAAAATAATCATGGTTTTTGTTTTCGGTTCTGTTAATGTGATGTATCATGTTTATTGGTTTGTGTATGTCACATCATCCTTGCATTCCTGAGATGAATCCCACTTGATTATGATGAATGATCCTTTTAATATGTTGTTGAATCTGGTTTGCTAGTACTTTGTTGAGGATTTTGCGTCTTTGTTCATAATCAGTGGTATTGGCCTGTAGTTTTCTTTTTTTGTTGTGTCCGTGTCTGGTTTTGGAATCACAGTGATGCTGGCCTTGTAGAATGAGTTCCGAAACATTCAATTTTTATTTTAAAAGAGTTTGAGTAGAACTGGTAGAACTTAGTAGTGAAGCCATTAGGTCCTGGGCTTTTCTTTGGTGGGAGACTTAATTTTTTGTTTTATGTTTAAAAATTTTAATATTTAGTGGAATGGGAGACTTTATTATGGCTTCAGTCTTGTTACTTGTTATCAGCTTATTGAGGTTTTCTTCATGGTTCAATGTTGAAAGTTATTATGTATCCAAGTGTTTATCCATTTCTTCTAGTTTTTAAATTTGTTGGCATATAGTTGTTCATAATGTTCTCTAATGATTTTTTATTTCTGTGGTCTCAGTTGTTATGTTTTCTTTTTCATTTCTGATTTTATTTATTTGAGACATCTTTTTTTAGCCTAGCTAAAAGGTAGTTGATATTATCTTTTCAAAAAACCAACTTTTTGTTTTGTTGATTATCTGTATTTTGTTTTATTCTCAATTTTATTTATTACTATGATCTTTATTATTTCTTTTCTTCTACCAATTTTAGATTTGGTTTGTTCTTTTCTGGTTCCTTCAGGTGCATTGTTATTTCTTTGAAGTCTTTCTGATTTTTTTATTTTTTGGGACAGAGTCTTGCTCTGTTGCCTAGACCAGAGTGCAGTGGAGTGATCATACCTCACTCTTGTCTTGAACTCCTGTGCACAACTGTTAGGAACAGTTTCTCTTCAAAGGGTTTCACTCTCCTTGTCCTTTGTTCTATTATATAAGTAATCTTTCCTGCCTTTAACACGCCCAGGCATGCCTCCATCCACTAAGCTTGTAGCCGACCCATGCCGCCTTACTTTAAGTTGTTAGGTACAAACAATAAACTTCCTGGTTCTTTGTCCTATTCTAAATGCTAAATCTAGTCAATCGGGTTCAGTTTAGATTGTGTGGTCTGACCCCAAATAACAAGGGGAGGAAACAGAAACAGGAATGGCATTAGGAATAAAAACCCCCGCTTTCCTTTGTTCAGTGTGCTGTTGGGATCGTAACTGATGCAGGCAGCACCCTTCTGAAATTTGCCTTGCTGAGAAGTCTTTTGTTTGAGTGTTCATTTTCTTTGCCACTCTGAGCTTTCCTAACAAATTTGGGAGCTCGTCTGGGATCCCATTCTTCTCTGGGGAAAGGTCTCCAATCATCTCATGAGGCGATGTGTCCCGCTGCCTTGTTGTGGTGGCCTCGGGGGTAGAGATTGAGACCTACCCGGCGTGACGAATAAACCCAGGAAGAAAAGTCCTACAAGTAGATACCGCGGCAACCAGGTAACTCTGTGCACAGATCAAGGTTAGAAAAGCTGTGGGGGCAGTGAAGTGTTTCCTTGGTGGTCGGGATCAAAGTAAGAAAAGCCACGGGAGTGGTGAAGTATATCTTGGTCAGAACACACCAAGGTAAGAAAAGCCACAGAGACGGTAAAGTATTTCTAGTGGTCAGGTTATCTTGGAGGTTGAAAGTGCGTGAATGAGATTCAAGCACATTAAGTCTGAAGTGAGTGAGTCCAATCTGCGGTTCTGTGGTCACCTCATATGGCTTATGATGGCAGCCCTCCTATAAAGGAGTCCGAGTCAAAGGCTTATACTGAACCCGGCAATGCTAAGAGGGACCTAAAGTCCCTCTGGAGAAGCAGCCGTAGAGGATGAAGCAAAAGAAGAGTGCAAGGGACCTCCAGTAGGTGGGGTTAAGCCTCTGGGGAGAGGGAAGGCAAGAAACCTCTAATATGAAGGATTGAGCCTCACACCAAACCTCCAGGATGGGGAATATCACAAGTAAGACAAGAAACAAAGTATAAAGCTAATAACATTCCCCTTAATAGTCCCTTAGGTCTCATGTTAAAATACTGGAAAGATAATGAGAGGACTAAACATAAGAGAAAGCAACAAGTGATAAAATATTGTTGTTTCATTTGGACCGAAGAACCCATCCTTGAGCCCTCAGTTTTCTGGCCAAGTGGTCAAATGAGGAGTAGATTTGTCAACTTTTAATAATGCATGTCAATGACAAGAGTCCCATCTCCCAGGAGAAAATAGATTATGCCCTGCTTTGGTGGCAGGGACCTGTCCTCCTTTACCCCCTGAAGCCTATAGGGGCAAGCCAGAAACCAGCTCCTCTGAAAGAAGTAAGGTGTCTACCCCTGAACAGCCCACTAACATCTGGGATCCACTAGACCACCTGCCTCTGCCAAATCCCCCACCCCAAGCCAGTGCACAGGAATCTCCTCACTCAGTTCCTCCCCCATATAATCCTGAATCAATGTCCTCTGCCCTCCCTAACCACACGCCTGAGTCTATGTCTCCCCCAAGAAGGCTCCAGCGTGAGATAAAACAGTGCAAAAAAGATATTCAGAACTTCCCTTTCCCCTTCACCTCTAAGGAATCAGCCCCATCTCTATTTCCCTTAAGGGAATTGCCCCTTGGAGAAGGAGGTGTCGGCTTTGTTAATGGTCCCTTAACTAGTTCAGAAGTCCAAAGTTTGAAAGAGGAACTCAAATCATTATTATTAAATGACCCTTATGGGGTAGCAGATCAAATTGATCAATTCTTAGGGCCACAGCTGTATACTGTGTGGTATATATACTGGGCTGAGTGAATGTCCATCCTGGGCATCCTCTTTTCAGGGGAAGAAAGAAGCATGATCCATAGGGCTGCTATAATATTCTGGGAACATGAACTTCCTCCTGGCCAAAACATTCCTGCAGCAGACCAAAAATTTCCAGCCCAAGACCCTCAATGGGACAATAACAATACAGGTCACCCAAGAAAAGCCTGACCCTCTTCTGTGGCCTTCTGATGAAACCTACCAGGTTGAGGAGCTAAAACACCTACTCATCACTACTCCTGTCTTAACCCTGCCATCCCTAGAAAAATCATTTCACTTTTTCGTTAATGCAAACAAGAGGGTAACTTTTGGGGTGCTTACTCAAGAACATGGGGGCCACCGACAACCTGTGGCCTTTCTTTCAAAAGTTTTAGACCCAGTAACCTGTGGGTGGCCCAAATGTATTCAGTCTGTTGCGGCTACCACCTTAACTGAAGAAAGCAGGAAGCCAACTTTCAGGGGAAACTTGATGGTGAGCACACCCTATCAGGTTAGGACAATCTTAAAAAGCAGGAAGATGGCCCACCAACTCAAGAATTCTAAAGTATGAAGCTGCCTTACTAAAGAGATGACTTAACTAACCACTGACAATCCACTCAACCCACCAGGTTTCCTGACCGGGAACCCAAACCTAAAAGGGCCTAAGCGTAAGTGCTTACATTTAATTAATTATCACACAGAGGTCAAGCCTGATTTAAGGGAGACCCCTTTCAAAACAAGACAACACCTATTCATAGACGGCTCCTCCCAGGTAATTGAAGGAAAAAAAACGTAATGGGTATTCGGTGGTTGATGGGGAAGCTCTCGCAGAAGTTGAGTCAGAAGGACTGCCCAATAATTGGTCTGCTCAAATGTGAATTGTTTGCAGTACATCAAGCCTTAGAACACTTACAAAATCAAGAAGGAACTATTTATACTAATTCCAAGTATGCCTTTAGGGTAGCCCATACCTTTAGAAAAATTTGGACTAAGCGAGGTTTCATCAGTAGCAAGCGCCAAGACCTTGTCCATGAAGAATTAATCACCCAGGTATTGGATAACCTTCATTTGCCAAAAAAAAAACTATTGTCCATGTCCCAGGACATCAAAAAAATCTCTTTTAAAAGACGAGGGAATAACCTCCCAGACCAAAGAGCAAACAAACTGCCGTTTCCTCCGAAACGCCCATTTTCCACCCCTAACTCCTTGCCTTTCTCCCCCAACTGCCATTCCCATCTTCATTCCTGCTGAAAAGGAGAAATTAATAAAAATAGGAGCCAAAGAAAGCTCAGAAGGGAAATGGGTGTTACCAGACCAAAGAGAAATGCTAACCAAATCTCTCATGAGGGAGATTTTGTCTCAGCTACATCAAGAAACCCATTGGGGACCTCAGGCTGTGTGTGATGCAGTTCTTAAAGTCTATGGATGTATAGGAATTTATACTCTAGCAAAACAGGTTACAGATAATTGTCTAATATGTAAGAAAACTAATAAGCAAACCCTAAGAAAACCATCTCTTGGAGGAAGAAACGAAGATTAAGACCATTTCTAAGTATCCAAATTGATTATACCAAAATGCCCCCAATAGGCCACCTAAAGTATCTGCTGGTGATAGTAGATCACCTTACTCAATGGGTAAATGCGATTTCTTTTTCAAGTGCAACCACCAACAATGTAGTTAAGAAACTCATAGAAAATGTTATACCCAAGTTTGGATTAATAGAAAACTGATTCAGATAATGGAACCCATTTCACTGCACATGACAATATAAAGCTAGCCCAGATATTAGAAATAAAGTGGGAATACCATACCTCCTGGTACCCACCTTCATCAGGAAGAGTAGAAAGAATGAACCAAACCCTAAAAAGCCATCTAACCAAATTAGTGTTAAAAAGTCGATTACCATGGACCAAGTGCCTTCCTATTGCCTTATTAAAGGTCCGAACTGACCCTCAGAAGTTGGCTTATCTCCTTGTGAAATACTGTGTAGCCTGCCTTACTCACACTTCACTGTTGACGTTCCTACATTTGAAACTAAAGATCAGTTTCTCAAGCGCTGTATACTTGGTCTATCTTCCACTTTCTCTTCCCTCAAAGCTAAAGGCTTTTTAGTACAGATGCCATCCTTGGAGTTCTCAGCACATCAGCATCAGCTTGGGGATCATGTTCTCATCAGAAGCTGGAAAGAAGGAAAACTCAAACCAGCTTGGGAAGGACCCTGTCTTGTGCTTCTAACCACTGAGACTGCAGTCCAAACAACAAAAAAAAAGATAGACCCATCATACCCCAGTCAAACAAGCATCGCCATCTTCAGAGTCATGCGCTATTGTTCCGAGACCAATTCCTACCAAGCTAAAGATAAAAAAAAGCTTAACCCTCTTATAGTGCCTTTTTTTCTTTCCCCTCTCTGCTGTCAGACAACTATCCTTTCCTCACCCAGTAACAAAACCAAAGTGGCCATCATAAAGGTAAAAGATCTGAAACAAACCCTAGTCATTGAAACAGGGTACCGAGATGCAAATGCCTGGCTGAAATGGATTAAATATTCTGTCCGCACTCTAAACAAAAGCGATTGCTATGCATGTTCGCACAGCAGACCAAAGGCCCAGATTGTCCCCTTTCCCCTCAAATGGTCCTCCAGTCGATCAGGCATGAACTGTATGGTAGTTCTCTTCCAATACCCCACATGCTGGGGTAGTAAGCCAAGCTCTCTCTGCTATTCCCTCAAGTCCAGCACCCTGCGGGTCAGCCCCCAAGGGCCATCCAGCTTCCATTTTCTGATGCCAATTTTACCTCATGTCTCTCATGACACGGGGAAAACTTGGCATTTCTTGGAGACCTAAAGGGATGCAGTGAGCTTAAGCCCTTCCAGGAGCTTACCAATTAGTCTCCCCTTGTTCATCTCCAAGCAAATGTATGGTGCTATTATGGTGGACTATTACCGGATACTCTGCCAAGTAACTGGAGTGGCACTTGCGCTCTGAGCCAATTGAATACCTCTTTCACTCTGGCATTTCATCAACCAGAAAAGATAAAAACAAAACATTGTAAAACAAGAGATGTCGCTTATGGGTCCTTTGTCTCTCATGTTTATATAGACACCATTGAAGTCCCACGAGGGGTACCAAACGAATTTAAGGCCCAAAATCAGATAGCTGCAGGGTTTGAGTCCATGTTATTCTGGTGGTCAACAATAAATAAAAATATAGTTCGATAAATTATATCTACTATAACCAACAACGATTTGTCAATTATACTAGGAATGCCATTAAAAGAATAGCTCAACAATTAGGGCCTACTAGCCAAATGGCCTGGGAAAATAGGATGGCACTAGGTATGATACTAGCAAGAAAAAGGTGGAGTCTGTCATGATAGGAACCGAGTGTTGTACCTTCATCTCTATTAGTTCAAAGACTTACTAGAACTTATTAGAAGGGGAGACTTATTAGAACAGTCCTCATTTCTTTTCCACCCTATTTTAACAAACTTTTACTTCTAGACAATGAGGAACAGCAAAGTCAGGTCATGTTAGATAAGTTTGAAGAAGAAAGTGTATAAATTCAAGAGGGGAAAATTGTTAGGAGCAAACAGTTTCTCTTCAAATGGTCTCACCCCATCTTGTCCTTTGTTCTATTATATAAGTAATCTTTCCTGCCTGTAACACGCCCAGGCATGCCTCCATCCACCAAGCTTGTAGCCGACCCATGCCGCCTTACTTGAAGTTGTTAGGTTCAAACAATAAATTTCCTGGTTCTTTTTCCTATTCTAAGTGCTATATCTAGTCAATCGGGATCAGTTTAGATGTGTGGTCCTACCCCAATTAACGGGGGGAGGACACAGAAACAGGAACGGCGTTAGGAATAAAATCCCCTGCTTTCCTTTGTTCGGTGTGCTCTTGCGATCATAACTGATGCAGGCAGCACCCTTCTGAAATTTGCCTTGCTGAGAAGTCTTTTGTTTGAGTGCTCATTTTCTTTGCAACTCTGAGCTCTTATTTCTAACACAAGGCATCCTCTTGCCTAATTCTTCAAGGAGCTGGGACTACAGCGTTGTCCAGACTCCAGGATCTTGAATTCCTGGTCTCAAGCAGTCCTCCTGCTGTGACCTCCCAGAGTGCTGAGATTATAGACATGAATCATCATGCCCAGCCTGTTTCTACTTTCTTGATGCAGGTGTTTATTGCCATAAACCTCCTGCTTAATATTGCTTTTGCTGTATTCCATAGATTTGGTATGTTGTGTTTCCATTTTCATTTGTTTCAAGTTTTTAAGTTTTCTTCTGAATTTCTTCTTGGACCCATTGGTTGTTCAGGAGCATGTTGTCTAATTTCCATACGTTTTTGAAGTTCTTGAGATTCTTTTTATTGATATGTATTTTTATTCTTTTTGTGATCAGAAAAGATATTTGATATGATTTCTGTTTTTTAAATTTGTTCAGACTCATTTTATGGCCTATGATAATGGCCCATTCTGGAGCATGTTTTATGTGCTGATAAAAAGAATGTGTATTCTCCAGCAGTTGGGTGGAATGTACTATAAATGTCAGTTAGGCCTATTGGGTCTAGTTTGTAGTTTAACTTCAGTGTTTCTTTGTTTATTTTATGTCTGGGTTATCTGTCCATTTCTGAGAGTGAGGTGTTAAAGTCTCCTACTATTATTGTATTGCAGTCTATCCCCTTGGATGTATTAATTTTTTTATATATACTTGGGAGCTCTGATGGGTGAATATTTATAATTGTTATATCCTCTTGCTGAATTGACTGACTCCTTTATCATCATATAGTGACCTTCCTTGTCTTTTTTTACAGTCTTTGATTTGTAGTCCACTTTATCTGATACAAACGTAGTCACTCCTGAGCTTTTTTGGTTTCCAGTTGCATGAAATACCTTTTTTCCACCCTTTACCTTCAGTGTATGTGTATCTTAATAGGTGAAGTGGGTTTCTTGTAAACAGCATGTAATTGGGTCTTGTTTCGTTCTTTGCCTTTTAATTGGAGAACTGAGTTCATTTACCTTTAGTGGTATTATTGATAAGTAAAGTCTACTGCCATTTTGTTTCTTGTTTTCTGATTGTTTTGTAATTCTTCCTTTCTCGTGGTTAAGAGGTTTTCTCTGGTGGTATGTTTTAATGTGTTGCTTTTTATTTTTAGTGAATATGTCACAGGTTTTTGCATTGTGGTTACCATGAGGCTTACAAAAAAATAACAAATTATTTTAAAGAGTTGACAGCTTATCTTAGATCACAAAAGAAGAGAAACAAAGGAAAATTTGAAAGAACTTCCACACTTTAACTTCATCCCTCCCTCTAAGAATTCATTACAGGCTTTTAATTGTCTCAATTTATCTATTTTTATATTATCTGCTACTTAACAGGTTGTTGTAACTGTTACTGGTTTTGATAGGTTTATCTTTTGGGCTTTATATAATACTAGAGTCATGAGTGGATTGCATACCACAATTACAATAGTAAAGTATTTTGGATATTTTCTGTATACATAATTTTACCAGTGGGTTTTATACCTTCAGATGTTCCTGTAGTTTTATTTTTCATGGTAGTGTTTTTTTTTTCTTTCAGATTGAGTAATTCCTTTTAGCTTTTTTTTGTAATATGAGTCTTTTGGTGGTGAATTCTCTCAGCTTTTGTTTGTGTGGGAGTCTTTATCTCTCCTTCATATGTGAAGGGTAATTTTGCTGGATAATGATATTCCTGGATGGTAGTTTTGGTTTTTTTCTTTGAGCACATTAAAAATGTTGTTCCTGTCCCTTCCTGGCCGGTATGGTTTCCATTGAGAAGTCTGTTGTCATACAAAGTACAGCTTCTTTATATCTTATTTGTTTCTTTTCTGTTGCTGCTTTTAGGATCCTCTCTTTGTCCTTGACTTTTCACATTTGATTATTACATGCCTTGGGTAATCTTATTTGGGTCAAATGTGTTTTCTGACCTTCCTGTACCAGGATATTTATGTTTACATTACATTGTGGGAAGTTTTCTATTATTTCTTTGAATAAGCTTTCTACCTCATGCTTTTGCTCAACTTTCTTTGAACACTAATAATTCTTACATTTGTTTTTTTGAGGTAATTTTCTATATCTTATAGGCAATCTTTGTTGCTTTTCATTCTTTTTTCTCCTATGTGTGTTTTCATAGCCTGTCTCTAAGCTTACAGCTTACTTTGCTTGATCCTCTCTGATGTCAAGAGCCTCTAATGAATCTTTCAGTTCAGCAAGTGTATTTATCAGTTCCAAGATTTCTGTTTGATTTTTTTTTCTTTTCTTTTTTTTTAATTTTTTTTTTTTTTTTTTTTTGGTATTATGACTTGGATAAAAATTACTTCAATCTCTTTTTAAAATTTATCTGATAAATTTCTGAATTGCATTTCTGTGTTGTCTTGGAGATCACTGAGTTTTCTTAAAAATACTATTTTGAATATTGGTCAGAGAACTCACAGATCACTGTCTCATTAGTGTCAGTTCCTTGCTTTGTCCATTTGGGGAGATCATGGGTACCTGTTCTCTATTGTTTCTTGTGGATGTTTTATTCAGCCTTCTCTGTCTGGCTTGTTTTGGTTTTTATTGGATATATTTGCTTAGAGGTTCTTTACTGTTAGGTTGCTGCCTCTTTTTTAGCTCTATAGTTGCCTTAAGCCCAGGTTCACCTAGGTTCTAATAAAGAACCAGAGTACTGTTCTTCCCGAATGAGGGAGATTCCAAAGGGGATGTCCCAGTAGTGTGGGAATGCTGGCTAGGGGTTCCTGCCCAGGCGACCTGTACAGCAAACCTTCTACAGATGGTGTTGATGAACATCTAATGAACATCTACTCTGATTTGGTGTCTTGTTTGGGTGAGTTACAGAGTAGAATTTCCAGAGCTGGAAATGGTAGTCTTGCCTCCCTTCTTTGTTTCTGCCTATCCTGCAGGAGTATTTTTCCCTTCTGGCATTTGAGATGCATCCTGTGGGCTGAGATAACAGACAGTCTCCTGCCAGAGAACATTAGTTGATGGGGAAGCATGAGCTCTACCTCACTCTTACTTTTTCCAGTGTAGAAACAGTGAGTTGTGGGAAATTTTTTTGCTCATTAGGTGCTGGCCAGAATGAGGGGAGGGACATCATGGATGTGGAAGTCCAAATCTTTTACCATCTGCTAGAATTTTTTTTTTTTTTTAACTTTTCTGTGGCCCCTGAACTGTGTCATCTTCATATTTGAGTTCTGGGATATTCCTGGCAATAACATTGGCTCTGTGTATTTGTTTCTGGTTTTCTGTGAGAGGAGTGAAGCCAGCTTCCTTCTGTGCTGACATTTTGGAACTGAAAATCCTCTTAATTTTTGTATGTTGAATTATTCTGTATTCCAGGAATAAATCCCAATCCCACTGGGTTATGGTGTGTAATCCTTTTAATATGCTGTCAAATCTGATTTGCTAGTATTTTATTGAGGATTTTTGTATCTGTTCATGAAGGATATTGGTCTGTAGTTTTCTTTTCTAGTACTGTCTTTTTGTGGCCTCGGTATTTGGGTAGTGCTGGCCTAATAAAATGAGTTTAGGAGTATTCCCTCCTCCTTAATTTTTTGGAAAAGTTTGATCAGGATTGGCATTAATTTTTCTTTAAATTGTTGGCAGAATTCACCAGTGAAGCCTTCAGTTCCAGGTCTTTTCTTTGTTGAAAGATTTTTGATTACTTATTCAGTCTTTCTACTAATTATAGGTCTATTTAGATTTTCTCTTCATGGTTTAGTCTTGATAGGTTTTGTGTTTCTAGGAGTTTTCCATTTCATTTAGGTTATCTAGTTTGTTGGCATTTACTTGCTCATAGGACTATTTCTCTAGAATTGACTGAAATATTCTCACTTTGATTTCTGATTTTAGTACTTTGAGTCTTCTTTCTCTCTTAATTCCATATGGCTAAAGGTTTGTGTTTTTATCTATTTAAAGAAACAACTTTTGGTTTCATTAATTTTTTTCTACTGTTTCTCTGTTCTCTATTTTGTGTATCTCTGCCCTCATCTTTATTATTTTTTCCTCCTGCTAACCTTGTGTTTAGTTTGTTCTTGTTTTACTAGTTTCTTAAGTTTTAAACTAGGTTGTTGATTTGAGATCTTTCTTGTTTTGTAATGTAAGCATTTAGAGCTATACATTTACTCCTTAGCACTGCTTTCACTATATACCATAAATTTTGTTATGTTGTGTTTTTGTTTTCATTCATATGTATTTTCTAATTTGCTTTTTGATTTCTTCTTTGATTGATTGCTTGTGTAAGCATGTGTTGTTTAATTTCCACAAATTGGTGAATTTTCCAGTTTTCCTTCTATTACTGATTTCTGACTTCAGTTGTAGTTGGAGATGATAGTTCATGTGCTGTATCGATCTTTTCAAATGGATTGACATTCTGTATGGTGTCTCACCTTAGAGACACCATAGGATCCCTTAGGCTGTATTCACTTTTCACTTAAATCTTTTTCCTCTGTTGTTCAGATTATTTAGTGTTAGTTATTGTATTTTCGGTTCTGTCATTTCCATATAGTTCTTTGTGTCTTGTATTTCTTTGCTTAGACTTTCTATTTCTTTGCTGTTTTTATTATTTCATTTGTTTCATGTGTATTTGTAATTGTTCATTACTTTTTTATGTGACGCCTACTTTAAACTCTGTTAGGTAAGTCTGACATCTGTGGTGTCTTGATGTTGGCATCTCTTGATTGTCTTTTTATATTCAGTTTGAGATATTCCTGGGTCTCAGTGATTTTCAGTGGAAACTTGGACATTTTTTGTATTATGAGACTCTAGATCTTATTTAAACCCTGTGTTTTGGCTCATTTTCTCTGACACTGCTCTGACAGTGAAAGGCGAGGCACTGCTTCCTTACTGCTTAGTGGAGGTAAAAGTCCAGGTTTCTCACACTGCTTCCTTCCACACCTAAGAGAGAATACTTCTCACTCCTGTTGGGACAGGGTGTTAGTTCTAGTTCCCCATGTGGTCTCCACTAACCCTGCATGGAGGAGAAGCTTTTGTTACCAGTGGGTTTGGATGAAAGTCCAAGCTTCCCACGTGTCTTTCTTCACCTGAAAGCCTGGGATAGTCTGAGGTAAAAAAGAAAACTCAGGGACTGACCACCATGTCTTCCTTAGGTGTCTACATTCCTAGCTAGTCTGCTACCCTCTTTTCACCTTTCAGTCTTCTTATTTTTGTTTTATATATAATGGCCAAAGATTTTAGTTGTATGTAGCATGTGTCTGCTCTCTCTTTCAAGTGGAAGCCCTCATTGTCTTTAAAAGATATGTTTATCTTTTTTTTCTAGTCGTTATGATACAAGCCATTGTCTAAGTGACCTTCCACATTCTGATCTGAGCGGGAGCTCCCAGACGCCAGTTATTGTGGGTTGTTTTTGTTTTTTGCAGTCTTAAATTTTAGTCAATTAAATGGCTGCCTGTTCTCCAGTATATAAATTAAATAACCTTTCGTAATTCGTAGTTCCGTAGTAACAGAATTCATTATGGACAGCAAATGATGTTTGTTAACAGCTAAAGTATACTTAGCATTTGTTGATCTGCTTCCTGGTACAATTTTTCTCCCCCTCTGATTATAGATTGTCTACCACGTCTGTTACCTAGTAAAACTGTGAAAATCAACTTTTCTTGACTTTGGTTCTGGAGCTGTAACTTTCCTCTGCCCCCCTTTAGGGACAGCCCACCTTTGAAACTAGGACTAGTGCTAGTGGAGAGAGAGTTAATGGGATTGGGCATTGAGTTCCGTAAACACTGAGCTGAGTAGTTTGGACTTTTATCCCATAGGCAATGTAGGCCCAGCCACATGATCATTTTGAAAAGTAGTTCAAGTGAAGTTTTTAATATTCACACAGTGTTTACCATTTTTGATGGTCTTTATTTTATCTTGTAGATCACCTGATATATATTTTTTCAGCATGAAGAACTTCTTTAACATGTCTTGAAATGCATTTCTTCTGGTGATGAATTCTCTCAGCTGTTGTTTAACTGAAAGAAGTATTTTTATTTTGTCTTTTTTTTATTTTTGAGACAGGATCTCACTCTGTTGCCCAGGATGGAGTGCAGTGGTGCCATCTCGGCTCACTGGAACCTTTGCCTCCCAGGCTTAAGTGATCCTCCTGCTTCAGCCTCCCAAGTAGCTGGGAGTACAGGCATGCCCCACCACGCCCAGCTGATTTTTGTACTTTTTGTAGAGATGGGATTTCGCCATGTTGCTCAGGCCACTCTTGAACTCTTGGTCTCAAGCGATCTGCCTACCTCGGCCTCCCAGCGTACTGGGATTACAGGCATGAACCACCATGACTAGCCTGCCTTTATTTTTGAATGATATTTTTGATGAAAAAAATTCTGGATTGACAGGTTTTTTTTCCCCAGCATGTTTAAAACCTCATTCCATTTGGTATGTTTTTATTGGTTTCATTTCCGTCATGATATTCATGTTTTCCTTTAAGTCCTTGAGCATACTTAAGTTTTATAAGAGAGTTTTTGAGTTTTTGTCTGGTAATTCTGTCACTTTGCATTTCTAAGTGTATTCTTATGAACTGGCTTCCCTCCTGTGATGGCTCACAGTTTTCTGCTTCTTTGCATGTCTGGTAATTTTTCATTGGATCCCAGACATTGTGAATGTAATTGAGTATTCCTAAGTACTGTTTTCTCTGGAAAATACTGTTGTTTGTTTTGGAAGCCAATTAAGTCATTTGCTATTGGGGAAAATTCACCCCGGATATTTCACGTGGGTTCTTTTCTATTTCCCTAAGCGTCAGCTGGTCTGAGAAATAAAGGGAAAGAGTACAAAAGAGAACGATTTTAAAGCTGGGTGTCCGGGACAGACATCACATGTCGGCAGGTTCCGTGATGCTCCCTGAGCCGTAAAACCAGCAAGTTTTTATTAGTGATTTTCAAAAGGGGAGGGAGTGTACGAATAGGGTGTGAGTCACAGAGATCACATGCTTCACAAGGTAATAAAATATCACAAAGGAAGTGGAGGCAGGGTGAGATCACAGGACCACAGGATGGGGCGAATGAAGTTTCAGCAGGCATTGTCATTGATAACATCTTATCAGGAGATGGTTTGAGAGCAGACAACAGTCTGACCAAAATTTACTAGGCAGGAAATTCCTCATCCTAATAAGCCTGGGAGCACTACAGGAGATCAGGGCTTATTTCATCCCTTTGTCTTCGACCGTAAAAGACAGCTGCCCCCAGAGCGGCCATTTTAGAGGCCTACCCTTGGCTCATTCTCTTTCTCAGGGATGTTCCTTGCTGAGAAAAAGAATTCAGCGATATTTCTCCTGTTTGCTTTTGAAAGAAGAGAACTATGGCTCTGTTCCCCCCGGCTCACTGGCAGTCATAGTTTAAGGTTAGCTCCTTTGTTCCCTGAACATTGATGTTATCCTGTTCTTTTTTCAAGGTGCCCAGATTTCATGTTGTTCAAACACACACGCTGTACAAACAATTTGTGCAGTTAACGCAGTCGTCACAGGGTCCTAAGGCGACATTCATCCTCAGCTTACGAAGATGATGGGATTAAGAGATTAAATACAGGCATAGGAAATCACAAGCGTATTGATTGGGGAAGTGATAAGTGTCCATGAAATCTTCACAATTTATGTTCAGAGATTGAAGTAAAGACAAGTGTAAGAAATTATAAAAGTATTAATATGGGGAACTAATAAATGTCCATGAAATCTTCACAATTCATGTTCCTCTGCTGTGGCTTCAACCGGTCCCTCCGTTTGGGGTCCCTGACTTCCTGCAACAATTTGCAGATAAGGTCGATTGGTTCAAGGCTTTTTAAAGCTTTTTAGAAGTTGGATCTCAAGTAGCCTTTTCTTTAAGGCCAGCTTAGCCTTAATACTAAGGCTTGACTGTCTAGAGTGTCTACTGATTGCTCCAAGTGTTAATTGAGGCCCCTCTGCTCTGTATAAGTTTGAACACCCCTCAGCTTACTGTGAGCTCTGAAGCTCACATAAGTCCCTTACAGTTTTTATTTGCCTGGCCTTGTTGAATTTTATGTCTTTCGTGTGTTGATTAGTATTCAGACTGAAGTCTCAAGGGGACTCCCTGGTTGAATTCTGGAGCTCTTTTTCTGCTTAGCCGCCTTCTTTCCAGTATTCTGCCTTGCACATTCCAATGCTTCAGTCTCCTTGAACACCAGTCTTGATTTTTGTCAACCCCATAAGATGGCTGTGTTTGCTTGGGTTTCTCCATCATGTCCAAGTTCCAAAAAAATGGCCTCCAGGCAGGAAGCTAGTAGAGCTCACTTTGTTTTCCTTCTCTCAGGTATCATAGTCCTGTACTGCTTGTTGTCCAGTGCTGAAAACTGTGATGGCATGTATTTTTTTCTAGTTTTCTAGTTGTTTTAAGGCAAAAGGTCAAGTTCTGTACCAGTTCACTTCTTCGTGGCCTGACACAGAAGTTTTTCATATTTTGTTTATTTAGATCCTGTTTAATTTCACAATAGATTTAAGATGGTTACTCTGGAATAGAAACTACTACTTTAGTAGTTTCCTTAAAAAATGTAACTTTTGACTTGACTTTTTGGGACAAAGGAGATATAATGTATGTTCATTGTAGAGTTTAGAAATACACAAAAATGAACCTAAGTCCCGTGTAAACTCAGACTCCATATCTTATCTCTATGAACTTGGCTGTGTTCTAGTCATTTTTCTGTGATCATATATAGCCCCTTTTATACATAATTATGGGCATAAACAGACATACAACCCTCTTTCTTTGTTCCCCCAGTTTGTAATTTGTTTTTGTTTGTTTGTTTTGCTCAAAGGCAAAATTTTAGTCCAAGGTTAGTTTTTCATGTTATTACATGTTCTTTAAAACTGTGCTTGTCTATCTGTATTATAATGACAGTTTAAGATTTCACCACAGGAATATATCATTTATTCAGAGAATGTAAGATTGATTAGACATTTTTATTCTTTCCAAAAGTAAGATTTCCAGTAAGTTAAAACTCTGCTCCTAAATTCATCCATTATACTTTTTGGGAATGTTCTGTTCTTGTTTTATCCATTTCCTCCTCCCTGAGAAAAGCATTCTGTGTTAAAATTTTACACTCAATTTGGTTTGAGAACTGTGCTTTGCTTTTCTTAATTGGATCCTCTGGGGCTGTAAGCCTCTCTGTGTATTAGAACCAGATAGGGAGCTCATTAAAAATAAAGATTGTTAGGCTTAAATTAGACTAAATACCTGGGAATCTTCTTTGGATATCTCACCATTTGGGAACCACTATTCAAAACCTTATCTCTTGTATTCTGGGTTTCCTTAAAGACCTGTGTGTTGATTGGCTTAGTAGGACATAAGATGAGACTCACTGGCGCTCAGCCACAGCCTCTGTGTGTTCTTCTGTTTAGTTTTTTGGGGACTTCCACCTAAAATACTGTGTCAAAGAAGTTTTATGCTAAAAGCAAATGTGTTTACCACGGATATTGTTTTTATCAGAGCTCTGCTTCCAGTGTATAATGGATGGATTTCTTTCATTTCCTTGAACATGAAGAAGCCTGAAGCAAACTGTGTAAGATAGGAGTCATGGCTTGTTGAAGCTTACGTAAAACCTTTAAGGCTGGGCACGGTGGCTCACGCCTATAATCCCAGCACTTGGGGAGGCTGAGGTGGGCAGATCACTTCAGGTCAGGAGTTCAAGACCAGCCTGGCCAATATGGTGAAACCCCATCTCTACTAAAAATACAAAAATTAGCCAGGCATGGTGGCTCACACCTGTAATCCCAGCACTTTGGAAGGCCAGGGTGGGCAGATCACCTGAGGTTGGGGGTTCAAGACCAGCCTGGCCAACGTGGTGAAACCCCGTCTCTACTAAAAATACAAAAACGCTGAGCGTCGTGGTGGGTGCCTATAATCCCAGCTACTCAGGAGGCCGAGGCAGGAGAATCACTTGAACCCACGGGGTGGAGGTTGCAGTGAGCTGAGATCCTACCACTTCACACCAGCCTGGGCGATGGAGCTAGACTGTGTCTCAAAAAAAGAATTTTAAGTTTTTAAGAAACCTTTCAATAGAAGTAGTTGAAAAATGATAGTTGCTACTTTTACTTGGTAGTTCTTCTAATCCATGAATATGGACCATCTATTTAAATCATCTTTAATTTCTATTAATAATGCGTTATAACTTTCAGTGTATGAGTATTATACTTTTATTACCTTTATTACTAATTATTTTATGCTTTTAAATGTTTTTGTGCATGGAATTATTTTCTTAATTTTGTTTTCAGATTATTCATTGTATGTAATCATAATTTTTTAATTTTACTCTTGTATCCTGCAGTTTTAAGTTTTCTGTCGATTCCGTAGGATTTGCTACATATTTTTTACTTCTTCCTTCCCAGTCGGTATGCTTTTTATTTTTCTTGCCTGGTTACACTGGTTAGAATGTCCAGTAAAGTTTTGAATAGGAATAATGAGAGTGTAAATCCTTTCCTTGTTTCTGGTCTTAAGGAGAAAGCATTGTCTTTCACCATTAATTATGGTGTTAAATGTAGCTTTTTTGTAGGTGCCCCTTATGAATAGTTGTTGGATTTTGTCATATGCTTTTTCTGCATGTATGGAGATACTTAGTAGTTCTCAAATTGATTATTCATTTGGCACTGAGAAGCTTTTCATGGTTTTTTGTTTTGTTTTTTTTTTGTTCCGCCAGATAGTTGGTAATTTTAGGATCAGCTGTGCATCGCATATCGTGTAGCCTTAAATGAGAACCATGGCAGATCATTTAATATCATTTGTTGAACAAATATTCATGAAGTGCCTGCAGGATGCATTTCTAACAAGTTCGTTTACTTCTGATGAATGCTAAAGATTTGGATCTAGTAGGTTAGAGGTCAGAGTTTCAGACCCATAATAACAAAGTTTTGTTTCCTCCATGAATTTATTTCTTTAATGGTTTTAAATATTTAAACATAGAGCTATAAACCTAGTACTGAGCCCAGTTTCAGCTTTTTCTAAAATAATAGTTTGCTTTTTGTTGCCATGAGCAGTATCATTAGCATGACTCTTCTTGTGCTTTTTTTTTTTTTTAAGAGACAAGGTCTCTGTCATCCATGCTGGAGTACAGTGGTGTGATCATAGCTCACGGCAGCCAGAACTCCTGTGCTCAGCTGTCTCCCTACCTCAGCCTCCCAGAGTGCAGGGATTACAGGTGTCAGCCACCATGCTTAGTCTTCTTTCACATTTTTGTCACCCATTACTATGACAAAACAATGCCACTCAGAGTAGAGTGGCAATCCAGATAGCTTTGTTTTTTGTGCTCAAATTTATGTGGTTGCGATTATACCAGGTTTCCTTTTAGAACAGATTTATAAATAATTCACAAAACAAATTATTTACATTAATTTGTTGGTGCTCCTCTGATTCTTATGCTCTCCATTGTGACCATGTACATTACGGTTTCATGGTATGGTTTGTATCATACATGTTTGCCCCATTATTGAAATTGGATGTAGTCACAGTTTAATTTGTTCATTTCTTAAGTTGGCTGTCTTCAGCTGTGAAGCAGCTGAAATTCTATGGTTAATTGAAATCAGTCAAGGTAGTGCAGTTTGATCAAGAGTGAATGTTGATTGCATTTGATTTGACATTAATTTTAATTTTCATTCAACATTTTATTTGGCAGAGTAGCATTTTAGTGGTTTTTGTTTTTTGTTGTTGTTGTTGTTGTTTTTGTTTTTGTTTTTGACAGGGTCTGGTTCTCTTCTCCAGGCTGGAATACAGTGGTACAATTTTGCCTCACTGCAACCTTCACCTCCCAGACTCAAGCCAGCTTCCACCTCAGCCTCCCGAGTAGCTGGGACTACAGGCAGCTGCCACCATGCCTGGCTAAATTTTGTATTTTTTGTAGAGACAGGGTTTTGCTCTGTTGCCCAAGCTGGTCTCGAACCCCTGAGCTTAAGTGACCCGCCCACTCGGCCTCCCAAAGTGTTGGGATTACAGGCGTAAGTCCACACCCGGCTGTGTGTTAGTACTCTTACTCACAGCAAAATGTAATCAGTTTTATGGTGTTTTTGCTAAATCAGCTTCGTCAGCCTACTTATAACAGAAATGTCCACATTCTTATGGGCTGTTCTTTGCCAGACAAATCGATGGCATTTCTTAGCAGATGTTACTATCGTTTTATTCTTGTTTTTTGGCAAGTGTGAAAATTAAATTCAGGTATTCTTTAAGATGTATACTTCTGGTCTTGAGATGTAACATCACTTTGTGATCTTACCTAAGTCCTCTGCTCTGTGGGAATTACAACTGTTTATATAAAGATGCTGTTACTCACTTTGGTATGAAACTCAAATATTTATCAATAGATTTACCATGATGTTTTGAAAGTCAGTGGGATTTGGGACAGTGACATGTCAACATCATCTAGGAATTTAAAAAAAAAAAAAGCACAACACTGCTCATTTAAGGACCGCTGGTCTACAAGTTTAGCTTCTTATGGACTTAAAAAATTTGTTATCTTACCCTTGTTTTATGATAATAACTTAATAACTCAGTGTTTGTTTGATAATGAGTTAATATATAATCAAAAAATTTCATGACTAAATAGTTTGATGTTTTTACTATACTATTTGATCTCTAGTTAATGTGACAGGTGAAGGAGTTTTGTTGGCTGTTGCTCTTGTATTTTAACTCCTTTATAAGATTTCATTTGACAGTGAAATCTTAAACATGGAACAGTGGTATGTAATATAGGTAGTATTTATTACCATATATTTACTTATAAATTCATATGTATAACATTTGTTTATTATATAAATCTAAACAAGTAGTTTTGAGTAATGCAAACGTTTTGATATTATTAATCTTAAGCATCTTTTTTTTCCCTCTAATTTTGTTATACGGTATTGAGAAAAACCCTATTTAAACAGATTAGTAATTGATAACTGTTTTAAAGCTCGCCTTATAGCCTTAAATTATCATTCTAGCAGGTAGAAAGAATAGTAAGGACTTTGGACTTGACTCACCAAATATCTAACCTTGACTTGAATTTATTAATTGTTGAAAATAAGCTTTGTAGTCAGACATGATTCCCATTTCTGCTAGCTGTGACACCATGGATAAATTATGTGCCTCCTCCAAGCCCTGAGTTTCTCTCATTTATCAAATGGACGTTATAATACTTTTTACCTTGTAAGAGGTAAATCATATTTGGATTAAATAAGGTAATTACATGTGTTAAAGTATATCCAAATAATCATATTTGGATTAAGTAAGGCGATTATGCTTGTTAAGGTATGATTTTCCAAAAAACAAAGTTCTTAGGCAAATGTAGAATGAACGTGTCACAGATTGTATTCCACTCACTTGTTAATGAGAGAAATAGTAAGATGTTAAACTTGCCCAGAGTGTGTTTGCGTATCTAAGTATTTATAGGCAATGTTAATAGAAGATTGCTGAGTTAGATAAGAGACTGATTAATATCCAACAAGGTCAGGAATTTAATGTTTGTGGTTATCTGGGCAAAAATTATTTGCTTCTCTATTGGATAAAAAGCTACAAGTTAACATATATAACTTCACTGTCTAGGACTTTTTTTAAGAGACAGGCTTTCACTCTGTCACCCAGGCTGGGGTGCAGTGGCTCAATCATAGCTCAAGCAGTGGCTCAAGGGCTCACATGATCTTTCCACCTCAGCCTCCCAAGTATTTATTTATATATTTTTTCGAGATGGACTCTTGCTCTGTTGACTAGGCTGGTCTCGAACTTCTGGCCTCAAGCAGTCCTCCCACTTTGACCTCCCAAAGTGCTGGGACGGGACTTTTAGTAAATAGTGTGTTGAAGTGTACATTCCCCTAAATTAGAATTTCTCAACTTAGGCATCCTTGATTTTGGGACTAGATCATTCTTTGTTGTGGAAAGCTGTCCAGTGTGTTATAAAATGTTTAGTAGCATCCCTGACTTCTACCCACCAGATGCCCATAGACTGTTTTCCTCGATTGGGCAGCAGACATTGCCAGGTGTCCCTGGGCGCACACAGTTGTTCCATGTTGAAAACCATTGCCCTGGATAATCTTGAACAACCTTTGTCTCTATACGACACTGAATGTACTACCAATTTTTTTGCCTCTTTTTCCAAGCTTTTGATAATTTTTCTGATACATGAAAGCACTCTGCACAATGCCTAGTAGTAGATAATTATTAAGTGATAATTGCTGCTGTTTTAATTATTTATTATTATTACTTATATATTGTTTCTTATGTAGTTTGATAGGTATTATTTGGCTGAATATATCTGGGATGTTGATTTGTTAGATAACGTCATTAAAAAGCAAAACAGCCTAAGACACTTTAGTGCAAATCTGTCAGATCCACTCAGAGTTTCAAAATAGTCAAAATTAGTCATTTTTCCTGATAAGTCCCAAAATCAAATTCATGTTTTTTATACTCTCTTCTGCAGTTTTAGGTATGGTAAATTCTGACCCAAAATGTATACATTGAATTCATTCATTCAGTTTACTGAAGAATCAGACAAGAAACTGGTTAATTCCTAATAATCGTTAAAATGATCATAGCACAATATTATCGTAGTGGAATATATTACATGTTTCTTGTGTAACCACCTGAATAAGGCAGACTGTCTTAAGAGCACAGGCTAAGTAGACATGCTTGAACTTTGCCTGACTTTTTGTTCTGTTGGACATGTGCCAAATAATGTGCTTGCTTATATGGTTTTAGGTGAGCTGACATGTCTGCGCAGAACTGAATTTTGTTAAGACTAGGCGTGTACAACCTACATGATCAATGAGACAGATCCCCCACGTGCACCAAAACTGGAGAAGTTGTATTTTGAGATTTACACAAAATGAGTTTACTTGGTAGTATGGGTAAATCAGTTGTTATAGATAAATACCAGTATTAAAACTTGTTACACATTTGTGCTTCCAGGTTTTTAAAATTAAAATTTGTAAATTTGAAAATGAAAGTTTTAAAATGAAAGAACGTTGGTGCCACCCCTGAGGCGCTGCAGTGAAAAAGGCTGAGAACCACAGCTTAACATCTGACTGTGGCTCTGACCTAGTAAATGTATTTTTAAATATAAAGGCTTCTTAGGAGCACAGTTCCCTTTTTCTTGTCCTTGTTACAGTTGACATTTGACTTTTCATTTAAGTTTCACAAGTCATGTGATTTGCAGTTTATTTACCTGTCAGGGTAATTAGATTGGAGAACCAGCTATTTCCTTTACTGTTTTAGAAATGTAACCTAGTTTTCTACTCTCTCTCCCCTTATACAGTTACATAAGTAGGAATGGAACAGAAGAGCGAATTGTGTAGGAAGTTGGAATTAAAAGTGTTCTTGAGCAGGTTTGGAATTAGAGTAATGGTTGGTGATATAGGAATTTTTGTCTTTTGGCACACACTTTCTGGTGTATAGCAAAATATAGTATACCTTTCCACAAACAGCTTTTGCTTACTAAGCATATAGAGACAAGGTCGTTGAGTACAAATATATGAATTGATAATTTCAGTTTTGTAAAATTGTTCTCTGTGTGTGTGTGTGTGTGTGTGTGTGTGTGTGTGTGTGTGAGATATGGGGTCTTACTCTGTCGCCCAGGCTGGAGTGCAGTGGTGCTATCTCAGCTCACTGCAACCTCCATCTCCCGGGTTCAAACTATTCTCCTGCCTCAGTCTCCCAAGTAGCTGGGACTACAGGCGCGCACTACCACGCCTGGCTAATTTTCTTGTGTTTTTACTAGAGATAGGGCTTTACCACGCTGGCCAGGCTCGTCTCGAACTCCTGATGTCAGGTGATCCACCCGCCTCCTCCTACCAAAGTGCTGGGATTATAGGCAGTTTTGTGAAATTTGACAGTCTTCATTAGCAATTACATTTCTTAACTGCAATATAAATATAGTACTTAGAACAACCCAAATAATAGTGGAGGAAAGAAAAGATAATTACGTGGATGAAGCAGTAAATATTCCTTTGAGTGTTATTTAGCATTTTGCTAGCATTTGTTAATTCAACTTTTGAGTTTCAATAAATATTGTCCATTTAAATTATAGTGAAGGTACTGCATAAGATACAACATTTGCAAGATTTTAAATATACTATAAAAATGACATTTTGACAGTATTTTATTTGTTGTTTTGGATGTAATTAGGTAATGAGAACTTTTCCACCAATGGGTTGATTAAAAAGCCAAAGCACAGAAAATAATATTTGAAAGTGTGGATGAATCAGGGATATGTCAGTGAATTAAATTGCTTGACTTTCCACTTTTAAACTTTTCATATGGTATAGATATACATCAAAATCAGTTCAGTAATGTTTTTCCAGATTTTAAGTTATTTTGATGTATTAGAAAATATTGAACTTTTTTTACTTCCAAGTTTCTTTTGTAATTATTCTACTTAACCTTGCCAGGTGATTGATTTTTTGTTGTTATTGCTTGAATTGTTTGTAGAGAGGAATCAAACTACAAAATATGACAATTGATTGAGGTACTGTTTTTACCATTAAAACTGTATTTTAAATCAGACTAGAATTGAAAGCATCACATGTGACAAGCTCTGGGCTCCTGTCTTCCTGAACCATGGAATGAATCCCTTGCTGCAACGTTGCCCCTCCCCCAAAGCAGCCGCATGTATTTGAGCATAGTGGCTCTGCTCGAGTTGTCTGATCCTCATGGAAGAGATGGCAGAGCTTGTACCGCAGCAGGTGCAGCTTCCGTGGTGAATCCGATGCTGGATCCAATTGTAAGGATATTAGCAAGGCCCTGACAAAGTGGTGCTAGATGAGCACTTTCATTCTGGGAATTTGACTATAATTTTATTGAAGCAGGTGTATTATGCAGGAAAAAGAAACAGCATCTTAATTCCAATCATAGTATGCCGACCTGATCTCTGCTGTGGGGGTGGAAACAATGAAGAATGCAACATTTTAATACAATTTTTTTTAAAAGAGTGCTTTGGATTAGATTAAATGTTTAAGATAGTCAGCAAACAACATGCACCAAGGCATTTTTCTGGAATTTCAGTCTTGGATCGATTTAAGTGCTCAGGGTCTGAAAAAATGTCTCCTAGCATCAAAAACTTGGATTGCTTTTCTCCGATGTTATGCCACTGTAAAGTAGCATGCTCCAACAGCACAATATCCTTAATGTTTGGATGTAAGGTGGGTTTGAATAATACCTCCTTAAAAAGCTTGGGTTTAAAATCCAGTAGTATTTCAGCAAATAAATATACTTTTGATGGTTTGATTGACTTTAATTCATGTAATAGATTTCTTGTCCTTTGTGTGTCATGAGTAAAGAATTGGTCTGTGCACAGTTAAGTTATAGTAGAAACGGATCTGATTTTTATGAAAGCTGCATGTAAAATGTCATTCTCCATTAATGAGGATTAATTATTGACTTGGTTTTTATGTGTTGCTACTGTGGAGAATTAAGTATGCAGGAAACACCATTGATATGCAGGACTGGAGATGGTTTCTGACATCACTTTGATGGAAGAAATTGCTTGTGGCAGGTTTAATATTTAAACTAATGCCATAGACTTTGGTTTTGAAACTAAATTGTGTTGCTATTTTGATTGTATAGAGGAAAGAAAGTTTTTAAACAAACACCAAAAGAACCATGACTTTACTACTCATTTCCTATAAATGAGACTGGTTAATTTAGTAATGCGTTCTATGTAAATAAAATGAATGTAAAGTTTGCCGTAAAGATAAATTTATGGTTGTTCTTTTATAAAATATTAAATGGAACAAAGAATGGGTGCATTTTTACCTGATTTCTGCAATCAAAAACAACATATGCTGAGGTGGGCGGATCACGAGGTCAGGCGATCGAGACCATCCTGGCTAACACGGTGACACCCCATCTCTACTAAAAAATACAAAAAAATTAACTGGGTGTGGTGGCGCGCGCCTGTAGTCCCAGCTACTCGGGAGGCTGAGGCAGGAGAATGGCGTGAACCTGGGAGGCGGAGCTTGCAGTGAGCCGAGATCGCACCACTGCACTCCAGCCTGGTGACAGAGCCAGACTCCTTCTCAACAACAACAACAACAACAAAAACAGCATATGGTTTAAAGCTATTTGTAGGAAGAGAGCCCTCTAATGTAGGATTTGGGGGAATACTTACTTATTTTGAAGTATTGTTTTGAATGAAACTTTTTTTTCTTTTTAGTTTTTGTAGGACTGAAACTTCTCAGTTGCTGATGTGAAGAGGTCTCAAATTGCTAGCTGATTAAATTAGGCTGAAAGGTTTTTACCCCTTTATTAAAGAATATATTGCTTTTCTGGTCACTCAAGCATTTTTCCCTCTTCACTTTAAATTCTTTGTTGTGTCAGAGAATTCTTATTTTCCTACTGAGATTTCAGAGATTTTCTGAAATAGGAAATGGAAATGATTGCACAAGAAAAAGTGTGCTGCTGATAGAAACAGATTTTTAACAAATTTAACATCATATTGATTGTTAAACTGTGAGCCAGTGTAAAATTCATATGCATTGTTTAAATAGCTAAGGCTATATATTTTTTTTTTCCCTGAGTGTTAATTAAGCCTATTTTTTCATGTGGTATATACAACAGAGTGTTTTAGGGAAAGGAATTTAAAATTTTTAAGGAATATTTTTGTAAAACTAATCACTGTAAAAAAAATGTTCCTCCTTATATGTAGGTAAATTAAACATCTTATTAGGTATATAAAATGTTTGAAAATGCTACTCTTATTACAAGAGGTTTTAAGAAGTAACATGCCCTTGCTCATGACTAGTCCGATAGTCTCGGTGAACTCCTCCCCTATCCTCCACTCCTTTAAACTACTTCAGATGCTGTTAAATTCATTGCATACCACCACTTGAGGTTCTTGGTTGCCCTCTGGTGGGAAAACGAAGAAAATATTTTATTAGGAATGTCACATACTTGGTAATTAAAGATAGTTAAAAGGTCATCTAAGTTATGTTTACAATTTAGGAAATCATTAGATACTTTAATTTGGGAAATAAAAAGAAGTGGGTTATTTTGGGGCTTAACCATTTGTGGATAGAATTTTTAAAAATTGTTTTCCAAAATGTTTGAATTTTATGGCAGGTAGTATTGACAAGAGACATGTAGAAATATAGTTTCTAAGACCACAGCATCCTAGTTGCATTTTTCCTTAGTGTATTTTGATAGATACAAAATCTATTAAAGCTTTGTGGTGAAACTGACAGTAAATTAATTAAAATTTTTAATATGTGATTAAAGAAGAATGCCCATTGGGGGGAATTGTACCAGAATTATCCCACAACTTTTAGTTAAAACGTTTCAGAAATAGCTTGAGACAATAAGGGTAAACAAATCTTTCTTACAAGCTAATAGCAATATTGCATGTGCAAAAAGTTTATTTTCTAATAGTACTTCTAATGTCAATTAATAACTGTTTACTTCCTTAATTTGTAGGTAAACAGCCAGTAATCTTACTATATAATTTACAAATCACATTTAAAACTAAGCTGAATATATTCATTTATGGCTATGAGCTTTTGAAAAGGAATAAAAGCACCACCTTGTTTGTTGGAAGTTAAATATCTTTTTAAAAAGTCAGGTTTCTATGTTACTAGAGTTTACCTCTTAACCATTCTATTCTTTACGAGACATTTATCCAAGAAGGTTACAGTAATAGATTATCATGAAGAAGCAATATGTTTACTATAGAATCTTGGAAGTCTCCACGTGTGTCAGAGTGAGAGTGTGCACGTGTGTGTGTAATTGGAGCATTATCACCAAAACATGAGTTAATTTCTAGTGTCAGTCCTTGTGGAAAGAAGCCTGTTTAATCTCTCATGTCTCGCGTTAGAACTCAGAGAAAGAACCTTGGGGAATGTAAAGAGAATGCAGAGGACATTCAGGTTCTTAATGTAGAGACTATGAAGCTGTTTAGGAGGCAGTTCTTTGGGGGTGGATGTGAACAGAAATTAGCAAACTCAGTGCCTCTGAAGGTATGCCAACTCTTTAATGTAGAATTAGCTATTTCAAAATAGTAGGCATAGTAAGACCGGAGCCTAGGGTCCCTAGGAGGAAATGAGGTGTGTGATGATCAGAAACTTGTATTTTGTGAAGCTAGTTAAAGTTGTTTGTTTTCTTGTAGTATCAAGCTCTTGAAAGTTCTTGCCGTTACTAACTGCCCTAAGAGAAGCCATCAGAATGCTTTTTGTAATAAAGCATTAAAGTATGTTTGGTGACAGCAGTAATTGAAGTGAGAGAATCCCAGAGCGAAGGCAAAACACCCAGTATAAAGTCAGGAGGGTTTTTTTTTGGAGTCTTCTCTCTGCAGGGAAATAGTTTAAGGTGTTAAAACCTTGGCAATTCTATTTTATTAGAAAAGGTACTGTTCCCACTTAGCTGTGATTCTTGGCCAGGGATACAAGTAGCTTCAGGGACTTGTTCATGACTCCTTGTTGTGTTGCTTCATATTCTTAATGATTTGTTTTTTGCTGTTAAATGAGAATTGGGTGGAAAACGAGAAGACCTATCTTACAATTGTATCATTTGCCCCACTACCCACCCCACTTCTCCTTGGGTGAAAAAGTGTTACGGCATAGATTTGAACAGTATGGCCCATTTGCTTCACTTAGTTCACTCATGCTTAACATTGTATTTGCAAATAGTAAATACTAAACTAACAATGACTTTAAACAAATGGGCCCTTATTTTTTCCTCATTATAGTCAGCTTGGAAATATGCAGCTGCTACAGCTGCGGACATCTTTTTCTCTTGGCCTTTGCTTCATTGAAAGATGTCTGTTGCAGCTCTAGTCATAAAGACAGGAAGAAGAGGTGGAAAGGGGAAGGGAGTGTGGTTTATAAAGCTGGTAGTTGTCTGCATATATTTCATTGATTGAAACTGTCACACGGACTCTCCTAGTAGTAAGGCAGAGTTGGAAACCTAACTACAGTCAGCTCTTCGTATCCATGGCTTCTGCATCTGTGGATTCAACCAACTGTGAATCAGAATTCAGAGAAAAAAATTGTGTTTCTACTGAACATATACAGACATTTTTTCTTGTCATTTTTCCTTGAGCAATACATTGTAACAGTGATTTACATAGCATTAACATTGTACTAGGCAATGTAAGTACTCTAGAGATGACTTAAAGTATATGGGAGGATGTACATAGGTTATGTGCAAATACTACACACACCACTTTATATCAGGGGACTTGAGCATCTTCAGATTTTGGTCTCTTTGGGAGGTCCTGGAACCTGTCCCCTACAGATACCAAAGGATGACTGTACAGTATTTAGCTTTTATAGCCTCTATGTTGGACAAAAGCAAGGAAAACAGATTGTAGTGTTGTGTTGGGCAAAGCAATCTCCAGTGTCTGACCTAATGCATACACACAGTATTTTTACTGAAGTCTGATTCATTTTAGGGCTTGTCAAGTAATGTGTCTGTTTAGCTGAAATAAAGCAGGAAAGTCCAATTGTGGCTCTGTCTTCACACATCTAGTCGGTAAAGTGTCTACATAAAGGTTGAAATGTAGCTTTATTGAGTATTTGCTTCCTGTTATTTTTTATTTATTTATTTTTTTGAGATGGAGTCTCACTCTGTCACCCAGGCTGCAGTGCAGTGGCGCGGCCTGGGCTCAGCTCAGTGCACTGCAACCTCCACCTCCCAGGTTCAAGCGATTCTCCCACGTCAGCCTCCTGAAGCTGGGATTACAGGCGCCCCCCACCACACCCGGCTCATTTTTTGTATTTTTAGTAGAGATGGGGTTTTATCATGTTGGCCAGGCTGCTCTCAAACTCCTGACCTTGGGTGATCCGCCCGCCTTGGTCTCTCAAAGTGCTGGGATTATAGGCATGAGCCACCGTGCCTGGCCCCTGTTAATGTTTCTTAATCCTTCTCACTTCTTTGTTCAGAAGCAAAAGTAAACATTGCAAAAAACTGCCATTACACTGAAGTATAAGGAGTATGTCCCCTTACCTTTAGTATGTGGTATGTAAGGTTTCCTTGAAACAGTTCACTGAGCACTAATAGGTAACTTAAGATATCCTTATTTAATAATCCTGTTTCAAAATAGCTTTCCAATTGAAAAATACTGTATAATAAATAATGACCAATAGCAGTTTGCTTGTTAGAATTGGATTAGAATAATTGTTAACAGTAATTAAGGTTAAATGCCTTTCGATGTTAAAAGCACAGCCCTCCTCTAGTATCTTCCTTCTTCTAAGATGAAATGTACTTTCTCATGTCTGTGCTACCAAACCTTTACATTGAGCCAATATCTTTAGGGTACTCTTCCACTTTATAGTCCCTTGTTCCTGACTTCATGGTTTCTCCAAAGGAAAAACTATTCTTCCGTGACTGTGGGACTCTAGCTAGTTCCTCAGTCTTTCAGGATGGTGTATTAAACTCCTTTCTTTCTCTGCTGGATAGGGCGATACAGAGAAAAAAGCCCAAAAACTCCTTTCTTAAACTGAATGAATTAAATAATTTTTTCATGTATTGGTAAATTGTTTCTATTAGCATTTGCTGATAGCAGTGGCCCCGTATGTCTGCAGCTAGAAATAGTTGATTATTGTTCTCCTCTATCCATTTAGAACTATACTGTGATATATATTATTAGGCTTTTCTTTGGAAATCTAGTACATTACATTTTGGAGTATAATTTTTCTTATCTTCCTTTAAGAATGTACTTATTTTTGAAATTTTCTTTTTCACACTTTGTATACTTATAAAATTTTCTTTTTATAAATGAAAGTCATAGTACATTTTAAAAGAACATTTTATTTTAAAACAAATACCACTTGGTTTAAATATATAACATTGAACCAGTGAAATAATTTCAGGAAGTTAAAATAGGGTATGTGTCTTTCTAATTTTTACAAAGAAGATTATTAATTTATTTATTCATTGATTCACTCAGTAATTAAGCATCTATGCACTGGGTATATAGCAGTAAACAAAGGAAATTTGCTCTTACGGCATTTATGTGCTAATCATGTTACCTAATGTGACTTTTCTGTTACTAATTTAGAAATTCTGTCAGTGGAGATACTGGAATAAAACTTTAGAGTATTAAATTCTACAGTGTACCTAGTAATGTTTTTTAAAGGTCTGTATTAGTTGGCTAGGGCTGCTATAACAAAAACTGCAGATTAATTGGTTGACTTAAACAAGTTTAAGTTCTCAGTGTTCTGGAGGCTGAAAGTCCAAGCTCAAAGCGCTGGTGAGATTTCCCGAGGCCTTTCCTCTGTGCATGGTGAGATTTCCCCTGAGGCCTTTCCCCTTAGCTTGCAGATGGCCACCTTCTTCTTGCCTCTTCTCAGGGCCTTTCCTCTGTGCATGCACATCCCCTCTGTGTCTCTCAGTCTGTCCAAATTTCCTTCTTTTATAAGGAAACCAGTCAGATTGGACTACCACACCCTAATGACCACATCTTAATCACCTTTTTGAAGTCCTTGTCTTCAAATAAAGATACATTCTGAGGTGCTGGAAGTTAGGACTTCAGCATATGAATTCTGATGGGTGGGTGGGGGACATAATGCAGCCAGGGCTTATTAGTAAAGGAAGAGCCAGGGCTTCTCAGTTGACAAGCATGTGAAAGAGGTTTTGAATCTAGGCTTTGATGATATATCACATTTTTGTGAAACATTTTATTTATAAAGTTCACTGAGCATTCGTAAATTAGGTTTGAACAAATCCTATCAAGGGAGATTGCCAAGGGTGCTGTGGTTTAAGAATATTCAATTTTTAAATTACTTGAATTTTCAGATTAAGAAAATCATTGTAGCCTCTGCTTCTCAGTTTGGCCACCCTGTGTCTATTTGCTACTACCAAAGAGGAAATATCTTGAGCATGTGTTTGAGAATAGAAGTTAGGTAAGAAGACAGTGAATGTTTTGTAATCCAAGTTTTGATTTCCTTCCTTCCGTCCTTCTTCCTTCCTTCCTTTCTTCCGTCCATCCTTCCTTCCTTCCTTCTGTCCCCCCCCCGACCCCTTTTTTTTTTTGAGTCCGAGTTTCACTCTTGTTGCCCAGGCTGGAGTGCAGTGGCACGATCTCGGCTCACCACAACGTCTGCCTCCTGGGTTCAAGCGATTCTCCTGCCTCAGTCTTCCTGAGTAGCTGGGATTACAGGCGTGCGCCACCACACCTGGCTAATTTTGTATTTTAGTAGAGACAGGTTTCTCCATGTTGGTCAGGCTGGACTCGAACTCCTGGCCTCAGGTGATCCGCCCGCCTCGGCATCCCAAAGTGCTGGGATTACAGGCATGAGCCACTGTGCCCGGCCGAGTTTTAATTTCAAAACACATTTGTGTGTGTTTGATGACTACCTGTGTTTGAATTAATATAGGTCTAAGGTATGTTGTGTTAAGTGGGCTTTTTATGGGCTGTCTTTAGGAACTTAGTCATAATTTACATTCTTATTTTAAATTGTTCCACACAATCAGAAAGTACTAATTTTTGGAATATAGCCTATCCATCAATTGGGAACTGTCTCCATGAAAACATCTTAGACAGCAGGAGAAGTTGTAGTTCCTGATTGCTTACTAGTCTTGCAGAAGTAGAAAATAATAACTTTTGTTTGACAGTACGGTTTAAGGAGTGAAGCAGTTGACTGTGTTTTTCTGGACTTACGGTCCAGGAGTGGGTTTGTTCTGACAGTACAGCTGTGTTTTTTAAGAAAATGAATCTATTTTAAGCTATCTTTGACACTTGCTGGAGATAAAGTACATAAAAAAGAAATCTTCCCTTGAAGTTCATAGCCATTAAGAGATGTGATACACAAACCACTGGGAACTCCTGGCAGAAGCTTTTTTTTAGGCTTCCTCAGTTGGTTTTAGAGAAAAGAGCAATCCATATTTGACATATTTCACAAATTTGAAGTGTAAATTATGATGATTATAAATTTCATCATGCTCTTTTCATCATTTTTGTAAGTGTTGGATATTTGCTATACAGACTGCCTCAAACATTTCTCTTAGCTGACAGTAACTTAATCCACAGTATCTAGAAGATGGTTCATCATTCTTTGTCACTTTTTATCTTTCATTGCTGTTCTTTTTATTTTTAAATATTTGAAGTTGTTTGTAAATAACAGGAATAAAGGAGTAATGAAAAACCTTTGTTAGAAATTTTAATTAGAATCTAAACATAGCAAACCCAATTTTTTAAATCAGCATTACTGGGATATAATTCACATATAATAAACTGCGCATATTAAAAAAGTATAGCTTCTTTAAGTGTTGACATCTGTGTACACCTGTGAAACCATCACTGTAATCAAGATAGTAAATGTGTCCATCACCTGAAAACATGTTCCCAAGCTGCTCTTCAATCCCCACCTCCTGTCCTGCTGTTCTCTTCTCTCCCAGACAACCACTGGGTTGATTTTTGTCAGTATAGTTTGCATTTCTGGAGTTTTATATAAATGGAGCCATAAAATATATTCTATGTTTAAGTCTGGCTCCTTTCAAATTATTTTGAGATTCATCTGTGTGTTTGCCTGTATCAGTATTTCATTCCTTTTAATTGTTGAGTATTCCATTGAAAGTTTATAACACATTTGTTTGTGAAGATGTTTGTACCCAAAATGTGCACTATCCTTTGAATGTAAGTAACCACTCATCAGCTGACCCACGTGAACGTGAAATGGATATCCATTTTCTACATACTGATTCCAAATTGTAATAGGTCTTGTTTTTTCCCTTGAAATCAAAACATATTTTACAAACTTTGATGGTTCATAATCTTGAAGTAGGGAGGACATTCATTGTTCTTGATCCATAATTGGAAAGCATTTCATTTTCTGATTAATCAGCAGCAGTTAGAATGATCAGTCCGTGAATTTTTCATTTTTGTATCATGTTTCCTTTCATCCACCTTTGTGTACGTATCTACCTTCAACAGTTGTCAACTTACAGACAAATTATGGTGTATCACTATAAAAAATGAGAGAATACTCTCATATATTCTTAGGATACTGGGATGGTCCAAGTTCTTGTCACAAAAAAATTGCATGATTAAGTCCTGTTTAATGACTAAGTGGATGAAAATCCCACATTTCCTTTAAACCTGAGTTGTTCACTCATCTATTCTTGAATTTGAGAAAATTCATTTAGAATTTTGTCATGTGAAGACTTGTCTCCGATTTTACTTCTACAGATTCACCATTGCCATTAATCTACAGTGCTGCTATCTTTATTTTCATTCATGTTTTCATCAGCTAATAGTTGTAAAATGTCTCCCCTTGTCGGTGTTCTTCTCTTTGCCATTAATGGCGGTGTGCAGAAAAAAGTTAACCTCAACTGCGATTTGGGGAGGATTCCTACTACTAGCTGATCAAGTTGCTTACTGTGCCTAAACTGTACAAAATATTATTTATGCTGAATACCTCCTCTTGGGCGTCTGGAATTTTGTCATGTGCTAGGTGCCTGTGTGACCAGCCCACAGTGAAAACCCTGGGTCCTGAGTCTCTAATAGTCTTTCTTGGTAGACGGCATTTCACATGTATTGTCACAACTTGTTGCTGGATGAATTCAGGAAATCTTATGTGACTTCACTGGGAGAAGATTCTGGTAAGCGGCTCCCGGTTTCCCCCAGGCTTTGCCCCACATGCCTTTTTTCTTTGCCGATTTTTGCTTTGTAGCTTTTCATCGTAATAAATCATGTCTGTGAATATGACTCTCTCATAAGTCCTACGAGCAAATCATTGAATCTGGGAGTAATCTTGGGAATCTTTCAACACAGGCCAAAAGTTAAAATTTTTGAGTTCTTAACTCTGTTCAGCAGAAGCTTAAGGAAAGACAAGGAGAGACCTAATCTTGAGAATCTTTCAACACGGGCAAAAAGCTAAAATTTTTGAATTCCGAACTGTATTCAGCGAAAGCTTAAGAAAAAAAAGGAGAAACTTACCAAGTTGGTATCTGAAGGATGATGGAATAGTGATGATTTATTTCCAGATAGAATGAACTTTATTCATATGTAAAAAAGTAAATTTTCTCCTTGTTATATGAAAGATCTTAAGAAAGAGTAACAATATTGGAAAAGCAATCATTAAAATATTTAGAAATGCTTTTAATTGCCACTCCCCTCACCCCATACAAACTAGAATTGGGTTCAGTGAACCCTGGTGGTATACAAAAGTTTGACAAATTATGGTTTCTTGGTCATTTGCATGGTATTTAAAATTTGCTTTTATTAAATATTGAGTAGATACAAACTAATAAGTATAAAATATATGTAGGTGTAAAGAATTGCTACATAACATTAAAAATAATAAAAGAATAATACCTATTCCCTTAGAAGTCCCCCGTTTGCTCTCCTCAGATTCTTTGCCATTCCTTCCCAACTCAATAATAATTCTGAATTCTATATTTGGTTATTTCTTGCCTTTTTAAAAAAATTCCTAAACAATAAATTGTTGATTTTATATATTTGTGAACCACTGGGTAATGCTGAATATAGTTGTTAGAGGGTTTTGTTTTTTATTTTTTGTTTTTGAGACAGGGTCTCGCTCTGTCACCCAGGCTGGAGTGCGGTGGCGCCATCTCGGCTCACTGCAAGCTCCGCCTCCCGGGTTCACGCATTCTCCTGCCTCAGCCTCCCGAGTAGCTGGGACTACAGGCGCCGCCACCACGCTCGGCTAATTTTTTGTGTTTTTTGATAGAGATGGGGTTTCACCGTGTTAGCCAGGATGGTCTTGATCTCCTGACCTCGTGATCCACCTGCCTCGGCCTCCCAAAGTGCTGGGATTACAGGCATGAGCCACCGTGCCCCGCCAGTTCTTAGAGATTTTATGGCTTGTGGCTTTTTGGTTCAGTACATTAGGATATGTTCATTTTTTATTTTTCTTTTCTTTTTTCTTTCGTAACTCTGTTAACTGACCATTATGTTATCTTCTGATAAATAGAATCAGTTGGTAATTTTAATGTCAAATTACCAGTGTTTTCTGTTTAGGTTTACACATTTCTTATCTTGTTTTGACTGTCCTTACATAGCCAGAAGTCATAATCTCCTGTGTAGTATTGTCTTCTAAAAATTTTATCTTTAGATCTTTTCACATTGAGATCTCAAATCTGAAATTTTTGTTTTGGTATGATATAGGAGTCACATTTCATTTTTTTCTAATGGATACCCAGTTGTCCCAGTCCCATTTATTGACAAATTCTTTCCATTTTCCCCATGATACATAATGTCCTTAATCCCCACATTTGAGTCTGTTTCTGAACTCTTACTTATGTTCCACTCATCAGTCTGGCTAACCCTGTGCCAATCAATACATATTATCTTAATTACTAAAGCTTTAGAATAATACCAGTTTTAATTGTACCTAGTTTTATATTTTGTATACAAATAGTAATATCATTTGTAAATAACAAGTTTTGCTGCTATCAAAAAAATAAAATTCCTTAGTGAAAGGTTATATGTATTTAATATTTTGATAGTGTTAAATTGCTGGCAAAAAGTTATTTTCATTTATGTTTTTACCTGTATTAGAGTTTCTGTTTTCCCACACCTTCATCAAAACTAGGTATTGGGCATTTGTGGTTTTGTGGATCTGCCCAGATAAAAGTGATGGATCATTGTTTCAATGCATTTCTTCATGAGTGGGAGGATGAACATCTTTTCATTGTTTATTGAGTATTCATAATTCTTTATACAATGAACTGCCAGTCTGTGTGTCTTGCTCATTTTTCTTTTTTCATTTTTTAAAAACGGATTGATAAGACTTTATTATAAATTTCAAAACTGGCCCTTTTGTAACGTACTTGAGCTCTCCCTCCTCCTACCCTCCCCCCCAAAACTGGTTGGCATTTTCTTTTTAAATTGGTGTTACAAAAGTTAAAATTTATGTATTCAAACTTTAAATTAGTCTTTTTTGTTTCTGGATATCTTTTTTTTTTTTTTTTTTTTTTTTTTTTTTTTTTTTTTTTTAAGATGGCATCTCACTCTGTCGCCCAGGCTGGAGTGCAGTGGTGCAATCTCAGCTCACTGCAAGCTCCGCCTCCCAGGTTCATGCCATTCTCCTGTCTCAGCCTCCCAAGTAGCTGGGACCACAGGCGCCGCCGCCACGCCTGGCTAACTTTTGTGGTTTTAGTAGAGATGGGGTTTTACCGTGTTAGCCTGGATGGTCTCAATCTCCTGACCGCGTGATCCGCCCGCCTTGGCCTCCCAAAGTGTTGGGATTACAGGCGTGAGCCACCGCGCCCGGCCCTGAATATCATTTCTTACTTAGACTTCACCATTCCAGCGGTAGGAACAAGTTTATTCATGTTTTGTTAAGTGTTAGGGTCAGTTCTTTATATTTAGGTCTGTGATCTAATAGGTAATTTTTTTTAAGTTACGCCATAAGAATCCTGATATTTTTCCCCAAATGGCCATTTACCAAATGCTATTTATTCAATAATCCATCATTCCCCTACTGATTTAAAGTATTATTCTTATCATAGCTATTACATTTGCATATTTATTTGGTTGCATCGTGGGCTCTGTGTTCTGTTCAGCGCTTTGTTTCTTTTCGTTTGTGCTGCTATCAAACTGTTAATTATTGAGACCTTCTGGTGCTTCCCTGTGAGAGAACTGGATAGAGCCAGTTGCCTCTCATGACTTAATTCAGAATTTTCTTAACTTCTCATGTGCTAGTTTTTTCAGAGTATAATTACTAGTACCCTGCCACATACTCTGACTCACCCAAATAAAACTGTATTGATATTTTGATTGCAAAAACATTATTATAGATTGTTTTCTTGGAAAATTCAAACTTAAAATAACGAGACTTTATCCAAGAATAACTAAGTAGTGTCGCTTTATTCACTTCAGTAGCATTTTGAAGTTTTCTTCGTAGAGATTGGCCCTTTACATTTAATTCAGGTTCTCATTTTTGTTGTTGCTGCTCTTGGAAATGGAATCTTTTCTAACAGATTTACAGATATGTACTATTTTATTTAATCATTTTTACTGAAGTATAATTTACATTTGTTAGGCTGTGTGTGTAAAGCGTACAGTTTGATTAGTTTTGACAGCTGCAAACCCCTGTGAAACCACTTCCATAGGTGAGATACAGAATATTTTCAAAAAAGATTGTTTGCGCTCCTTTGTATTCATTCAACTCTCCACTCTCCACCAGGTACCACTAATCTGCCTTTCTCACCATAAATTATTTTATATTTTCAAAAATTTTATATAAATGGATTCATACAGTAAGACTGTAGTGTCTTTTAAAAAAAAAAAACTCAGAATAATGCTTTTGAGATTCATTGAGGTTGTTGTTTGTGTCAGCAATTTTATTCTTATTGAAGAGGTGTATTCCAGTGTCTGGATATAAACCACTTTGTTTATTCCTGTCTGTTAATGAACATTTAGATTGTTAACAGCTTTTGGCTATTTTGAATGAAGGTGTTAGGGATCTTCATGTGCAAGTTTTTGTTTGGACATCTATTTTTATTTCTCTTTGATAATTGTCTTGAGGTTGTTTTCATATCCTAGGTATAAGAATGGTTATTTTCACATTTGGGCAGTGGATGAGAGTCCCAGTCACTCCACATTTTCACCAGTGCTTGTCTTTGTCTCCTCTTTCTCCCCAAATTTAGCCATTTTAATGGGTATGCAGTGGTTTAGTGGGTATTGTGGCTTTATTTGCGTTTTTTTGATGACTTGTGATGTTGAGTATCGTTTCATGCTTTACATGAAATCTTCTTTTGTGAAGTGTTTTGGATTGAATTGTGTCTCCCACAAAAAAGATATGTTGGAGTCCTAGCCTCTAATATCTCAGAATATGACCTTATTTGGAGATAAGGTCTTTACAGAGATAGTCAGATTAAAATGAGGTTATTGGGGTGGGCTATTCCAGTATAACTGGTGTCCTTATACAAAGGAGGAATTTGGTCAAAGAGACATGACACGGCAAGAATACTATGTGAAGATGAAGGCAGAGATCAGAGTGATGCATCTGTAAGCCAAGGAATGCCGAAGACTGCCGGCTGCTAGAAGTTAGGAAGAGAGGCATGGAACAGACTGATCCTCACAGCCCTTAGAAGAAACCAATTCTGCTTACACCTTGGTCTCAGACTTCGAGCCCCCAGGACTGAGACAATAAGCTTTTGTTGTTTAAGCCACTCAGTTTGTCATACTTTGCTGCAGCAGCTCTAGAAAGCTAATGCGTTGAGTTTTGTTTAAATTTGTTCCCTATTTAAAAGAACTGGATTGTTTGTATTATTGTTGAATTGTAAAAGATCTTTCTATATTCAGATATGAGTCCTTTATCAGATACTTTTATTGCACATATGTTATTTCATTCTGTAGCTTGCCTTTTACTTCTCTTAGTGGTGACTTTCAAAGAGCAGAAGTTTTAATTAAGCCCAGTTTGTCAAAAACTTTCATCATTGTGCTTTTTGTGTTTTGTATAGTAAATCTTTTCCTACTCTTAATTTGCAGACAGATTTTCTTGTATTTTATTCTAGAAGTTTTATAGTTTTAGGTTTTACTTTTAAGTCTGTGATTCATTTTAGATTAAATTTTGTGTCTGTTGTGAGGTAAAGGTTGATGTTAATTTTTTTCTACGTAGATATCCAGTTGCTCTAGCACTGTGTTGAAAAACTTTTTCATCCTTCCTTGAATTGGTTATGCACTTGTCAAAAATCAGCCATTCACACCATATGTGTGTGAATTTATTTCTGAACTCTTTATTCTGTTTCGTTGATATGTGTGTTCTTCATTTGACCTATACCAAACTGCCTTGACATCAGGTAATGTAGGTTGCTTGTCTTCCAACTTCGTTCTTCTTAAAATTTGGTTCAGCTCTTCTAGGTTGTTTGCATTTCAGCATTTTAGAATCACTTTATTATCTTCTACAAAAATTGTGCTGGAATTATTATTGGGATTGCATTGAATCTATAGATTATTTGAAGAAAATGAACTTCCTAATAATATTGAGTCTTCCAAACCACAAATATATGATGTCTGTTTAGATCTTAATTTCTTTGAGCGATGTTCTATAATTTGCAGTGAAGGCATCTTGTACATCTTTTGTTAAATTAATTCTTAAGTATTTTATCTTTTTTGGAGTTGGTGCAAATGGAACTTTTACAAAGTTTTGGCTTCCAATTATTCACTATTGGTGTAAAAAACATAATTCGATTGATTAACTTGTATCCTGCAATCTTACTAAAGTCAACTTTTGTTCTAGTAGTCTTGTAAATTCCTTGGGGTTTTCGGTGTGAACAGTCATGTCATTTGCAAATAGAGACAGTTTTACTTAATCTTTACTGGCTGTTACACTTTTTCTTTCTTTTGCCTGCCTTCCAGCCACAGTTAGGGCCTCCAGCATAATGTTGAAAACAAGTGAGGCAAGTAAGCATCCTTTCCTCCGTCTTAAAGTTCAACATATCACCATTGCGTACGTTAGCGGTAGGGTTTTTTGTTTGTTTTTTAAAACTTTCAGGTTCGAGGTACATGTGAAGCTTTGTTACATAGGTGAACAGATTATTACATCACCCAAGTATTAAGCCCAGTACCCAGTAGTTATCTTTTCTGCTCCTCTCCCTCCTCCTCCTCTCCACCATCTAGTAGACCCCAGTGTCTATCGTTCTCTTGTGTTCATTGGTTCTCATCATTTAGTTCCCATTTAAAAGTGAGAACATTCAGTATTTGGTTTTCTGTTCCTGTGTTAGTTTGCTAAGGATAATAGCCTCTAGCACCATCCATGTTCTCGCAAAAGACATGATCTTGTTCTTTTTCATGGCTGCACAGTATCCCATGGTGTATATGTACCACATTTTTTTTTAGCCAGTCTGTCATTGATGTCCATGTCTTTGCTATTGTGAGTAGTGCTGCAGTGAAAGTTTGTGCACATGTGTCTTTGTGGTGGAATGGTTTATATTCCTCTAGGTATATAACCAGTAATGAGATTGCTGGGTCAAATGGTAGTTCTGCTTTTAGCTCTTTGAGGAATCACCATACTACTTTCTACAATGGTTGAACTCATTTATACTCCCAACAACAGTGTATAAGTGTTCCCTTTTCTCCATAACCTCACCAGCGTCTGTTTTTTGACTTTTTAATAACCATTCTGACAGGTGTGAGATGGTATCTCATTGTGGGTTTCTTTTGCATTTATTTAGTTCTGTTTATGTGATGAATTACATTTACTGATTGGTGTATGTTGAACCAGCCTTGCATCCCCGGATGAAGCCTACTTGATTGTGGTGGATTAGCTTTTTAATGTGCTGCAGGATTCAGTTTTTAAGTAGTTTGTTGAGGATTTTTGCGTCAATGTTCATCAAGGATATTGGCCTGAAGCTTTCTTTTTTTGTCATCTCTCTGCCAGGTTTTGGTATAGGATGATGCTGGCCTCATAGAATGAGTTGGAGAGGAGTTCAGCCTCTTCAGTTTTTTTGGAATAGTTTTGGTAGAAATGGTACCAGCTCCTCTTTGTACATCTGTTAGCTGTAAGGTTTTCATAAATGCCCTTTATCAGATTGAGATTGTTCCTCTGGATTTTTAGTTTGTTGAGAGTTTTATGAATTGGTATTCAATTGGATCAGATATTTTATATGTCTGTTGAAATAATCATATAATTTTTCTCCTTCGTTCTGTTAAATATAGAGAATTACATTTATTTATTTTTTGGATGTTAAACTAACCTTACCTTCTTGAAATCATATTTGGTCATGATGTATTATCCTTTACAGCATCCTTTTCATATTCAATTTGCTATATTTTAAACAGGATTCTTGCATTTATGTTCATAAAAGATATTTGTGTCATTTTCTTTTTTTGTAATGTCTTTGTCAGGTTTTGGTATTAAGGTTATGCTGATCTCATAGTTGGGAGATGTTCACTCTATTTATTGAAAGAATTGTGTAAAATTGATATTGCTTCTTTCTTAAATGCTTGGTAGAATTTAGTGTATTTGGGCCTGGAGTTTTCTCAGTGGGAAGAGTTTTGGTAACAGATTGAATTTCTTTAATATATATTAAATAAGTATCTTTATATTTCTTATAAAGACCTATATATATAAATTTGGGAGGCCACTCAGATTTACTGTTTTATATTGTGTCAGAATATGGTGTGTGGTAAGATGTGTTTTTTGGGGAATTTCTTGATTTCATGTAACCTATTGGATTAGTTTGCCTAAAGTTTTTTATAATTATTTTTTATTATCTTTATAAGATCCATAGGTTTTTTTTTTTTAGCAATAACCTCTCTTGCATTTTTTATTATTGGTAATTTTATTGGTAATTATATTCTCTATTTCCTTGATCTGTCTGGAATAGGGTTTAGCTATTTTTATGATTATTTGGCTTTGTTAATATACTCAATTCTTTGTTTTCTGTTTCATTGATTTCTGCCTTTTATTGTTTCCTTCCTTCTCTTCCCCTCAGGTTTACTTAGTCTTTTTTTTTTTTTTTTTTTTTTTTTTTTTTTTTGTAGCTTCTCAAGGTGTATCCTTAGGTCAGTGATTTTAAACTTTCATTTTTAATATAAGCAGTTAAAGCTACAGATTTCCTTTTAAGTACTTGTAAAGTTTGTTAGTAGTTCAGAACCCTCAGGTTCAGTAATTTCCTAGAAGAACTCACAGAACTCACTGAAAGCTATTATACTCACGGTTATGGTTTATCACTTGAAAGGATACAGATTAAAATCTGTATTAAAATTAAAAGCCATGGGAGAGATACAAGGGACAGAGTCCAGAAAATTTCCGAATGAAGAGTTTCCAGTTGTCCTCTCTGGAGTCATGGATGATGTTAACCCTCCTGGCAACAATGTGTGACAATAAGCACTGAGTATTCCAACCAGGGAAATTCAGTCAGGACATTCCAAGGGTTTGGAGGGATTTAAAAACAAGGTTAAATTCTTTACTACCTAGTCCTGTTTAGCTTCATTATTCCTCCATTCTGAATTGTTTCTAATTCCCTTCTGGAGTTCTTTGAATCATGAGATTTTTAGAAGTATGTGTTTAATATTCAAATATTAGGAATTTTACTAGATATCTTGTTGTTTTTCAGTTAATTCCATTGTGGTTAGAGAATGGATTGTTTGTGATTTCAATCCTTTTAAATTTGTGACTTGTTTTGTGGCGTAGCATGTGGTCTGTATTGGCAAATGTACCACATTCACAGAAGGTGATGTATTTTCTTCAGTTCTTAAGTGTTGTTTATCATAAATATTAATTAGGTCAAGACAGTTGATAGTTTGTTCAGTTTGTCTGTCTTATATTTGTATAGTCCTATCAGTTGCTAATCAAGGAGTTTAAATCTCTTACTAAAATTGTAGAATTGTCTATTTCTCCCTTTAATTTCCGTTGGTTTTGCTTGTGTATTTTAAGGCCCTGTTATTAAGTACACACATTTATGGTTCTTATAACTTCCTGGTGAATTAAATTTTTAGCTTTTTGAAATCTCTCTTTTTCTTTAGATAACTCTGTCTTGAAGTCTGTTTTATCATATGTTAATATAGGCACTTCAGCTTTCTTATGCTTACAGTTTATATACCTTTTTTTTGCATTCATATGCTTTCACTCTGCCTTTATTTACAAAGTATATCACTCCCTTTGCATGAAGTAAGATTCATGCTCAGATTCTCAACATCATTTAGTGGTGGCCCAAGTCATATGTTTGCCTTTTAAATATGAGAAATCTGATTCTTACTAATTATTAATTAAAATCAGTTAACATACTAAATTACTTTTATTAATTTTTTTAGTGGATTTGCTTGGATTTTCTAGCTGTGTACCAGTATCTCCTGTAATGATTGTTTTACTAACTCATTAAGATTTTTTTCATTTTAAAGGTAATTTTGTGAATGAATAATACATTCACATGGCTTAAAATTTAAAAGCTGTATGAAGATGAAAAGGTCTGCCTCTCGCCTCTTTCCCCCAGGTGTAAATCTCCTCTCGTCAAGCAGCTAAAGCTATCGGTTTCCTGTGCATCCTAGTTTCTCCATGTATAAGTAAATATGTGTATTTTCTCCTCCTCTTACCATCCCCCCAACTACCCGCACCCCGCCACACACACAGGAGTAGAGTCTACACTATTCTGGACTTGTTTTTACCACTTAACATTATATTCTGGAGCTTTTTCTGTTTCCATACCTGAAGACCTTTCTCATCATTTTATGGCTTATGGTATTCTCTTATTTGAATAAGAATGATTTATTTGACAAGTTCATTGTTACTAGATATAGTGATGGATGTTTTTAATTGTTTTACAAACAATACAAACACATCGATTGTAAACATGGCAATATTTCTATAGGATAAATTTCTAAAAGTAGAATTATCAGGTCAGAGGTTATATATATTCATAATTTTGATAGAAGTTGCGAAATTGTCCTTTTATAGAGGTAGTACCATTGAATACTCCACCGATTCGTATGAAAGTTCCTGTTTTTCCCATGTCCTCATCAGTATATAGTATGTTATCAAACTTAGATATTTGACAATCTGATAATGTGAGAAGTAGTACATCAGTGTAGCTTTAATTTACATTAATCCTCTTGGGAGTAGTAGATAAACGTATTTTTGTGTATGTAAGAATTACTTGATTTTTTTTCTCTAAATTGTTTGCTTATTCTTGTTCCATGCATTAGAGAGAGGGCTGGAGGGTTTTACATCTTTTTCGTAGGGACTAGTAGTCTTTAAATGTGTTTGTGAAATTAGTCCTTTGGATTTAAGTTACCAATATTTTTTTTCCTAGTTTTTAACGTTTTGACGTCTAGCCAAATTTATCAGTCTTTTTTTAATGGCTTCTCAGTATTATGTTACAGCTATATAGGTCTTTGTTGTAAAAGAATTTCTCTAGAAGAATCTTGTGTTATAGTCTCATTTAAAAAAATATTTGGGATATTTTTTGTTGTACTACCCATTTTCCCCCTTGCTATTTATTGAATAATCTTTTAACCAATGATATTGGTTGAAGATATAAACTTTATTAAAAATAGTACCAAAGTTCTATTAATATACCGATTTTCATCTTTGTTTCACTGATCTTTCTGTTCTTGTACCAGTAACACCGTGTGTTAATCAAGGTTTTATAATAGATTTTAAAATTTGTTGAAGATTGTGCACACTTATTCCTTATCTGTAGACTTTCTCTTTTTCTTCCTGGTTTTTTAAAGTAACTTTAGTTACCTTTTCTAATTTCTGCATAAATATTTGAGTAAATGAATTAATTTTCTGTTGGCCTTTTCATTGGGATTATGTTAAAGATAAAAGTATAGATAAACTTAGGAAGGAGATGATATCTTTTGACTTGATTCTTTCTGCCAAGAACATGGCCTGTCTTCTTTTCATTTGGTAAAGTTGGACATTTGGTTACTTCAGTTTTATTCCTGGGCATTTTATCTTTTTTTGTTTCTATTTCAGATATGGCCTTCTATTTCCTTGTATCATCTAATTGATTATTATTAGTTTAAATCAGAGACCAGCCATCTTTGCTGTAAAGGACCAGATAGTAAATACTTTAGGCTCTGTGGGCCGTCTACTTCCCAGCTCCACCACCATATTACAGAGGCAGCTAGAAAGCAGCCACAAGTCATACATGAAGTGTGAATGAGTGTGGCTGTGTTCCACGAAAACTTCCTTTACAAAAATAGGTAGCAGGTGATATTTGAAAGTAGTCCAACAAAATTTCCAGCATACTTAGTTAAATGAAGGCAATCGATATCTATATATTCATTTTCTGCCTGGATACCTAACTGAAATCTTTTATTTACTGTTGGTATATTGTTCTTTATTTTTATTTATTTATTTATTTATTACATTTCCCTTGGATTTTCTAGATTTACCATCAGGTCGGTGGTAATTTTATTCTTTTCCTTCTAATTTTTTTTATCTCATAGTTTTTTTTCTTACATCTCCTGAAAAGTGTTAGCAGTAGTTATAATGATATGCTTATTTCCGACTTCAATGCGAATGATGTGTTTCCCCATTAGTCAGATTAATTGTTGACTTTTTGGGTGAATAGAAGGATACTATAAATCAAGGCTCATGCGTGTAATCTCACCACTTTGGGAGGCTGAGGCAGGTGGATTGCTTTGAGCTCAAGAGTTCGAGACCAGCCCGGGCAATGTGGTGAAACCCTGTCTCCAAAAAATACAAAAATTAGCTGGGTGTGGTGGCTCGTGCCTGTGGTCCCAGCTACTTGGGAGGCTAAGGCTGGAGAATTGCTTGAGCCTGGGAAGGGGAGGTTGCAGTGAGCCGAGATTACGCCACTGCACTCCAGCCTGGGTGACAGAGTGAGATCCTGTCTCAAAAGAAAAAGAAAATATCTTATATAATTAAGAGTTATTTTTAAAATCAAGAGTATATACTGATTTTTTTAAATGCCATCTTAAAAGAATCCTTAGAAATCATTTGACCCTTTACATCATAGTTTTCTCTGTTTACTTTTCAGTAGCATACTAATAGTCAGAATAATGCTCTGCCTGCCCACCGTCTGCCCCCGTAAAGATGTCTGTGCCCTATAGATAGCCCCTTGAGCATGTGAATACATGGCAAAAGGAAGTTAAGGCCACAAATGGAAATAAGATTTTTAATAAACTGATTTTAAGATAGGGAGATTATCCTAAATTATTTGGGTGGACCCAAAGTTTCCTTGGAAGAAGGAATTGGAAAACAGAATCCAGGAGTTGACAGCATAAGAAGGACTTGGCCTGACGTTGTTGGCTTTGAAGATGGGAAGCGGGCCCCCTGCCAAGCAATCTATATAGACAGTCCCCGGAAACTGGAAAAGGCAGGAGAAGAGATTCTCCTTTAGAGCCTCTGACACCCAGTGAAACACATTGTGGACTTCTCAACTACAGAACTATACAAATTTTGGTTGTTTTAAGCCACTGTGTTTGGTAACTTACTATCGCAGCCATAGAGAAGTCGTGTTCTCAGTTTTAGTGGGTACACTTCACCATGAATTGTAGTGTCAGTTTCAGTTTGATTTGTAGTAGGAAACTGTCCGGTTGTTACTGTTTTACTCCAAGAGTTGGCAGTGCTTGTTTTTAATCATAATGGATGTTTTTGTTTGTTGATTATTTGGTATTCATTAATTTTTTTTCCTTTTGACTTGTAATGAGGTCAGGTACATGAAATGCTTTTTTGATATTTGCCTGTTCTGACATGTTTGGAATGTATTCTACTCGGGTTATAATATTTTGATGTTCTGAGCTCTTTTGCTAATGTTTTGTTTTGGAACTTTGCATTTACATTCATAAGTGAGATTGGTTTCTAGTTTTTTTTGTCCTTTCTGAGGAATTATTTTTTTAGAATGTTGTCCTTTCTCATGATTATTGTTTCAAGGCTTTATTTCATTCCGTCATGGCCAGTTTTGGAAATTTATATATTCCTATAAAATCGTAACGACACAATTTTGTTTGTATTGTATTTTGCTTCCCCCCTCCTCCCCCACCCTTTCCCTAATCCAGGCTTGATTTCTGGGGGAAGGAGTAAGTCCCAATATTGGTAAGGTATACCATTTTTCACATGTATAGCTTTATCATATGAAGGTTGAACACATTTTTATTTTTTATATTTTGGCATGTTCAAGATGGTTTGGTACGTGGAAATCTTATCTTGGTATATGACATTTCCTTCCTTAAAAAGCTTGAATTAGTAATTCTGTTCTTCTTGGCCCTTAACCTTTTGGCAATTGCTGTCAGTGGTTTCAGGGGTTTTTAATACTTTTTTATTCCAGGCAAGTGAATGAATAGTCATCTCCCTGTATCCACAGGGGATTGGGTCCAGGATAATACCGCCTGCTGCCCATGGATGCCAAAATCAGTGGCTGCTGATGCCCAAGTCCTTGATACATAAAAGACATAGTATTTGCATATAACCTGTGCACATCCTCCTGTATTTTAAATCATCTCTAAATTACTTATAATACCTAATTCTACGTAAATGCTACATAAATAGTTGTTACACTGTATTGTTCTTTAGTTGTATTATTTTTGTTGTATTTTTTCCCCCCAAATGTTTTCCATCTGCAGTTGTTTGAATCTGTAGATATGGAACTCACAGATATGGAGAGCCAACTGTAGTTGGGAGAAATTGTTTAACCACAGGCAATAGTTTAATTGTACCTAAAATACTCATTCCAGCTCCCAGAAAACAAGCAATCTAACATCAATTATTACAGGATTCTTCTGTTTCTATTCCTGTAGCTTCATATTAAACCATTGGGTCAAGAACAAAAACAGTAATGTTTCCTATGCATTTCTGTATTGTGGTTAGCTCATTTGAAATGTATAAGTAGAAAAATGAAGTCAGTGTAATGTGGAAATCACATTGATTCACATGGTTTTTCCCACACATGGGAGCAGACTGAGCCGTGGGAATAGGATTATAATCTTTAGCTGGAGAATAGAAAAGCTCTTGGCTCTTGAGCTACCTGTGAGCAAGGTGTTCTTTGTACTCTCTTAAGTAAGTTAAAGACAAGCACCTCCACCGAGGCCTTCTGCCACAGAGATTCATTCCTAACCCAGTATGACTCTTTGTAGATGATAGATTTCGTTGTCTTCCTTACCCTAAAAGTATCTGTATGGTTTGGGCACCCACCAGCCCTATTTTAATTACAGTGTTGGCAGTTTGTACACTTTTACTGCTTGCTGTGGCTCTTGCCTACCTGAGCAATACAATTTAATGACTGCTCTTTTTCCCTGACAGAGGCCATTTACTTTAACCTTGAAACCAAGAGTATAGTTTTGCTCTTGAAAGGATAATTTTTTAATTGTTAAAGATTGCAAAAGTGAAAGTAAGGATTTTGGAGAAGAAATGTAGTAAATGTCTGTGGCTTTAATGTATTTTATTGATCCTAAAATATACTTTTCTCTACTTTTAACCTGTCTCAAATTTGGAATTATTTGCAATTGATGTACCTCACAATTTATTTGGCAGTGTTTTTTTTCTTTTTTCTTTTTAGGGGGCTAAATATAATTACTGGGGCATCTTATAATTGATGATGTGTACTGGATTTGTGGAATACAGTATTTGCTAGTTAGGTAAATTTTAGAATTTAAAATACCCTGGTTCTGACTTTGAGAAAACCTAGTCTTCGAATGGAGATACTGTAATCTTTCGATTTTGGAACTGTTTTTGAAAGTTCATGACACAGACTGTGACAAAGTTTTCTAAGTATTTTACAAGATGGAGATGTTACAAATTTTATCTTATTTTATTTTGAGACAGGGTCTTACTCTGTTGCATAGGCTGGAGGGCAGTGGTGTGGCTCACTGCACATGGCATGCAGCCTCAACCTCCCAGGCTCAAGCAATTCTTCTACCTCGGCCTCCCCAGTAGCTGAAACTACAAGCACACTTCACCACGTCCAGCTAATTTTTAAAATTTTTTGTAGAGGCAGAGTCTCAAAAATGGTCCTGAACTCCTGGGCTCAAGTGATCCTCTTGTGTCCGCCTTCCAAAGAGTTGGGATTACAGGCGTGAGCCACTGTCCCAGGCCTAAAATTAACATTTCTATACACAAAATACACATTTTCCCTTCCGCTTCACTGTCACTTTTACGACAAATCTAACAGTGGTTAGACTGGATCATTCTCTGACAGGGACAGCATTCCTCCCTACCCCCCAGACTTATTTAAAGTAATTTTCCCAAATCCCTTTGAAAAACTGGCTAAAGTTGTGAACATTTCTTCAGAAGTAATGCTCACATCTCCTTACAATTCTTTTACAATTTTCTGGTTTGCAGTGTTAGGCAATTATGCTTCTTGTTTTTGTTTTGTTTTGTTTTTAGCATATTGGTTAGAAACTAGAGAAGTGTTGAGTAAGATGATACTGCCTTGATTGCCACTTTAAGAATGCTTCTGTTTCACCATCAAATATGATTGCTGGTAGATGCTTTAAAAGTTTATTTGTATTTCTGTATTGCTAAGAGTTTTTCTTCTCCTAAAATCAGGATTGGGTTTAAAATTTTGAGATTCTTAGGTGGTGGTTCTTAGAGCATTTATTGAGATGATCCTGCGAATTTTGTTCTTTGATCTTTTCATATGTTAAAATACATGAATACATGACTGTCTTAAAATTGAGCCATCCTTATTGTTGGGATACATTTCACATCATAGTGTTGGATTCAATTTGCTTTTTTTCCTTCCAAAACATTTGAATTCATATTCAAAGTGAGAGTCTCTTGTGTTTTCAGGTTCTATAATCTGGTTGAGAAATTTGGAAGGTTTTGTCTTCTTCAGGAAGGCAGCAATCAGTGTTTCCTTGATAGATGTGAAGTGCAGATATAATACATTTACATTTATCGTTATCACTCGTTTTGTAATTCTGCTCATCTTACATTTATTATGGTTTCCATGCATTTGGTTTATTTATGTATAATCATGGGGTACAAGTCCAGTTTTGCTACATTAATAAACTACACTGTGGTGAAATCAAGGCCCCCAGAGCATCCATCACTAAAGCAGTGCACATGGTACCCACCAGACTGCCTCCTGTCATCCACCTCTCCACCCCTCCACCCCTGCAAGTCTGCGTTGTCCATCATTCCACACTCTGCGTCCATGTGTACACATTATTGAGCTCCCGCTTACAAGTGAGAGCATGCGGTATTTGTCTTTCTGTGTCTGAGTAATTTCACTGAAGTGTTTTGGCTATTTGGGCTCTTTTTTGTTTTCATATGAACTTTAGGATTTTTTTTCCTACTTCTGTGAAAAATGATACTGGTATTTTACTGGGGATTACATTGAACCTCTAGATTGCTTTGGACAGTGTGGTCATTTTAACTTTATTCATTCTTCTGATCCATGAGCATGGGGTGTTTTTCCATTTGTTTGTGTCATCTGCCATGTATTTCATCATTGTTTTGTAGTTTTCCTTGTAGAGATCTTTTGCCTCCTTGGTTGAATGTATTCCTAGGTATTTTATTATTTTATTTTATTTTGTAGTTACCGTAAATGGGATTGCCTTCTTGATTGGGTCTTTGGCCAGATCATTATTTGTGGATAGGAACACTACTGATTTCTGTACATTGATTTTGTATCCTGAAACTTTTCCTGAATTCATTTACCAACTCAGAGTTTTTTTTGTGGAGTCTTTAGAGTTTTTTAGATATAAGATCATATCATCAGCAAACGGGAATAATTTGACTTCTTCCTCTTTTCTAATGTGGGTGCCTTTTATTTTTTCCTCTTGCCTAATTGCTGTGGCAAGTCTTCCGGTATTGTGTTGAGTAAGAGTGGTGAGAGGGGCTATTCCGGTATCGTTCCAGTTCTTAGAAGGAATGCTTTTAACTTTTCCCCACTAACTATAATGTTGACTGTGGGTGTGTTATATATGGTCTTTTTTATGTTGAGATACGTTTCTTCAAAGCCTAGTTTGTTGTGGACTTTTTATTATGAAAGGAGGCTGAATTTTATTGAATGTTTTTTCTGAGTCTATTGAGATGAGTCTATTGAAATAAGGCTTTTGACCTTATTTCTGTTTATGTAATGTATCACATTTATTGATTTGTGTATGTTGAACTATCCTTGCCTCCCCAGGATAAATCCCACAGGATCATGGGGTATTATATTTTTGATGGTGCTGTTGGATTCGATTTGCTAGTATTTTCTTTAGATTTTTCTGTCTATGTTCATTAGTGGTATTGGCCTGTAGTTTTATTATTTTGCTGTGTCCTTTGTGGTTTTGGTAACAGGATAATACTGGCCTCCATTCCTCAACACATTTTTTTTTTTTTTTTTTTTTTTTTTGAGACGGAGTCTGGCTCTGTCGCCCGGGCTAGAGTGCAGTGGCCGGATCTCAGCTCACTGCAAGCTCCGCCCCCCGGGTTTACGCCATTCTCCTGCCTCAGCCTCCCGAGTAGCTAGGACTACAGGCGCCCGCCGCCTCGCCCGGCTAGTTTTTTGTATTTTTTAGTAGAGACGGGGTTTCACCGTGTTCGCCAGGATGGTCTCGATCTCCTGACCTCGTGATCCGCCCGTCTCGGCCTCCCAAAGTGCTGGGATTACAGGCTTGAGCCACCGCGCCCGGCCCTCAACACATGTTAATCCTCATCTGTTTCAGGAATTTCACATTAAGCCTCACCGCTCCTTTTATGTTAATGTGTTACTGTTTTTCCTAAAATGAAGTGTATTGGCATGCATGGAACAATATGTGGTACCAAATATTTCTTTTAAATTTACTACTGAAATAATAAGTATTTGAAGGGTAGATAGGGAGATATGTGCACACTAATAATAATTATATTTGTTCAACTGTTTGGTATTGATTTAAGAACCTTGTACTAAATATTTTATTAAATACTTAGTTTTTGGCCTTAATTTGGATTTTCTAATAGATTCAAGAATCTGCATCATTTCCATAATCAGAAAATTGTTTCTAAAGAAAGATATCTGGAAATTATCTAACAGCAGTGAAGTAGTAATTTAGTCACATTCCTGTACGTAAGTCATAGTAGTGAGTAAGTAAATAATATTGCTGATATTGTTAACCAAGATTAAGGGCAGCGTAAAGTTTTATGTCAAAGATAGTGGCCTGAAAAACGTAAACAAGGATGGGAAAATGTGTTTAGAATGTTCTTACTATAATCATTTAAAAATATGTTTCCTCCTTCATCCCTAACCCTCCTCGTCACCACTTTGTAATTCTTTTTAGTCTAAGTGTTAGGTAAGTTAGACTTGGACCATCCTTAGAGAGGCATTAGTTTTCTACATTCTACTTTATTGGCAAACTGGTTTTATATGAAGGTTTCAGTGTTACAAAAAATTGGAAATAGGTTGAGATAAACCTTTAGATAACAAGAAATAGAGATGAATATTGCTGTGTAATGTAATGATGGCCTTGAAAGCTACTTGGAAGTGCTTTCTCAATTAATAATTGTAATGAACCCAAGGTTTCTCTTTTTTGAATAATTACAGGTTAAGCATCCTTTACCCAAAGTGCTTGGGACCAGAAGTGTTTTGGATTTTGGAATTTTTCAGATTTGGGGATATTTGTATATACATAATGAGATATGTTGGGGATGGGACGCAGATCTAAACATGAAATTTGTTTCATGTACACATTATACACGTAGCCTGAAGGACTTCATATACACTATTTTTGTGCATGAAACAGTGTTGTGACTGCAACCCATCACATGAGGTCACATGTGGAATTTTTCACTTGTGATATGTTGGTGCTCAAAAAGTTTTGAAAATTGGAGCATTTCGGATTTTGGATTAGGGACGCTCAACCTGTAATAGAGAATAGACTTTAGATTTGGTAACTGTTTTTATAAAAGGTTTTCTTAAAGGTACAAGTATAAGGGAACTCAGAAACTTTAATAAGAGATTCCCATTGGCTAGAGATATGTCAATTTCAGGTTCAGAGAAGATTTTTTCAGTAGATTTTATCATCAGATATGTGTAATCCATCAGTTTATCATGATAATTTGTATAATAATTCAAAGATACTCATATACTGTAAAATTTACTCTTTTAAAGTATACAGTTATGTGTGCAGGGTTGTGCACCTACCACCACTAACTAATTTCAGAAGGTTTTCCTCATCCCAGAAGGAAATTCCACATCCATTAGCAGTTGATACCATTTCTCCCTCTTGAGTGAAATTGCTGGGTCTTAAAATACTTCATGTAACTTTTTGAGGAACCGTCAAACTGTTTTCCAGAGGGAATGTGCCGTTTTACATTCCCATCAGTAATGTACGAGAGTTCCCATTTTTCCACATTCTTGACAACACCTGTCGGTCTTTTTTTTATTATGGTCCTCATGTTGGATGTGAAGTAGTATCTCATTATGGATTTGATTTGCATTTATGTAATGACTAATGATGTTAAACATCCTTCCATGTGCTTATTGGCTATTCGTATATCTTCTTTGGGAAAATGTTTAAATCTTTTGCCCATTTTTAAATTGACTTGTTGAGCTGTAAGTTGTCTTCTGGACACTAGACACTTATCAAATATATTATTTGTAGTGTTTTTCTCCTCATGCTTTGGGTTGTTTTTTTTTTTTTTTTTTTTTTGGAGTCTGAGTCTCGCTGTGTCACCCAGGCTGGAGTATAGTGGCCCGGTCTTGACTCACTGCAACCTCTGCCTCCCGGCTTCAAACGATTCTCCTGCCTCAGCTTCCTGAGTAGTTGGGACTACAGGCGCCCGCCACCACACCTGGCTAATTTTTGTATTTTAAGTAGAGACGGGGTTTGATTATATTGGCCAGGCTAGTCTCGAACTCCTGACCTCGTGATCTGCCCACCTCAGCCCCCCAAAGGGCTGGGATTACAGGTGTGAGCCACCGCACCTGGCCGCTTTGGGTTGTCTTTTCACTTTCTTGATAGTGGCTTTTGATGAACAAAAGTTTTTGTTTTTGTTTTTGTTTTTTTGATGAGTCCAATTTATGTTTTTTCTTTGGTTGCTGATGGTTTGGATGTCATATCTAAGATACCATTTCCTAATCCTGAGGTCACAAAGATTTACACTTACGGTTTTCTAACTGTAGGTCATATTTAATTTTAGTTAATTTTGTGTTAATTTTTGTACGTAGTGTAAGGAAAGGGTCTAATTTCATGGTTTTGCATCCAGTTGTCCCAATATCATTTGTTTAAAAAAAAAAAAAAAAAAAGAAAAGATTGTTTCTCCCTTGGCACACATGTCCAAAATCAATTTACTGTAAATGTAAGGATCTATTTCTGGACTCTTCAATTCCATTGATCTATATATCTATATTTATTCCAGTACCGTAGTCTTGATTAATGTAGCTTTGTCATAAGTTTCAAAATCAGGTGTGAGCCCTGTACTTTGTTGTTCATTTTCAAGATTATTTTGGCTATTCTGCATTCCTCGCAATTCCATGTGGATATTAGGATCAGCTTGTCAGTTTCTGTGGGGGAAAAGTGCCTGATGGAATTTTGACAGAGATTGCATTGAATGCTATATAGAAACTAATTGATCACCTTAGGAGATGACAGGGAGCCAATTTTTCAAATCTGTCTTGGAAACTAGTAAGTAAAGGTATTTTTCCTGTTTCATCTGTGTGAACCATACCAACAGATAACCACATCGTAGGTGGAGTATCTCTTTATACATGTATTCCATTGCATTGGTGAAAAATAAATAGCGAATTAGTTTGTCACAATTTTTGCAAATCCCAGTGAATGAATTAGTTTAGGCATTGAATATCAAGAGCTGCTAACTTTACAAAACGAGAGACAAGCATATGCTTTCTGATAAAATAACCCACCACCACCTGTAGTCTCACCAAAAGGACGGAACGTGAGACTAATCAATTTGTTGTGTCCAGCTGCCAGTTTACTGGAAATAAGGAAGCAAAAGGACTACATTGAAGAACCCCATGATGTTGCAGTCATTTTACTGGAACCTCTTTAGGTCAAATGCCTTGAGTTTTAACGTAATTATAGAAAATAAAAAAGGATCAAGAGGGAACTTACAGATTAAAAGCTACTTAAAAGACATAATTTTAAAATTATTTCTTTCCTTTTCAGAATGAGGCTTTTTTAAATTTTAATTCCTTTCACGTCCCTCCAAATTACATACGTACATTCATAGACATGGATACATACATACACTGTTGCTTTAAAATGTTTAAACAATGCATTTATATAAAATTTTAAGTATATTTAGGTACATATATAGTTTTAGGTAGAAAATACATATCATGTGTATATAAGTATAGCTTTGAAAGATCCTTTCCTCATTCAGTTATCTATGTTTTTTTTAAATTGTTTTTTTTTTGTTTTGTTTTGTTTTTTGTTTTGTTTTTTGTTTTGTTTTGTTTTTGAGACGGAGTCTCACTCTGCCGCCCAGGCTGGAGTGCAGTGGCCGGATCTCAGCTCACTGCAAGCTCCGCCTCCCAGGTTCACGCCATTCTCCTGCCTCAGCCTCCCAAGTAGCTGGGACTACAGGCGCCCGCCACCTCGCCCGGCTAATTTTTTGTATTTTTAAAGTAGAGACGGGGTTTCACCGTGTCAGCCAGGATGGTCTCGATCTCCTGACCTCGTGATCCGCCCGTCTCGGCCTCCCAAAGTGCTGGGATTACAGGCTTGAGCCACCGCGCCCGGCCAGTTATCTATGTTTTTACTTTGTCCTATTAAAAGATGTAAATTTTTGATCAATTTAACTTCTATGTAGAATTTCCTACGATGGGTGTGTCTCATTTCTTTAGACATTTTGTTAGTTGATTGAAAGGCAGTTTATTGTCAGTTTTTTAAAATTCCAAACTGTAGTGAATATCCTTATCCGTGTATCTCTTCTAAAGTATATCCTAAGTTGTTGAGTACCTGTAGAGTTTCAAAAGACGGCACCAAATTTCCTTCCTTATATCTACTCCTGAGAGTACTTAACTTGTGCTTCCACTCCACTGAGTATGTAAACTGTGTTAGGTTTTCTGTGTTTATGTTAACTTCAGCCTTGCTTACAGGATAAAGTTAGAGAACCTTTTTTTATTGGTTTTGAAAACACCTGTGAAAAAACTATTCTTGTATCATGTTGAATAAGGTAGTGTTGATATAAACCAGATTGCTGTTTTCCATGTGATTGTACCATTTTACAGAAGGATGTTGTTTAAAAAGTGATACTGGAGGTTGTATAGTAACTTTCAGCATTCAAGCCCATAGTTACGATTCTCTTTTTTTTTTTTTTTTTTTGGTATGTATTTACAAACGTACATTTTTCCTCCCATCTATACAACAGATAACTGGTATTCCTCCTTAATACTGCTTAATACTGTCTCTCAGCTGATGCTGGGTTTTTTGTTTGTTTGTTTGTTTGTTTCTTCTCACTAAAGAAGTTGAGCATTTTTCCCTCTAAGTTTACTGACCCATTTTTTTTCTACTTTTAAGTTCAGGGGGTACATATGCAGGTTTGTTACTTGGGTAAATTGTGTGTCACTGAGGCTTGGCATAGGAATGATCCTGTCACCAAGGTAGTGAGCATAGTACCCTATAGGTAGCCATCCACCCCACACCCCGTTCCACCTCCCCACTCAAGCAGTCCCCAGTGTTTATTGTTCCCCTCTGTGTGCCCGTGTGTATTCAGTGTTTAGCTCCCACTTACAAGTGGGAACATCATAATACTTTGTTTTCTGTTCCTGTGTTAGTTCACTTAGGATAATGACCTCCAGTTGTATCCATGTTGCCACAGAGTACATGATTTAATTCTTTTTTATGACTGCATAGTATTCTGTGGTGTATATATACCACATTTTCTTTATCCATTCCACCACTGGTGGTCATCTTGGTTGTTTCCATTTCTTTACTATTGTGAATAGCACTGCAGTGAACACGCATGTGTCTTTTTGATAGACTGATTTATTTATTTATTCATTTATTTATTGATTGATTGATTTTGTTCCCAGTAGTAGGATTACTGGGTACTGACCCACTTATATGCCTTTTTAAAAAAATATCACTTTATGTTTGCTATTTTAATTTAAATCATTGATAAGAGCAACTTAATAAACCTTGGTTTCTTGTTGAAATTTTTTTTTATTGTGCCTTGTTTTGTGTCTTTTCTTTATGAGTAGGTTTATTTCAGGGTGATGGGAAAGAGAATTTTTTTTTCAGTGTGGCTTTATTTATGCCATCGGCCTTCTCAGCTTGGTGTGAGGAAGCTTTTTTTTAATTATAGTAATTTTTTAGAAACAGATTGCATAGAGGTGTGTGAGAGAGAGAGAGAGATTATAGTTAAAATAAAAAATGCTATTGTCTGCTGAGCTAATTTTCAGGTAGAAGTTAAAATGGCTGACTTTAAAAAATTTTGTATACAAGTTAACGGAGTAAGAAAACCAGACTAAGGTGCATAACTTGGGCTTTTCATGTTGACTTTATTTAAATAATTGTATCTTAGAGATACATGATTCAGCTAACATTGGGTAAGAAGTGAGCAGTCCAATATTCAGGCTTCTCTATCACCTAGCTTTGAGTCATTTTTAATGTTTAAATTAAATAATTTTATTAAATTATTGGCATTATTTCTAAAATAAAATCCTATTTCTCAGATCTGATGTATTAAACCATAAATATACTTTTTATATTGCTAAATGTTGAGTATTTGGCTAGTTATGAAAACCATGATTTGAATTAAACTCACTTTGCTTATCAGAGCTTTTTCATATTTATTTTCTTTACTTTACAGAAGTACAGGTATCAGGATGAAGACACACCTCCTCAAGAGCACATTTCCCCACAAATCACGAATGAAGTGGTGGGTCCCGAGCTGGTTCACGTCTCAGAGAAGAACTTATCAGAGATTGAGAATGTCCATGGATTTGTTTCTCATTCTCATATTTCACCAATAAAGGTAGGATAGTGTCTATTTCTTATCGTTATGAATTACATATTACTTTTGTCAGACACACAGCTCATGCTTGGAGAGAAGTTTTCTTTCATGTAGGTTCTCCCCACCCCCCACCCCCCATTGTAGTATCATAGTTATGGAGAATTTCAGGGTGCTCATTAGTACTCAGGAAAACTGAAAACATTTTTAAATATATATTTTATAAATGAATGTTATTCAAACACTTGCTTTTAAATATTAGTTGGTATAGAAAAAGTGTGTTTCCAGCACTTTGGAAGGCTGAGACGGGTGAATCACTTGAGGTCAAGAGTTTGAGACAAGCCTGGCCAATATGGTGAAATCCCGTCTCTACTAAAAATACAAAAAAATTAACCAGGCGTGATGATGCACGCCTGTAGTCCCAGCTACTCGGGAGGCTGAGGCAGGAGAATCGCTTGAGCCTGGGAGGCGGAGGTTGCAGTGAGCCTAGATTACGCCACTGCACTCTAGCCTGGGCGACAGAGCAAGACTCCATTTCAAAAAAGAAAAAGAGCGTTAACATTATCTTTAAATTCCAAATATGTGACCTTTCCTGATCCTGTCATCTCTCCCCTCAGAAGTAACTACAACCCTGAGTTTATTTACCCTTCTTATTAACGTTCTACTCTATATTTAGATGGCTAATTGTTTTGCATATTTTGGACTTTATGTAAATGGACTCATACTGTATCTTACCTTTAACTTGCACTTTTTACTCAGTATCACATTCCTCAGGTTGATTAACTTTACTGCTTCAGAGTTTTCTATTTTATGAATATACTACAATTTATTTTACTTTTGATGGATATGGATTTATTTTCAAGTTATAACTAGTATAGAAAGTGCTTCTAAAAACACAGGTTATATATACATCTTTGTGAATAATGCCAGAGTGTTTCTCAGTAGCTGTGTCATTTCCATTTTCAGCAGCAACATCTAATGTTTTCAGTTGATCCATGTTCTCATCAATTGGTATTCTTATTTTTGGCATTGTTTTGGTTTTGAAATGGTATCTGATTGTGATTTTAATGGGAATTTTATTAGGGAGGTATGATATATTTATTGATCCTTTAGGTTTCCTTAGTGTTATGGGCCCATTTAAGATTTATGCTCGTTTTTGTATTGGGTCGTTCTTTTTATTAATTTGTATTTCTTTATATATTCTGAATACTAATCCTTTATTGGTTGTGTGTATTTAGCTTAAGGATCATTTCTTACTAGTAAAATTCACCTGGATTTTGTAATTCTCTTTGAGGAGTGTTAACATACTACTGGTTAAAATTTTTAGTGATTATAGTACGATTCAAATTTTCTATCAGTTAATTTTGCTAGGCTATTCTTTTTTTGAGTAATTTTTAACATTTCAGATGTATTTTCAAATTATTATGATATCCTGCTAATACCTTTTAATATCTGTAGCATATGTAGGCATGGCCCCTTTTTTATTCATAATATCGTTTATTTCAGACTTTGTTTTCCTTCACCATTCTTGCCAAAAGTGTCCATTTCAAAGATGGTCTTTTCAAAGAACCATCTTAAAAAAAAATTATCTTGAGTCCTTGCCCTGTGTGCCCACCCTTATCCCTCTGTTCTTTTACACACATACACATACATATAGACGTGTTTATGTATGTACATGCATATGTGTATATGTAAATATAAATTACACGTAGGATAGCTGAGTATCAATTAAAGATTGTGTTCAGTATAAGTAATCTCATCTTCCCTTGAGGAACTAAAAGAGAGTTAGGGAGAGTAAACAGCCAAAAAATCAGTTGGCTGTTTACCAGTTAGTGGCAGAAATAGTTCTTTTATCTTTTCTTCCTTTCTCTTTCTGTCTTTTTTTTTTTTCTTTTTCGGTTTCTTTGAGTTTATTCTGTTTTCTTGTTTTTCTAGTTTCTCAAGTCAGTTGCTTATTGCACTGATTACCAGCCTTCTTTTCTAGTAGTATTCATTTATAAATATTTCTTGAAACAGGATTTTTAAATGTATCCCACAAGTTTGAATATGTAATGTTTTCTTTTGTATTTTTTTAACGTCCAGTGTGATTTGTTTTTTGTTAGCCTCATGAGTTACTTAGAAGTGTGTTTAATTCTTAAACATTAGGGACTATTCCTTTTGTATTGTCTTTTTTGTTTTTGTTTTTCTGAGACAGAATCTTGCTCTGTTGCCCAGGCTGGAGTGCATTGGCTATCATAGCTTACTGCAGCCCCAAACTCCTGGGCTCACGTGATCCTCCCAGCTCAGCCTCCCAAGTAGCTGGGTCTACAGGCACATGCCACCATGCTTGGCTATTTTTTTGTTTTGGTCGAGACAGGGTCTTGCTTTGTTGCCCAGGCTGGTTTTGAACTCCTGGCCTCAAGTGATCCTCTTCCCTTGACCTCCCAAAGTGCTGAGATTACAGGTGTGAGCCTCCGCTCCTGGCTCATATCTTCTTTTGGTTTGTATTTTCTCATCTCATTTTCCCTTACTATTAGTGGAAGTTAAAAATTGTTTCCCTTCCATTAGTGGTTATTGTAGAAATTTTAATATATGTTTAACTTAAAAAAGTCTAAAGTAAATAAATGCCTTTCACTCTTATTCCAGACAGCATAAGAACCTTAGCATACTAAAGCCCGAGCTCCCGTCTTGTTGTGTGGGCTGTTCCTGTCAGCCCAGGCCTGGTTTTATCTTGATTGAATTAATCTAATTTATTATTTTTGTCCAAAAACACTCCCGGGATATGTATACTTTTTTAATTTCTGATGTTTTGAATTTCTCGTCATCCTCATTGTTACAAACCAACCAAAGCCAATTTGCATATGGCCAACTCTGGTCTTTTGGTAGATCTTTTAGTAGTTATTTTGGTATGTTTGCAGATTATGACACAAGCAGACATTTAAACAGACAGTGAGCCAGCATGCATATTTTATGTAGCCTGTTCTTTAAATCTGATGAAACCCCAGCTTTCCGTTGTTGCCTTAAAAATGCTCATTCTAAGCAGATAAAACAATATTCCAGACACAAGATTTTGTTTACCCAGTGTCTCCAGACGTCTTACGGATTAAACCTAAGGTGTTATCCCTAAGGGTTTAGGCCTCTCCAGAGTCTTCCCTTTCCTAAGCAAGGGTGAATTCTGTCTCTAAATTAATTCAACCAGTTCTCATAACTGGGATACTATGCATTTCACCAGCAAAATCCATTTTGCTCTTTAATAAGCCACTACTTTCATCAGTGACTTACTTCATTATGATAATTGGGAAGACTTTTGGTGTAAATCAAAGATTAATATGACAAAACCCCCCTTTTTTGGTTGTTGTTTTGTTTGGTTTTGTTTGTTTGTTTTGAGACGGAGTCTCGCTGTGTTGCCCAGGCTGGAGTGCAGTGGCACGATCTCAGCTCACTACAAGCTCTGCCTTCCGGGTTCCCGCCATTCTCCTGCCTCAGCCTCCCGAGTAGCTGGGACCACAGGCACCCGCCACCATGCCTGGCTAATTTTTTGTTGTTTTTAGTAGAGACGGGGTTTCACCGTGTTAGCCAGGATGGTCTCAATCTCCTGACCTCGTGATCCATCTGCCTCGGCCTCCCAAAGTGCTGGGATTACAGGCGTGAGCCACCGCGCCCGGCCGACAAAACCCTTTTAGCAGCCATCTCCATATGTGATTCTTCTAATTAAATGCTAGGTGATCAATCTTGGTACGTGAATTGAAATACAGACTGGCCTTTGGGAGGGTTACAAGTTCTCCAGGTGTTTCTAATGTACAGGCACAGTTGCGAAGCATTGTCACGCCACTATTACTGCTACTGTAGTTGACCCTTGAACAACATGAGTTGGAACTGCACTGCTCCACTTATATGTGGATCAAACAAATGCAGATTTCAAACAAATGCAATCAAACATAAGAATATTTGTGTGTTGCAAAACCCAAGTATACAGAGGACTGACTTCGTATAAGCGCATAGCTGACTTCAGGACTTCGGTATGCGAGGATTTGGGTATACTCGGGCAGTCCTGGAACTAGTCCCCTGTGAATGCAAAGCTTGAGGTATTTTCCTGCACTACTGTGCTATCTGTGTTGAGCTATTAATATTTACAAGTAAATTTCTGACATCATTTGTCGAATCCTCCTTCTAGAGTGAGAGACTTAAATTTATAGTATTGAGAAAGAACACATTAATACTTTAAGAGTTTCATTGTGTTCTTAATCTGATTTATTCATTCCTTAATCTCCTGACCATAAGTGATGTAAAGTCAATTTTTTGGTATCTGCTTTAAATTGCTCTTTTTCTTTACATGTACTTTTTGTTTATTATTACAATGATAAAGGATTATCTCCCTTACAGCAAATATTTTATAAAGGCTTACATAAAGGAGTATGTTATTAAAATTAAAATGTCCTTTATCATCAGTTGTAAGACTTACGTTTTCCACATTTACCATTTCTGAAATTGGTAAAAATCTTCCAGTTGTTGGCATTTTATCATTGCCTTACCTGAGTGGCAATCTTTGTGTAGTCATATGTAAACCTTTGTTGACATGACACATTTTGTTAAGATCAAGAAAGTACCAGCAGGCTCTCGTGAGTCTTAGGGTGCCATGGTAATAACTCAGCTGGTTAATGAGAAGCAGCTGAAAACCTGGCCGTCTTTGTAGGCCATTCTCTTGCTCTGCCTTGTTCGTTTTGTTTTATGTTGTTGGGTATTAACAGAATCAATCTCTGAAACAATTATAAGTAATCCTCTGGGGCTCTTAAGTGAAACCACTAGTCCCCTTTCCCTCACTTTGGTTTGCTGGCTGTCTGATTCATATTTGCAAACTGAATAGATAAGGATTTCCAATCCCAGTAGAAAAAAATTGTGTATATTCTCTATCATTTCTTTCTAAATCACGCTTTAATATGTTAATGTTTTTTCCTGTTGTAAACTTGGTAAACACATTTTCTTGTATATTTCCTGTGTAATATCATGATGTATCAAGTACTTGATACATACTATTACCTGATATATTTGCACCATAATTTGATGACCATATCAGCTCTCTGATATCTGTTACCTTCATTTTTATTAGATTTTTTTAGATTTTTTTAGATTGGTAAAAATCTTCCATTGTAAGGAAAGCTACAATGAGTGATCTTTGGACATGAAAAGTATTTAGTTTATTTCCTTTGGATGGATTACCAGAAGTCAAATTACTGGGTCAAAAGAATATGAACGTTTCTCAAGTTCTTGAAACTTTCTGACAGATTGTATTCTGATAGAATTGTAATTTAAGAATGATTAAGGCTGTTTGGGGAATTTCTACCTGCTTCCCCTCTTTCATTCATAGTTTACTGTGGCAGGTACCACGTGAAATAATTATTTGAGAGGTGTAATAGATTTGGAGTATGTAGGCATAGCAGAGTAGGTAGGGTTTCTTTAACTTTTTGTTAGAAAACCAAAATTGAAGGAGAACAACCCTTATTTTGACATAAGAAGGCAAGCTTTAATGTTTTTTCATCTTAACTTTTAAAAAACCAGAATAAATGTTGTAAGAAGCTCAACAGTTTATTTAAAATACAGTGTCAGGTATTAGACTAGTAGTCTGTTTTTAAAATAAAAGCTAACATAGAGAGCTTTTCCTCTTACATAGTATTGTGGTTTAGAGTGAAGTGAACAGCTGTTATGCTGCATGTAGAAGGCAGGATATAAATTATTATTTTTATAATTTGAAAAAGTATCTTAGAATAACAGTGGTTTGCTGAATAGATTGTAAATTAGGCACAGCTTTAGTCTTCACAATTCTAATAAAAGCTAATGTTAAAAATAAAATTTAATAGATGCTTTAAAAATCAACTGCTAGCATATTAGTTGTGTCAAGCAAGTACATGCATTTAGCAAACAGTTATTAAACATCTAGGCTAGTAACTTTGTTAGACATCAGTGATTAGCATTCTTTAATGGAAAGATATGATGTAACATGAAAGAGGGAGAAATTAAATTCTTGGAGTTTTCTGAAAAAAGCAAGTTGACATTTGAACAAAGTGTTGAAGGATGTGTAAGATGCCAAGTCGGAGGAGGCAGTTACTGGGGTAAATAAATACAGTGGAAGTGTGATAATCACAAGAAACTGTAGAAATGCAGGAAGGTTTATGATATTATTGCTGATACTTAGGTTGCATGTTAGGAAATGAGGGCAAGATCTAAAAGACCTGTATGATGAATGTTATTATGAAGGGTTTGCCACCATGAAATATGCCGTGAATTAATCTATTAGATTATTGTGGTGGGATGGTGGCTCTCATTACTAGAATCATGAATAAAGTAAGATAGTGATTGGGTTACTTTATTCAGGACTTGAAGATAAAGTCCTGAATAAAGTAATTATGATTATATTTTATAATTTGATTATAATTATGATTATATTTTATTATTATATTTTATAATATAAAGTAATTATGATTATGATTTTATAATTTAAGACTCTGAAAGGGATACTTTCTTGCCAGTGTTGGAAAGAATAACAAGAAAGAAATGTAATAGTTTTTTTTAAATCTTAATGTAGAAGAGAAGGACACAGTGGGTAGATTTTGAGGTTATATAAGAATAGTGTCAAGATTCTAAAACTAAAAATGAACTGAAAATTAGGAAAAATTGTTAGAACACTAAATCGAACAAATAATAACCTCGCCTTTTCCCAAAAAGTTTGAAATGTACATGAAGCAACAAGGAGGACAGTAGGAGCATTATTGAGTGTATGGGAGGTTGCAGTGATCATTGAAGAAACAAAGAATATATATTTGGTTTTTGTCTTCAATGGCAAGGAAAATTATGTTCAAACTATCGTATATAAAGTAAACATTGCTAAGAGGGACTTGAAATCAAACCAGAAAAACAGGAAATAAGCAGATAAGTGTGCTAAATAAATATGTTTCCTAGTGTTTTATTTCATCCAGTAGTATTGAGAATACTGTGAAATGAAATCACTAGCAAAAAAAAAAAAATGTAAGAAATGGGAGTGGCAGAAAAATGGACACAAGCAAATACAGGCCTTTTGAACCAAATGCTAGAGGAATAGAAGTTTTCCTATTTCTAGTATATAATGAGCAGTTTTTGAAATCAACTTTATTTTTACATCTCTGGAACATATTAAAATATTATTGAATTTTTTCTGTTTTACATGGACCTGGTATACTAAGGTGAGCATATAGTTTGCATACATTGACCACTAGATGGTGCTCATACAGAAGGGATTTTGTGTGTGCGACATTCAGGGTTTTTCTAGATAAATAACAAATCTATGTTCTTGTCAATCTTCTCAGTCTTGTGTTATCTCAATACAGTTCTATGTTTTGAAATTTAATAGCCCACATTAGAAAAGAGTAATAAAAATGCCTGTTATATTGCATTTACATTACATTAGCTTTGTAGTTATTTTGTATTTTTTCTTTTCTTTTTCTTTTCTTTCTTTTTTTTTTTTTTTTTTTTTTTGTACTTTAGAGTTTCAGTATTGCTTATCCCCTTGTCCTTTACCTTTTTACATTTTTTCACTAAGATTATTTAGTAAACTGGGCATGGTGGTAACCCCAGCTACGTGGGTAGCTGAGGCAGGAGAATGGCTTGAGCCAAGGAGTTCAAGACCAGCCTGGGCAACATAGTGAGACTCCGTCTCAAAAACAAACATAAAAGATTATTTAGTACTTGCCTTTGTTTCTGTAACTAAAGACTGCTGGGTTTGTGACTTTAGAAACACACACAAATAACTGAGAGCCTATCCAGTATACATTTTTAACTGTTTTTACTTTCATTTAATATTAAAAAGTAAATATTCCTCATAGTCATAAATTTTTCATAATCCTGTTTTGAAATACATAGTAATCCACTGAACTAATCATATTTAGTTTACTAAATTAAGCTTTCTCCTATTGTTTAGGCTAGAATTCTACTATAGATTATATTATCCCTCTGAAAAAGAAAAAACATTACAGAAAAAAGAATATTAATTCTTTGTATGTCATATTAAAATGTTAATAGTGGTTCCTTTTGGTAGTTTAGATTGCATACCATCTTTTAATCCATTGTTTTAAATAGGTTTTCCTGGTTTTTCTTTAATGAACTTAAATTTGGTTTTAATGGAGTTTTATCTTTCATCTCTGCTGTGTAATGAGAGAGGATATTCTAAAGCAAAGAGTTGGTTGCCTTCCATCTCCCAGTCTAATCTTATGTGAAACCCCTCTTGTGATTTAGGTGTAGATTTTATGTGTGCATATACTGACTGCTGGCCAATGAATGAGGTGTTCCTAGATTTTTGTAGGTCATGTAACAGGACGTTTTCATAAAGAAGCCTTTCTCAAAACTTGAAGTTGTTTTCTTGATGTGAATGGATTTGGATAGGAAATTCACATTGAGAAGTATTTCTTCCCTGTACATTGGGGAAATATGGGGGGCAGTGATCTGTCAACTTTAGATTGTACCCCTAAGTTCTTTGGCTCTGTAGGCTAAATACATGTACACTAAGAGCCTACTATTGTCTGTCTGTTAGTACTGTTTACAGTTTGAGGTAGGAGATTTGCATTCAACAGTTGTATTCCTGATCTTCATCCATACTAATTCAGAATAACAGAACTCATGTCAGTTCTTGGGTTTTCTCCTCCCCTTTTCTTAAGGTTTTCATCAGACATGGATCAAGGCACATATTTTAGGGCCAGACAAATTACCGTAGCATTTGTATAAACCACACTAATCAGGTATTTAGTAGGTACCTGGTCCATAATAAAACTTGAATTTTTTTCCAGGAGGTTTCATTTTTTCCTTCACAAGAGTATTATTAGTTACCTATCTGCCCATAGTGTTTTCTTATATTCTCCTACTCCGAATTGGATAGGATCACTCTGTCTGGGGCCGCAAGTTGTCAGCTACTGCCTGCACAGTCCTTGGGAAGAAGCAGCATACTTCCTGGTATAATCTGTCACAAAATATCTTACCCTCAAGAGTCCCACGTGGCTCTCAACCCTTACTGAGCACATGTTCGTGTCTCAGCAGAGGTGTCACAGAGACAGGGCTAGCGTATTTTCTTGCTGAGTCAGGATTTGCAGTGGCCCTCAAGGTTGTAGCGTATTTTCTTGCTGAGTCAGGATTTGCAGTGGACCTCAAGGTTGTCGTTTGACAAAAGGCTGCATCTAGTTGGTGCTGGTAAGCACGTAGACAAGCAAGATTTTGTCAGTCCACATCTGAAAAAATTCTGTGGCTGAGGTTGGGACTTACGACATGCTCTTATTAACTTAAAAATTGAATTATTCAACCAATAGTAAATTATTAAGTAGCGTTTTTGTTCACATATTGTTTTAAAATGACCATTGTTGTAATATTTACTAATATAGCACAGTGTTAAGAGGGCTTGCTTGGGAGTTTGTGATTCTCAAACTTGAAGGTACTTAGGAGTCACTTGGGAAGCGTTTTAAACATAAAAATTCCCAGGTTCCCCCTGCCCCTAACATTTTGATGGGGAGAGGATACACCAATCTGCATATGTAACTAGCGCCCCAGGCAATTCTCTGGCGAACTATTATGTTAACGTAGATGTTAGATGTTCCTTTAGCAATCAAGTAATAGTATTTGGTGAACCAGAGTAGTATTTATGTAGAGTTGGATACAACATATTTCACTGATTATAAAACAAAAAATTTACCAGCGTTCTTTTTCATTTTTAGAAATTTATGACCTTGTAATCTGAATGTTTATAAAATACTAGAGAGATGATTCTGATAATTTCTTGAAAGTTCTTTTTTATCATAAAAGTTGCAGAAGCAAAATATTTGTTTTAGTAATTAATCTACCTTGAGACTCAGTTATTAATCATTAAAAGCCAATACATTACATAAAATGATAAAGGAAAATCCATTTGTAATGAAGCGCTATCATTAGATATTCAGAGTTTAACGTAGGCAGCACCTTTGAATAACTTAGAGCCAGTGCCAGATGATGTGTAAGATCCTGCCTGGTGTAGAAATTTGGATATGAATGACAAAGATTCTTTTAGTGAAATCATTTAAACAGTCAGAACTATTTGCAGAGAGAATCCTCTTGTGTGTTTTAATTCTGTTCATATTTATAATTTATATAAGCAGTGAAGGTGCCATTGGGTTTTACTACAGACTGTGGTTGAAACTTGGTAATCCAGGGTTTTTCCACCCAGTGCTTTAAATCAGGCAGCCAGCCCCACAGGGTCTTGGTAGTCCAGTGTTTATAGCATCCTTCTTTACCTGCTAATCGACCTCACTTCCTGGATTTCAGTCCATCTAGTTATCAGCTAACAAAAGAACAGCTTTTGGTTCCTGCAGACGCTGGTGAAAAAATAATCATGAGAAAGAAATCCACCTTATGTCGTCTTTTTTGTCTGCAAAAATAAACTCAGCCATCATACAGCTAACAGGTACAGAGGGAAGATACGAGCTCTTTCATAGGAAGAAATCGCTGAGAAAATGAGCATCATTTCTCAAGGTTTTTATTTTCACTGATCTACAAGTGATGCTGCTGTAATTCTAGCTGCAGTTTTTACCGATCATTCACCACTCAGCAGCTGGTAGAGAAGTAAGCCTGCTTGGCAACCACCTGCAGGGCTGCAGAGATGAATTACATTTTCGGAAACAACACACTTCTATACTCTCGCGGCAGTCGAGGAGGCAATACTAGCTCTAGCCATGGCTCAGCAGGCCCAAAGCAGAAACACTGGGCAAAAAAGGGCTCGTCAGATGAACTGCAGGCTGAGCCAGAACCTTCACGCTGGCAGCAGATAGTTGCATTTTTCACTCGAAGACACAGCTTTATTGACTGCATCTCGGTAGCCACCAGCTCCACCCAGGTAACATACCACTTGTTGAAATTATTTTCAATCTATTTCTGTTTACATTTGCTTTGTAAAAATGTCTTAATATAGAGTTTTTGTTTAAAAAATAGTCTTATGGCTTGAAACCTTGGATGTGTAGAAATGTATGTTTTCTGTCCATCCATGCAGGTCTTTAGCACAAAAGGGGGAACAAGAAATATTTTTCCTTATGTTCTTATGTAATACCAAACAAAATAGCCTCATATTCAATTGAATGACTTTTCTAAAAATATAAACCCATTGATACATAAATTAAAATACGAATTAATAATGCTCATCTCCTTTTTAGACTGTGCTAAATGCTATAGAGTATGATGTCTGACCAAAGAAAATGCTGGGTTGTTTAGTTTTTGTATGTTATTAGATAACCTTAGGGAGACTATTATAGTAAAGAAACAGAAGATACTTTGAAATATTTTCATTTTTCAATGTTTTGAAAATAGATTCAATTAATAATTGGCTAGTATTATATATACTTACATCTTAGCTATATTATGGCTTATTCAAGGAATTTAATGAATCCTTTTTTGTAAATATTATTTATCTAGCTTAATTTGAAATTAGTGAACTTGTGCAATTACACAGTCATGGAATATTTTTTCACATATTAAAATCACAATTTAAAGAGTTGAGCAAATACTAAAAGTCTCAAAATTTTTAAAAAATCACGTAACACCACTTTTTGAGGAAATGAGCTATTGTCTATAGGAGGAAAAATAAAGAAAAATTAATAATTGTTTGAATGAAATACCTATTGTTTGGTACAGGGGTGGTTTGGGGAAATATTCATATTTCTAAATATTTTTAAGCAGTCAGTTCTACTTTAGTAAAAATAAAAGGATGATAAATTGTCTAATTTAAAAATAAGTTGAGAATGCATTTGTCCTCTGACATCAGTGATATTTAAATTAAGAAAATATATACATACACATTCCTTAGGACCTTTTAAAATAAATTCCCTTAAAGCTATCTTTTAAAGAAAATAATAGAAGCAGCACAATAAATATAAACTATAACTGTCAACAGTTCTATATTTCTTTGTATATTTTTTATAAATTTCTTTACTGTTTTTGGTTACTAGAATAATTGTCTTTTAAAAGTGTGGATTTAAAATAACATCAGCTTTCTTAAGTAAGAAATTCTGCTTATTTTTCTTAAATATTTGGGAGAAATAGAATTACCTAGGAAGGGGGAGTCATTACGTAGGCATTGAGGTTAAGTTACAATCAAAACTTATTGAATGGGCAACCATTGATTTAACTCTTAAATTGAATACTGCCCCATGAATTTTACTAACCTTATTTTGACTACAATTATATATATCACAAAAGGATGCAAAGACTGAAGGTTGACAGTGTTACTCATTGTAGATAATACTACGTGGTATTTTCCATTGTCAACAAAAAAGATATCTTTAAAACTTTTTATATATATATGGTTTATGTAAATACACACCCTTCTATATATGTATACACAGATAACACTAGCATTGATATATTTGTCACTCAGTTTATTAAAAGCATGCAAATGAAAAGACAGGAAAAGTAGTTCATGAATAAGCTGTTGAAACCACAGAATTACATTATAGTTACTTGGGAGTTGGAGCAAAACGTTGCTATCATTGCGCTAAAATAGTCATGACCTCTATTTGCTGATCAATTCTACAAAGCCATTTTAAATGTTATCCCCTTACCCACTTTGGTTCAGAGTATTCCTGCATGCTAATATGTGAGTTATTAATAGTTTTTATTTCTTTCAGATCTCTTTCCTGATTCTCATCCTGTCTTTTTCATTGCCTTTCTATTTTATTTCTAGAAATACAGGTATTAGGGTAGAGGTTTTAGCTTCTGTTTTTCGTGCACTGGAGTACCCACATTTTGTTTTTCATTTTATACATTTTTATAACTGATACATTGGATAGTTTATATATCTAATTTTTTTATAACTTACTGGAGTTCATTTTACAAGTTAAAATATAGGACTGAAAAATAAGTTTAGGTGTAATTGGATCTTAGCTGATGCTAGAATATTTTTTTAAATTTCACTTACTGACTCCTGGCTGGCGCTTTCTTTTGCAGCACCAAGGGATTTATTGTTAGAAACAACGTAGATTGAAATTTCATACTTTGAGCATATAATATATACCTTTGAATATAATAGGGTGATTTGTACTGTGATTGGTAAATAACAGAGGTCTCTTATTTCACTGGTGTCAAAAATACTCTTCAAGATTTGATAGAAAGATTACCTTTGAATCTAATTCCTTATGACTAAGCCACATGATACTTTTTGCAGATTGGAGAGTTGTTATAAGTCAAGTTCTATTAGTATGAAAATTATCTGGTTTAGTATCCCCCCAAATATAGTATAAAAATTACCTGGTTTAATATCCCCCTAAATATACCACTGTACATAAAAAGAACCTGTACTTTATAGATTCATTTAAATTGCTTGTCTGCTGGAGGTATTCATGTTCATAACTAAGATTGTGTGCCATGTTCTACTATGGTACCTGGGACTCAGTAGGAAGTCATTAATGTTTTTTGAATGATAAGGAAGTTGAGTGGTTATAAACTTTTGCAAGACACCTAGCTCCTCAGTTAGGGTTTGGCATGTAGTTGGTGTTAATAAATGCTTATAGAATTAATTTTTATTCCATTCACCTCAAATGTTATCTCCTGGCCTTCCAAAACATGACAACCTAATCTGATACCTCTTGAGTACCTGTATTGGTTGGATCTTCTCTCTTCCCTCACAAGTGTCTTTGGTTTTTCCCAGCAGCCCATCTCCTTTTCCACTGCCTTTTCCACAGCCTTTTCTTCCCCTCCATTCTTCATATTATCCTCCAGTCACACTTCCCGGATGCCCCTGATTTCCTCACCCCTCTCAGTCCCCACTCAGTAGTGATAACCAAATAGCTTACAGACTGCCTCTAAGTTTTATCATTTGATTGTATCTCATTTTACATTGTGAGTTTTTTGAGGGGTTATTTTGTTTTTTAATGTTAAATTAAAATGAGTTTCTTATGAATTACATTGGTGAAAACTTTTTCTGTTTGAGGCTTCATAGTGGTTTTGTCCTTAATTTCAAACCATTTAATATAGAAAAAGTTCTCTGTGCGTTGCCAAGCCCTCCTTGGTTCCTCACCCTCAGCATCCCTCCTATTCTTGTGTTTAGGGTCACTTAATAATCTGCCCCGTCCTACTTAGCATACGCAGTCCTGTTCCAATCTGGGACCAGTTTTTATATTCAGCAGGGTTTTAAAGAACGCCAGCGCAGTGCTTCTAGACTTTACTTGATTAACACCTAGGTGAAAAGTTTTATTTACTTAGTGATATCAACATTTATTAATGACAGTAGTAATCTTATGAACTTTAAATAGCTGTGAAGTGTTCGGTCATTTTGAATGTGTGTATAGCAACTCATCATACATTTTGGACTACTTGAAAATCTCAACATATAAGATCATTATACATATTCAGAAAGCTCCCCCACCCCTCAAAAAAAGCAATTAACATGCCAAATTAAGCTAAGAGCAGCAGAGCTCTATTCCTAGAAACATGGAATAGACATAACTTGTCAGAATTGAAATAGAATAGTAAAATTTTCTTAAAGAGTAAATATTAGCTGAGTTGAATAATCTGCCTAGAGGAAAAACCCTGTCCTAAGTTAAAAATACAGGAAAACATTGTTCAAGTACCTGTGTGGAAAAATATTTAGGCTAATTTGTATACTTAAAAAATATTGTTTGTCCTAAACAGGTGCCTTCTAAGTTAAAGAAGATTTAATTTTTAGAGCTATGCATTGGATATATTGTCCAGGAGATAATAACAACAGTATCAGTGTCATTGAGTTACTTCTACCAAATCATTTAATGTATATATTAATAAAGTACTTAGAACAGCATCTGGCACATAGTAAGTGCTACATTAGAATTAGGTGCACCTGTTATTTTTGTATCATTTAACTCTAATAGTATATGAACAAATTCAGACATAGATTATTAGGAATTATAGCACCTCGGATAGTGCAGTACATTCAAACATTCACTAACTATTGTTGACTGATGAAGTTAACTTGTAAGTACAAGCCGTCCACTTTTTTTAAGAACCAGAGGTCTCAACACCTTTAGTTACAGGGTTTAAGGGAGGTGCCCCAAAGAGCCTTTCAAATTCTTGATGAGACTACCAGGTTTTTGACCTTTCCTCCCCTCCTAGCACTCCCTTCTACAAATTGGTAAAAACCAGTCACATGTAGATGACTAAATTTAAGTGATTATCCACTTCTTACCAAGCTCCCCTAAACATCCCCGAAACATATCATTAGGACTATTTTTAGATCCTACATCCCTTTTAGCCTCAGTCACTACAAAAAGTCCAAACCATCCAGATTGCAGCTCTGCCTTCTCTATACCAACTCACAGACTGCACATGAAACTTCTAATACCTAATTCCTGCTCTTATTCTCAAATAAATAATCTTGCTCTGTGTTCCAGCCTGTTAAAATAAATGAACTGTCTGTGTGCTTGAAACTCACCCATTCACTTCGGTACTAGATCTTAGTCCCTTTGGTTGTTTAAGAACTTCCAAAATCCCCTTCTCTCTTTACGGCATCATCTATCTTGCCTCTATACTGCCCCTAGACTTGCCTCTGTAAGTCCCATCAGGATATACCCCTGCTATAATATCTTTCATTAAAACAGCCAGCCAAAAAACCCTCTTTGTATGAGTGTAGATTATCAAATCCAATGGCCAGTTCTCAGTGTTCGTTTTACTTGACCCTACAACACTGTTAACACAATTGATTACTCCCTCTTCTAAATTCTTTTTTTCTCCTTTGACTTGTGGATAGTACTGCTCTTTTAATATTCTACCGGCCTCATTTTCTTTTATAGTATCCTCCTTTTTCCTGCTGCTAACTGTTCAAATGTCTCAGGGCTCTGTCTTTGAACTCTCTTTTTATACTCACATTTCAGGTGATCTTATCTAGTCCTATGCCCTTAAATACCATCAATATTTCTATCTTTATTCCGGAGTTAATCCCTATACATTAGACTTTTATGTCTAACTTTCTACTCGGTATTTCCACTTCGGTTAAGCATCTGAAAAGTAACATATTAAAAAGGGAATTTCTAGTTTTATTGGTCTCAATCTTCTTTATTCAGTATGCCATTCACTAAGATGCTGAAGACAAAAACCCTTAACATTATCTTGTATTCCTTTTTTCTTTGCTCCATATCCAGTCTAATACCAAATCCTGTTGGCTTAATATTCAAGATATATTTATGATCTGGCCACTTTTCAACAATTCTGCAACTACTGAGTCAATAATTTGTTGCCTGAACTGCAGCAGTAGACGTCTAATTTCTCTCTTGTTAATATTCTTTGCTTCCCCTAAGGTAGCACCCCTTCACTCCAGACATTACTCTGTCTTCTTACCTGATTCTTCATTATCATAAATTTTTTATCTGTCTTTTTACTTGGCTGACTGTTAGCTCCCTGTGGGTGGGGTTTTTCTGTTTTGTTTATTGTTGTGTCCTCAGTTTCTGTGACAGTGGCTGGCACGTTGTAGATAACCAGAAAATACTTGATGAATGAGTGAAGAGACAGGGACATACGAACTTGTGCTAAGGAGGGCGGAAGCAGATGGTTTGTCTTTTCCCTTAAACTTTCTGTGCAGCATGCATCACACTTTCTTTAGCATTGTAATAGTTCTCTAGCTGATGATTCTTACTTGCCCTCTGAGAAGAAATACACACAAGGAAATGAGGTAGGGAGAGAAGAGAGGAGAAACCATTCAATTTCCTCAAAACTGGGATAACTGTATAACTCAGACCAAACTAGGATACCTTAATGAAGAGAGGGAACCATTAATAATTAAAGTGAGACAACAGGCGTAAATACAGACTTCCCAAGTAAATAGAGGAATATGGGATCACTCTGTTGCAACCATTTATTTTCTGACTATTCCCACCAGGCAACAGATCTGAAATGCACACCAAGACATCTCCATCTTGGACCATCCTAGATTAATTGACCTAACCATTTTATCGATACATATTACATTCATTTTGTCTCATGTGTAATGGTAATAAAATATTTTGTGATAAAATTTTTTTTTCTTCATCTCCAAGGAATGGAATTGTTCATATTCATTAGTGTAGTGCCTTTGTACTAAAAGGTAGACTACATATACGGTAGGGTAGGTAGACAGTCTTCTTAAACTGTTTTGAAACTGCTAACTCTGATTGATAGGTTATTTTCCAGGGAAATTGGTGGAAATCGTCTCCTTTGGTATTGACTAACCAAACATTCACAGTTAGGATAGAAATGCTGTTGTACTGATTATGAGATGCTGACTCTTGGCAGACACATTTGTTTCTTAATTTTCTACTCACAAGGCTGCTAACTTTGTGAAATTAATACGATAACTCAGACTTGGAAATCAGTTGTTCCCCCTTTCACACAAAAAATGTTGTAGGATCTGTTTTATGTTTCTATTTTTCTGGAAACTTTTACAGTGCACCTGCATGTACTGACTCAAAAATTGGTTCTTAAACTGTTCAAACACATTTTTATCATTTGTACAATAAATAAAAATAAATAAATAAATATAAAAAATAAAAATAAAATTTTTATCATTTGTACGATAGGACACTCTAGAAAAGCATAGAGATGAAGATTAAACAAAAAGTCGTTGATTACAATGGTTATATAAGCTTTTTTGAATGACAAAATTGACCATACGATCCAGCAATTGTACTCCTTGGTAGTTACCCAAATGAATTGAAAACTTACATCCACACAGAAACCTGTACAGAGATGTTTATAACAGCTACATTCATAATTGCCAAAACCTAGAAGCAACCAAAATGTTCCTCAGTATGTGAGTGGATCAAGTATGGTACATTCAGACAATGAATATGATTCAGCACTAAAAGAAATGAGCTATCAAGCCATGAAAAGACATGGAGGAACCTTAAATGAATATTACCAGGTGAAAAAAGCCAACCTGAAAAGGATACACACACTTTGTTTCCAACTAGATGACATTCTGGAAAAGGCAAAACTATGGAAACAATAAAAAGATCGTGGTTGCTAGGGATTAGGGGAGAGGGATAAATTATAGAGCACAGAGGATTTTTAGGACAGTAAAGCTATTCTGTATGATACTATAATGGTGGAAACATCATTAAACACGTGTCAAAACCCGTAGAATATCCAGCCCCCACAGTCAACGCTGATGTAAATTATGGACTTTGTGATGTGTCAGTGTGGGCTTATTGATTGTGACAAATATACCATTCCAATGCAGGGATGTTGATAATGGGTAGTTTGTGTGTGTGAGCAGGGAGCTAAAACTGCTCTAAAAATATATAAAGTCTATTAAAAACTATAAAATTGGTATGTTAACGTAGATTAGATTGGCTTAGCTTGAAGACATTTGAAATTTATGATATAGTCTTTATAGTTAGGAAGTGTGTTGTATTCATCTTTGTAGCTTCCGTATAGTGTCTTGATTGTTTAGATGGCCTTTCTGTCAAGGATAGATAGGCAAAAAGAAAGAAGTTTCACAGGCTATAATTTATATATTCTTAATATATTCAGACACGTTTTAAAGTTAACCTTTAAACTAATGTGTTAATAACAGTGCTGAAAAGTGACTGAACATGCTCATGGGATCAGGGCGAGTCAGCCTGAGCAATATTTTTCTCCTTTATTTTCAAGCAGTGTTTGTTTGCATGAGAATTGTACTTCATACCTCTTACCACAGCTCTAATTCAGTAGTCATTTGGATGATGATTTTGTTTAATGTCAGCCACTAAACCATAAGTTTCACAAGAGCTGGTGCTACAAGGTGTGTGGTTTTTTTCCCTTGGTGTCCCCAGAGCCTAGCATGGCGAATACACTTGATAAATATTTGTTGAATGAATAAACAGATGTTATACAGGTGTTAATTTTTATTTAATCTGCTGTTGGCTAAGTGGAGGTTTGGAACTTCTAAATAATATTGGATCACTGTAAATTTCCCAAGCCATTTTTATGTAACACTGTGGCTTCAAAACTAGCAAGTCTATGTTACTGGATTTTGTAAAGTTGTGAATTTCAGAAGTAATTCATATCCTTCTGTGAAAAAATTGTGAAGCATTTATACTGTTACATATCTGAAGAACTTAAATTTTTATCATGAAAATTTTACTTAGTATCAATTTCTTTAAAGACATTTTCTTAAATTATTCCTTGTACTTCCCGGCACTATTATTTAGATAACGTTTTCAGCCCTCCATTTTTATAGCAAAGTTTAGAATTTTGATAAAGGTAAAAATAGTTGTTCAGACTGTGTAGAGAACAGTAGCCTACAATTACCACCTTTTAACGAAAATTTTAAACCAACTGATGTGGTAATTTTACAGGCATATGCAAATACAAACCAAGTGGCAGTGACCCCTGGGAGCAGTGGAATTCTTGTAGAAGCCTAAACACAGCGTAAGCCCCTTCAGGCATTTATTTAAAGATTTCTCCCTCCGCACTTGATAACAGGAGCACTTCCTGTTCATTCTTTTTCCTTTAAGCCCCAATTTGGTTGCATTTCTGAACAGTATTTTCAGTATCTGTGAAATCAAACCTCTGACTTATGGACTCAAAAGTGAAGAAGTTACAGCTGTGACAGAATGGAACCAAAATGATTGCTTTACAATTTTTGTTGTTTTGTTCTGAGAAGAAGAATTGGAGATTATAACCTTTTTAAATTAAAACAGATCCCACCCTCATTTATCCATATATAAATCTGACTAATCTTGGTAGGATGATCTGATGTGTCAAAGGGTTATACATTTGGAAAGAAATCAGTTGAGAAGTATTTTGTAAGATAGAGGGAAAACAAACAAGACGTGTATCCATCTTAAGAATTAATTGTTTTAGCCAAACTAAGTACCACAGCAGGATTTTGAAGGGAGAACGAAGAAAAGAGGGAACAAAAATCATATCATTTTAATCACTTTTTTTCCAAACTGGAAGGCTATATTCAGTATAGAGGCAAAATCAAAATTTGTTCAGTTGTAAGAGCACAGCTTTATTATATAGACTTTTTAATTGAAACTATTTTAAAGAACTGTAGGTGAAACTTGAAATTTCCATATGTATATCTTGTTTGCTTGTTTTTTAAATTGTCGCTTTCATGGTTTTGGAGGAGAGGGAGTTGGCTTATTTTTATTATAGAATAATTGCTAGTTTTTAAGCCATAGTGTTAAAGAATTACAACAGAATTAAGCCAATTACAGTTTAAAGGTTAACATAGGTGTCTTAAAGCCATTTTCTGTTTTCTTCATTGACTTAGCCTTTTCTTTCCCCTTTTTAAAAAACAGCTAAAGCAGGAATCAGCAAGCTACAATCTGCAGGCCAAATGTAGCCTGCCACCTGTTTTTGTAAATAAAGTTTGTTTTGTTTTGTTTTGTTTTTGAGACAGAGTCTCACTGTGTCGCCAAGGCTGGAGTGCAGTGGCATGATCTCAGCCCATTGCAACCTCCACCTCCTGGGTTCAAGTGATTCTTATGCCCCAGCCTCCCAAGTAGCTGGGATTACAGATGTGCACCACCATACCTGACTAATTGGGTTTCGCCATGTTGGCCAGGCTGGTTTTAAACTACTGCCCTCATGTGATCCACCTGTCTCGGCCTCCAAAGTGCTGGCTGGGATTATTACAGGCATGAACCACCACGCCCTGCCTTGCAAATAAAGTTTTCTTGGAACACAGCCATGCCTGTTTGTGCATTGTGTATGGCTACTTTTGAACTGCAGTAGCGGTGTTGGATAGTTGCAACAATTACTGCATGGTCCATAAAGCTGCTTTTTTTGTTGTTGTGTACGAAAATGTTTGCTAACCCCTGATCTAAGGATTGATGGAGTATTTCTTTCTTTTTACAGGTAATGTATATTGTCTTTGCAGTAAAATATAGTGGTAACAGTAAAGACAAAACTCTTTTTGAACTATTTTAAAGAGATAAGTAAAGTGTACTAGGTAAGTGTACTGTCTTTAGAGGATGGTGACCTGGATTTACATTTATATTCTGCCATATCGCCTGTGCCACCTTGGGCAAATTACCTCAATACTGAGTCTTGTTTCCTCATCTGTAGAAAATTTAATGAGAATTAAATGAGACAATATGTGCAAAGCACTTATTATAGTACATTACATCAGTAAGGTCATCATCATCTTTATCACTACCCTTTTATCCACCACCACCACCACCATTTTCATTTCAACAAAACATTCTGACCTTTAAATGAGGAATCTAGAGATACGGAGAAGAAACCATGTTTTAGCTAGAGGGTTGGTAACTTTAATAGGGTGAAGCCAGGAAAACAGAAACCACAGCAACTATTTTAACAGGAAAAATACAATACATGGGATTGGTTAGATAAATATTGGAGAACTGAAAAGGCAAAATGGGAATGCCATGGTAAAATCGAGAGTACCTTACAGAAGTGGCTACCTGTAGGGAACAAAGGACACCAGCTGAGATTAGTGGAACCTCAGAGGAAGGGCACCATGGATTTTAAATATGTGCCCTCAGTGAGCAGTTGTACTTCCTAATGCAGTTTGAGTAGAAAAGAGATGAAAATATTTTGAGCAAATATGCTTGACTAAGACATGTTTATTTTCAAATGGGACGTTATTAGGCAATTAGTTACTGCTAGAGAACAACATGAAACTGGTAATTTTTTACATTTTGAAACTTCTGTTCTAAGGTTATCAAACTGCAAAACATCTTGAACACCTTCTGATTGGTGGTGGCTGCCCAGAAACACAGAAAGAACCTTTTAGCAATGTCTGCTATGTATATTGCATGAAAGTGGGTAGGGGAAGGAAGACTGTACCTCTCCAATCTATTGCCCAAGTCATTTTAGAGTGCTGATTAAATTGATCTGTTTTGACAGTCACATGGTTTTATTCATTCAACAGATATATATTAAACACTTCCTATGTGTACTTTTCTAGACACTGAGCATATAGGAGTGAACAGAACAGAAATCTGCTCTTATATTAAAGTAGAAGGAGACATAATAAATATAATTATCCAAAACACAGTCACATGTCACTTAATGGGAATACAGTGTCTATTTATTTTTGTATATGATAAATATACAGAAGATGAAAAGTATACTATAATAAATATGCAAACCAGTAAAATAGTTGTTAATTATCATTCTGAAGTTTTATGTACCATACGTAGTTACATGTATTACACTTCTGTACGACTGGCAGTGAAGTATATTTGTTTACACCAGCATCACCGCATGTGTGATACATAATACTGCAACATTACAATGGCTATGACATCACTAGGCAGTAGAAATTTTTCACCTCCATTATAATTTTGTACATAGGGACCATCATTGACCAAAATCTTGATATGTGACGTGTGAGTGTATTCTGGAGGAAAAATAAAGGAAAGAAACAATAGAAAATGTGTGTATTTGTGTGGCGGAAATAAAAGAAAACTCGAGAGAGTGGTAACGGACGTGAATCATTAGGGACTTGTAGAGGATGAATAATACAAGGCAAATCTGATTACTGGGAAGCATTAAGGGCCCTTTTAGATTATTAGTCATGAAGTCTGTGGTTGTGCTTATTTCTCTAGCCACATTCTGATAAAAATCAGGTAAACATTGCAAATGGTAATTTCATCCCCATTTGTCAATTATGTAACCATATCTTTTAAGTTTTAGGTCTCTGTTTACTTTAAATTTTTAGTGTTTGGCTCATCCTTTACTAGGACAGGATTGTCATCTAAATGCTGATAGAATACTGTCTTTTCAGTATTCAGAAGGGATCAGAAACCTTAACTGAATATTATGAATCTCGCAAGTAGAGATAGATTCATGGACTAGATGATCTGTCTGTACTACCCAATCTATTGCCCAAGTCATTTTAGAGTGCTGATTAAATTAATCTCTGTCTGTACTAACATACTTGTACTCATATTTCTGTAACAGAATTAATTCCTAGAGGTGTTTTCCTATTTACCCGTTTTGTTTTAAATGTAATGATTTACATTTTAATACCCTTAGTTATTTGTTTAAAAATGCATTTAGTTTTATAAGTGTTTGCTTCTGAGATATTTATGACATCGAAGTCATATGAAGCTGGTTCAAATGACATATTGTTGGGTTTTGACTGTACCGGCTTATGTGGAACATACCTGTTTGCAGTGACAGGGCAAAAGGGCATTTGAATTAAAAAAAAAAAAAAAAAAAAAAAGATTTAAACCATAAAAATCACCTTTTTCTGAAGGTACTGGACCCCCGTTGAGTATAGTGATTCCTAAGCAGAGTTTTTATAAATCTACTGTGCTGTATTTTATCCTTCTATAAACATTCAAAAGGCTTGCAGTTTTTTTTTTTAGTTTCTCTCTTACTTTTAAATAACTTCTTTGACATTTAATCAGAGAAACATGCCACATTACAGCATAATACATCTTTAAACAAAGAACCAAAGAACTTAGATTAAGAATATTAATTATGCCATACAAAACCAAAATAAGATCCTTACTAACCCACAGTGACACGACAGTTGGTACTTTTCCTTGCCATCTAAGGTATTGGTACCAAAAGATTTGCTAGTTCATATATCTCATTTTCTCTAAAAATATGGAAGTGCGTATACAAAAATTAACTCAAGATAGAGTAAAGACTTAAATGTAAAACCCAAAACTATAAGACAACCTAAGAAGACAACCCAGGCAGTACCATTCTGGATAGAGGAACAGGCAAAGATTTCATCATGAAGACACTAAAAGCAATTGCAACAAAAGCAAAAATTGACAAATGGGATTTAATTAAAGAGCTTCTGCACAGCAAAGGAAGCTGTCAACAGAGTGAACAGATAAGCTACAGAATGGAAGAAAATTTTTGCAAACTATGCATCTGAAAAAGGTCTAATATCCAGCGTCTATAAGGAACTTAAAGAAATTTACAAGCGAAAAACAATCCCATTAAAAGTGAGTAAAGGACATAAACACACTTTTCAAAAGCGGGGCCAACAATCATGAAAAAAAGCTTAGTGTCACTGATCATTAGAGAAATGCAAATCAAAACCACAACGAGATATACCATCTCACACCATTCAGAATGGCTACTACTAAAAAATCAAAACAACAGATGCTGGCAAGTTTGTGGAGAAAAAGGAACACTTATACCCTGTTGGTGGGAGTGTAAATTAGTTCAAACATTATGGAAGACAACGTGGTGGTTCCTCAAAGACCTAAAAACAGAAATACCATTCAACCCAGCAATCCTGTCACTGGGTGTATACTCAAAGGAATAGAAATTGTTCTATTATAAAGACATGAAGACACAGGTTAATTGCAGCACTATTCACAGTAGCAAAGACATGCAGTCAACCTAGATGCCCATCAGTGGTAGACTGGATAAAGAAAATGGGGCACATATACACCGTGGAATACTATGCAACAATAAAAATGAATGAGATCATGTCCTTTGCAGAAACATGGATGGAGCTGGAGGGCATTATCGTTAGCACACTAATGCAGGAAGAAAAAATGAAATACCGCATGTTCTCACTTACAAGTGGGAGCTCAGTGATGAGAACACGTGGACGCATAGAGGGGAACAATACACATTGGGCCCTGTCTGAGGGTGGAGAGTAGGAGGAGGGAGAAGATCAGGAAAAATAACTAAATGGGTACTATTCTTAATATGTGGGTGATGAAATAATCTGTACAACAAATCCCAGTGGCAAAAGTTTACCTATGTAACAAACTTGCACATGTACCCCTGAACTTAAAATAAAAGTTAAATTAAAAAAATACAGTAGTGAATCTTTGTGTATATTCTTAGATCAGTTTACTCTATTCATATAACATGTTAATGTGAAATATAAGCATTATTAGTTATCAGATAGTATGTTCATTTATTGTCTTTGGAGTTGCATCTTATGCTATGAAAGTCATTTTAATAATTATTTAGTGAGAAAATGGTTTTAAATATAATTAGATAGCCTTGCAACTCTTTTATGCCTGAGTCGAACTGTTGTATAAAAGATGATTTTTAGTGGCTATTGTGTTAACAGGCCTTCCTCACTCCAGACTTCCCATCAGTCACCAAGATATACCAACTCTGTATTCAAAATGTATCTTGATTTGACTACTCATATGTCCATTACCACCATTCAGTTCAAGCCACCAATAACCTTTCAGCTGGATTATTACAGTGGACTCCTAATTGTCCCTTCTGTCTCTTCCTGTATTAATCAGGATTCATATGCGCGTAATAAAAACCACTTGAGCTGCTTTAAGCAGTAAGGGCTTTAATAAAAGTAGTAGGCTCATTCAGTGTACATTTATTTTTCAATGAGTCGAAGTGAGGGAGGGTGGTACATGGTCATAAATGTGGACATGCAGAGCAGATGCATATGGCTGTATGTAATGAGTGTTCTGATCACTTTATGAAAATCTGTGTTTTAAATGCTGGTTTTATAATTTTAAGATCTTAAATGTAAAATATAAAGCTGTAGAGAAAATTAAGAATCTCTAAAAACAAATCACTTTAAACATTTTTTCAGATAGCCATCCATTCGATACTGCTTTTTAAAACGTACTTTAAAATAAGTACAATGTATCCAATTTTACAGAAATTTACAGTTTTCTGCAGTGTTCCTTGTGACAGTGTTAATATCATAGCCTTTGTTGCCATGGAAACAAGTCTCTGAAGGCAGCCGCAGAGGCTAATGATTCCATGGTGTTGCTATGGATAGAAACAACTGAGACCGTTGATAGTCACGTGGCCAAGATTTTTTTTTAAAACAACAACAGAAAAACTCTAGATCCGATTTTATTGAGTGATACAGATGGAGCAGAACAAGGATGATGGCATAACAGTCTCTGTCTAATGAAATAGTTATATAAGATTTTTCAAGTTTAAAATACTATACTGAATTATTTTCAGTAATAACTAAAATATAATGGTTACTGTATATTGCTGCCTCGTTATTTGTATTAAAATCTTAAGTTTGACGTTTTCTAATTTAGAATCTTATACAGCTCCCCAGAGTTTTATCATGCTCTGAAAGCTGCGCCCAAAGCATCCTATTACCAGATCTAATATTGCAGCAGGATGAACCGCAGAGAACACCTCTCAGACACCAAGTTGTAGAAGGAAGGGCTTTATTCAGCTGGGAGCGTCGGCAAGCTACTGCCTTAAAATCCGAGCTCCCGAGTGCACAATTTTTGTCCCTTTTAAGGGCTCACAACACTAAAGATTTCACGTGAAAGGGTCGTGATTGATTGAGCAATCTAGGGGGTACGTGACAGGGTTTCATGCACTGATAGAAACAGAACAGGGCAGGGAGTTTCACAGTGTTCTTCTCTACAATGTCTGGAATCTGTGAATAACATTGGTTTCTAAGTTATGAGTTGATTCTTAACTACTAGGTTTATGCCAGGCAGGCCCAAGGCCCAGTTTTGGGCCTGGCGCTGGGCTGCCTGTCTTTGGTTTCACTTCCTTGTTTATTCTTAAAACAGGTACTGAGTACAAAACAATGTGAGAGGGTCCCTCTCTTTCCTCATTTCCCCCCTTTGAGACTCATTATTAGTGGGAGTTCTCTTATTTCTGCTACTTGTGTCTTTTTGTGCAATCGATTGATAGTGATTTACATAGTACACTTGGGCTGAAGCATTTTGGTGAGCTAAAGTAGCCATGAAGTTTTTTATCGTTTGAAGAAGTACACATAGCAAACAAGGGAGCAGTAAGCAGGTTCTTATTACTATTATAACTTTTATTACCAGAGTTTTAAATCTTCCTAGTGCTAGAAACTAATTTTTAAACAAGGCTTCAAGGTCGAATTCGTGCTACACTTGTATGGGCACGTGTGTCAGGTTTGTCGTATTTTTAACTGTGTCTTGACTTGCCTTTGATTATCTGTATGTAGACAGTAATTAGTAAAGTTAAATGTCTTGTAGACCTCTCTTTCAGCTGATAGCAAGTAGTTGAGAGCCAGTCTATTTTGATAGATAGCATTTCTTATCTGAGTTTCTTGCCGGGCCAGAATAATCAAGGCTTGACCGGTTTTATTAGTGATGATTTCTAAAACAGCTTGTAACTGTATGATTTGGTTGAGCATGTAAATGGGGGTCCAGTATCCCCATGAGCCATCTTGTGTCTAAGTGGCGGGCCTATAGTATTATATAATTTTTTAGGAGGTCATTCATCATCTTTTCGGTTACCTATGGCTATGCTTCGTTTTCCACGGGAAACATTGACAGGGAAGCCCAGGAGTTCACCTTTTTTTATGGGCGGTAGGAAGAAAGATGGTTTAATAGTGCCAACAACACAACTACCTGTCCACTGGTCAGGCAGCTTAGTGTAGGCTCTATGTCTACATATTTAGTATAACCCGGTGGGGGCAGTCCAGTCCCAGTGGAATTGTGGGTGGACCCAGACAGTCTGCGACCTTGGAAATTTACTGAATGGATCTCTGTCTGTGTAATTGGAACTCCACCATCTAACTGTTTTTGTTGTTGTTTTTTTTTGTTTTGTTGTGTTTTGTTTTGTTTGCGGTACCATTATATAGTTTTTGCCCCGGACAACTAAGTCATCTTACAGAATGAGTGAATTTTTTCCTTTTTCTAGCTATGCGATATTGTCCAATAATTGAGACTTTTAGAACTTAGAGATGATCAGGGTGATTTTTTTTTTTTTTTTTTCTGGATCAGGAACTAGGTCTGTAGGCACTAATTCTCAGCCTTCTTATGGCCATTGATCTCTTATTACAGTTTTTTTTACAAACATAACATGAAGTGACATTTAGAGACTGGGCTACATGCTCGGCTAATTGCAAAAACAAATTTCTGGGTTTTCCTGGAGTTTCTGATACTGGCACATTTAGTTCATTATAGAAAGTCTGAAATACTGGTTGCAGAGAGAGTTTACGAACCTCCTCTTTTACTAAGATAGTTACTGTAGGACCTAGTCTTTTCTTATTGATGCCCAGAGATACGTGTTCTCCTTTTTTTCTGCCTTGGGTTCAAGGGATTTGTAATTATTAATTTCAAGGGGTTGCAGCTTCCACTCGTACAGGAGGTGCTGCCTTCTCCTTTTTGGAGCTAAATAGGATTTTTTCCCATCCATTTTTTAAGTAGTCTAGATGACACAAGACCAGTAATTACACACATTTGCACATGAGCTTAATTCATGGCAGATACACTTATTTCCTGCCATGTGACCTTTTTTATCTTTTTTAATTTAAAGAACTGCATCTTATTTTATGCCGATTGCTATTGATAGTGGCACAAGCATTAAATTTTAGGGTTATATGCTTGGAGACCCCTCTTTCTTCTGTCTTAGCTATTACTTTACTTGTGTCGCCTAGAAAAGGACCAGTCGTTAATTTTACTTTAAAAACTGTGATCATGGAAGGCTTAAAATGGGTCATAACACGCATCAGATTGGTTATTTCCTGGGCTACATACCTTGGATAGAATAGCATTATACAAACAGGTTTTTTTTTTAAGAGTCCTGGTACACTTATAATAACCATAAAATACTAGGACTGTAGCAATCTTTTGTCCTACCTCAGTGACTTCATGTATATACTGGGAACAGCCCTCAGTCTGAGGAAGGTCAGTCGAAGTCCTTACTGTACAAGTCCAAATTGTAAGGAAAATGAGTCCCGCGACGAGTTTCCTCATGGTTCGGCCGTGAGTGTGTCAGCTTCCAGGTGTGACTGAGGCAGGGCCTGTTGTCTTCTTCAGAGTCACTTTGCAGGGGTTGGCGAAGCTGCTGCCGTCCATGTACAGCTCCCAGTCTACTGATGTTTAAGGATGGTCTCGGAGGTTGTGCCCACTAGAATAAACTGAGTCCAGTGCTTTTACACAGTTAGTTTAACTGGGCTCTCTGACACCAGGAGCAAGGTGGCGCGGGGTTTAGGGTGTTGCAAACTTCAGTGGTTATGCGAGGATTTTCACAGAGTAAGCTTTGGTGTCTAGTTAGTCTAGCATTCGTTAGCTAATGGTGTCCTTTGGTATTTATTAAAATCACCACAGCAAGGGAGGACTTTAGGTTTAGATTTTGCCTAAGAGTTAGCGTATCTGCTTCTTGTGCTCACAGGGCCGTTGCTGCCAGGGCCCTTGGACATGGGGGCCAGCCTTTGGAAACCCCATCTAGTTGTTTTGAGAGATAGGCCACCGGCCTTGGCCAGGGCCCTACAGTCTGGGTTAAAACTCCAACTGCCATTTTTTCTCTTTCTGGCACATAGAGTGTAAAGAGTTTTGTCAGGTCATGTTGCCTCAGGGCTGGGGCTGCCTTGAGATTTTCTTTTTAACTCATGAAAAGCTCGTTGCTGTTGGTTGTAATAGATGTAGTTTAATCTACATTTTTATTGACTGTCATCTACCAAAGTATTGACTTAAATCCTGTAACTCTTTGATTTTAAGCTTTAAATTGATTTGGTATTCCTTGCGGGGCTCCAGTTGCATCTAAATAGATGTGAGAGTTGAAAGACCTGTAAGGGGCTTCTCTCACTTTACAATGTCTTATTTTTTTTTTTTCTCCCTCTGGTTGATGAAGTGCCAGGGTGAAAGGGATAGCCAAATGGACTAAAGCACAAGTGTCACTCTAGTTATTTGGCAGAGTGCCCAGTAAAGGTCCACCACAATACCACCACACATCTGCTCGGGGATGAACAAGGGCTGACTGATTGATAAGCTCTTGAAAATTCTTAAGCTCACTGCATTCCTTCAGGTCTCCAAGGAATACTAAGTCTCCTCCTTGCCGTGAGAGACACGAAGTGAACTTAGTGTTAGGAGACGGAAGCTGGATGGCCCTCGGGGGCTGACCCGCTGGGACTTTGGGATGTAGCAGAGAGAGCCTGGCATGACTTATTACTCCAGGCTGTAGAATCCTGGAAAAGAGCTACCATGCAGCCCACGCCTGGTCAACTGGAGGACCACCTTATCAGGGCCTCTGACCTGCCATATGCACAAGCATAACAATTGCTTTTGTTTAACGTGCAGATGGAATATTTGATCCATTTTAACCAGGCATTTGCATCTTGGTATGCTGTCTTAATTGCCAAAGTTTAAGTCTTTAACTTCTATGATCCTCTAGTAAAATGAATATTTCCTTTAGCACCTGTCTTTATTAGTTTTTACACCAAAGAAAGCTAAACACCATTTTATATTTAATAATGCTGCTTGTATGATTTTTATAAGCTAAGTTTTACCTTTATATTAGTGTGTTATTAATGTTAAACTTAATTTTAATAAAACCTTGTAGATATATCTGTCCAATTTTTCATGTTTGACCATAAGGTAAGATTTTATAGACTCTTTTTAACCTTTTATAATTTTTGTTAAAGAGCAGGTTGATGCTTTAAGAAAAACCTGTTGCATTTTTACTTTAATGTCCAGTTCACAGAAAAACTGAATGATACCTGTTTAACTTTAGCTAATATGTTTACACACAGAATTTTCTTTACAATTAACATTTTAAAACTTGCTTAAACTTTTAAAACAATAATTTTTTAACCTTTTAATGTAGGTAGAAATCCACATTCTTAATGCCTCGTTATAATCTTTTTACCAAAGGTATATTTTAAGTTTCTTATACACCTTGCACATAAACTGTTTTTTCAATAGTACTAAGGGGGCCTTATTACTTTTAAATTATACAACATTTTTTGCATAAAATGTTTTATAACTTTTTTCTTTTATGACTTTTGCAGACAATTTTTCGACATGTCTTAGCTTTCTGACTTATTACAAACTATTTAAATATAAATTCTGCCTCCCCCCTTTTTTCTTTTCTTGAAACTTTTTAACATAGTTCCTAGTGGGGTGGGCTTATTTGTGCCGGACCCATGCTTCTTTGAGACAAAACACCACGCTCACACCACACGCACACCACAAAACAAAAAGCAGGTAAAAAGGGCACACACACACTTCTGCTTTTTACACCAAACCAAAATCAGAGTATCCAGAAATCCAAGCCAGGTCAAAACCAAAACTATAGTATCAAGTAATCCAAGTCAAGTCAAAAATAAAAACCAAAGTGCTGGTACAGGCACCCCGTGGGTGATCAGGCCATACTTCCACTCAAATGGAGTAGGCAGGTTCCCAAGACCAGTCCCATCAGGCGATTTAAACCAAGTCAAAACCAAAACCAAAGTGCCGATGAAGGCACGCCATGGGTGATCAGGCCACACTTCCACTCAAATGGGGTGGGCAGGTTCCCAAGACCAGTCCTATCAGGCAATTTAAACCGAGTCAAAACCAAAGCCAAACCAAAGTACCGATAAAGGCATGCCGTGGGTGATCAGGCCATGCTTTCACTCAAATGGAGTGGGCAAGTTCCAAAGACTAGTCTTACCAAGTTTTAGATGTCCGAACTCCAAGTGCCAGTTCCTTCCCGGTGTTCAGCCACTGTGTTATTCCTCCGCGGGGGTCTGCTACGCACTGCTCTGGCGAGGCGTTCCACTGGGGCAATTGCCTGCCCAGGAGCGTTCTTTGGAACGCCCCACTCAGGCTGGCTGGAGTCCCCCGCAGGGATGCTCCACAGGGCAGGCCCAAGCCACCTAAGGGGCTGCCTTGGCTGTCCATCAGTTACCTTGCTTCCCTGTCAGGGAAAAAAGAAATGTAGCAGGACGAGCCGCAGACAAAACCTCTCAGACACCAAGTTGTAGAAGGAAGGGCTTTATTCAGCTGGGAACGTTGGCAAGCCACTGCCTTAAAATCCGAGCTCCCCAAGTGCACAATTTCTGCCCCTTTAAGGGTGCACAACACTAAAGATTTCACATGAAAGGGTCGTGATTGAGCAATCTAGGGGATACGTGACAGGGGTTTCATGCACTGAGAGGCAGAGAGAAACAGAACAGGGCAGGGAGTTTCACAATGTTCTTCTCTACAATGTCTGGAATCTATGAATAACATTTGTTTCTAAGTTATGAGTTGATTTTTAACTACTAGGTTTAGGCCAGGCAGGCCCAGGCCCAGTTTTGGGCCTGGCACCGGGCTGCCTGTCTTTGGTTTCACTTCCTTGTTTTTTCTTAAAACAGGTACTGAGTATAAAACAATATAAAACAATGTGAGAGGGTCCCTCTCCTTCCTCAATACCTTTGCTGTTCCTCATCAGTCAGCTTTCTTTGGATTATTTGTTTAGAGTTGTATTTTTGTTTCTAGTGAACTAAATGAATTACTTTGTTGTTCGTAATTGTTACCAGAATTGGTTATCAGTTGTGGTTAGGGAATTGTGTGTGTTGATGCCTCGTTGACTTTCTCAGCAGTGTTGGCCTTAAGGAAGAGGCAGGGGCCTGTGTTCTGTTTCAAGGAACTTGGTCAATGCCCTGTAGAGAGTGGGATGGGTTAAGATGCTGTAAACTGGAAATTTTTTTTAATGGTGTTCACGTCCTCATCTAAAGAAGATGATTCTAGAAGAGGCTCAGAGACAAAGGGTTACAAGTGGGATTAAAATGTAATATTAATGGATTCATGGTTTATCATAAAGGCTTTTGGAGAGCAGCTACCCAGTGGAGAAAATTGTTGTTCTTTGCCTTGAAATATGACATAAGCATGTACTTTTATCTTATTTTGACTATCAAAGTAGATTATTAATCAGTTATCCTGTTGTTAGGGCTGGAGACTATTATAAGAAAATAAATTTAACATATTACATCTGTGACATTTTCAAACATTTAAAAAATAAACTTTAGTGTTCTTTTTTTTTTTTTTTTTTTTTTTTTTTTTTGAGACGGAGTCTTGCTCTGCCGCCCAGGCTGGGGTGCAGTGGCCGGATCTCAGCTCACTGCAAGCTCCGCCTCCCAGGTTTCCGCCATTCTCCTGCCTCAGCCTCCCGAGTAGCTGGGACTACAGGCGCCCGCCACCACGCCCGGCTACTTTTTTTTGTATTTTTTAGTAGAGACGGGGTTTCACCGTGTTAGCCAGGATGGTCTCGATCTCCTGACCTCGTGATCCGCCCGTCTCGGCCTCCCAAAGTGCTGGGATTACAGGCTTGAGCCACCGCGCCCGGCCACTTTAGTGTTCTTAAAAGAACCAAAACAAAACAGAAAACAGAGGCACAAGGAAGCTTTTAGAGGTGGTAGATACGTTTGTTACTTTGATTATGGCGATGGCTTCATGGGTGTATGCGTATGTGCAACTCAATCAAATTGTATACATTAAATATGTGCAGTTTTTTTATATCAGTTCTACCTGAGTAACGTCGTTTCAAAAAGAGAATAAAGTTGAATTAAAAAGTAACGTTAGACTTTCATGACTTTGACACTTTTGATGACTGCAGCCAGTTATTTTGTAATGTATCACTCAATTTGGGTTTGTCTGATGTTTAATGATTAGATTCAAGTTATGCCTCTTTGGTAGAAATATCCTGGAAGTATTATACTTTCATTACATTTTATCACATAATACATGATTTTGATTTTTCCCGTTACTGGTGATGATAACTTTGATCACTTGATTAAGATACTATCTGCATATTTCTCCACTGTAATTAATGTTTTGAAATGAAACACTTTTGTATGAGTATATGCCATTCATCCACTGAAATGGACATTTCACTTAGCAACAGGAAGTTTTAACATTCATTAATATTTCTTGAATGAATTACTCTATTACTGTGATGGCTGCCAAATGATTTTATAATTCCATCATTACATTTTTAGTTAGCATTTTGTTATAAGGAAATGCTCTTATCTTCATTTGTTTATTCGTGTATTTATTTATATCAGTATGGGGTCCCAGATTCCAGTTTTATTCAGTGGATTTTATGCCATTGTTATAATTGAGTCACAGATAGTTCCCAGTCTGGCCAATGGCAGCCCTTCAAGCCAACTTCTTTGGCATTTGTCATCCTCTTTGAGCACTTCCCTTATTTTCTGGTACAGCAGGATGTCTACACTCATATTGTACTTGCTGAGCTCTAGCACTGGAATCAGCCATTTCTTCAAAGACCCATGGTTTGGTTTGCTTTTGTTTTGTTTTGTGGTTTTTGTTTCCCCCCGGGAAGGACTTTCACTCTTATGGCCAGGCTGGAGTGCAGTGGCGTGATCTTGGCTCACTGCAACCTCCACCTCCTGGGTTCAAAATGATTCTCTTGGCTCAGCCTCCCAAGTAGCTGAGATTACAGGTACCCGCCACCACGCCTAGCTAATTTTTGGTATTTTTAGTAGAGATGGAGTTTCATCATGTTGGCCAGGCTGGTCTCAAACTCCTGACCTCAGGTGATCTGCCCACCTCTACCTCCCAAAGTGCTGGGATTACAGGCGTGAGCCTCCACGCCCGGCCATGTTGTGTTGTTTTAAATTTCAGAATGAGTATTTAGAAATCAAGATTTGAATGCCAGGTGTATTGGTGCTGTGGAGCTGTTAACTGCTCCCAGGTCCTCATAGTTAGCAGAGTTATGCACATATATACACACACATTTATGTCTATATTTATTTTTGTATTTATCTATATATATTGAAAACTGCTTACACTAATACCTCCAATTTTAGTGTAACACCATAGGTCTCATGCTAATTTTCTGTCTTTCCATATTTATAACTCCCTTTTCTGACACGAGGAACCTTGCTGTCAATATCCTTCGTGTATTTATTTATTGGATCAGAATGCTCTGTATATAAGCAATCTCCTGTCACTATTGCTGCCCTAGATGGATGCCCTTCTCCCTCTGCTCAGGCTCCAAAAGATCCCATTGAGTCCACTGACAGCGCAAAACCTTATGCCAGACCACATCTACTGCCTCATAGATACTATCTGTCTCACTCGGGTTCCAACCATACACGTCAGGCTGCCACCACTCCTCTGTCCATGTGGACACCCTCCTTGCCATGCTTAGGCTCCAACACCCTTTGCCAGGCTATTGCCTCCCTTCCACTCCCTGCGCACAGATGCCTTCCTCCCCCTGCTTGGGCTTCCGCAACATGCACTTTCCTTTCAAGAGGTCATCTGCACCAAGGTCATGATGATACTCTACCGTATCATCCTCTAGAAGTCTTATATTGTTTACTGCTCTCAATTATGTCAGCAAACCAGCTAAAATCAATTTTATGTATAGTTTAAGGGTAGGAATCAGTATATGTTTGGTTTTTCCTTGTGTATATCCACTGGATCCAAGCACAGTTCTTACAAAATCACCACACTTTTCTTATACATTCATAAATCAGAAGTCAGAACCTATGGGTTTTCAAACATTCTTGGAAGGTCATGTAAGTATTGCAGTGAATATCAGTTACTATTGTTATTAATTTTGAGCTCATAATATGGAATTCAGAATTTTTTTGTAGGGTTTTGCCATGTTGGCCAGGCTGGTCTTGAACTCCTGACCTCAGGTGATCTGCCTGCCGCATCCTCCCAAAGCTCTAAGATTACAGGTATGAGCCACCATGCCTGGCCTCAATCTCACATAGTTTCCATTTTTTACTTTTTTACTTAACCATTCTGACACCTTTGGGTATTTAAAATATTCCACAATTGACCAAATAGAAAATGTTCAAAAGAATATCTTAAAACCTTAAAACACCTTATGAGAATACCTTAAAACCTTGACTTTTAAAATTTTTGCTTAGAATAGAGTTCTAGAATTACTAAGTCAAAGAGTTTAGACTTTTTTTTTTCTTTTTTTTAGTAGAGATGGAGTTTTACCATGTTGGCTAAGCTGGTCTTGAACTCCTGACCTCGTGATCCGCCCACCCCGGCCTCCCAAGGTGCTGGGATTACAGGCGTGAGCCACTGCACCCAGCCAAGTTTAAACATTTTTAAAGCTCTAGATATTTACTGACAAATTAGTTTTCCTAAAGTTTGCATTAATTTGTATATCCAATAGCAGTGTGACAGGACCAGTTTTCATGCATTTTTAAAAGCTTTTTTGGAATATTTTTATCGTATTTTTTTTATTGGTAAAATATGTATAACAAAACTTACTAGCCTTTTAAGTGGAATCATGCAATATTTATCCTTTTGTGTCTGGCTAATTTCACTTAATATTTTAAAGGCTCATCCATCTTCTAGCATGATTAAGAATTTTATTCCTAGGGCCAGGTGTGGTGGCTCATGCCTGTAATCTCAGCACTTTGGGAGGCCAAGGTGGGTGGATGACAAGGTCAGGAGTTCAAGACGAGCCTGGCTAAGATGGTAAAACGCCATGTCTACTAAAAATACAAAAAAAATAGCAGGGCATGGTGGCAGGTGCCTGTAATCCCAGCTACTTGGGAGGCTGAGGCAGAGCATTGCTTGAACCCGGGAGGTGGATGTTACAGTGAGCTGAGATTGCACCACTGCACTCCAGCCTGGGCAACAGAGTGAGACTCCGTCTCAAAAAAAAAAAAAAAAGATTCCTTTCTAGGGCTGAATAATATCCATCATGTGTATATTATCACATTTTGTTTATCCGTTCATCTCCTGATGGACACTTGGTTTCTTTCCAACTTGGTTTCTTTCCACCTTTAGACTGTTGTGTATGATGCTGCACTGAACATTGGCATACAAGTGTCTGAGTCCTTGCTCTCACTTTTGGGGATGTGCCTTCCCAGTGCACATTTACCTACCCAATTGCTAGATCATATGCTGATTTTATGGTTGGTTTTTAAGAAACTGCCAAAGTCTTCCATAGAAGCTGTATGTACCGTTTTACATTTCCCACCAGCATTTTACCAGAGTTCCAGTTTCTCCACATCCTTGCCACTACTTGTTACTTTGATTTTTTTTGTTTGTTTTAGTTAGAAACTTCCCTTGTAGTGGTGAAGTAATCTCTCATTATAGCTTTTATTTGTATTACCCTATTGACTAATGATGTTGAGCATTTTCATGTGCTAATTGGCCACTTGTATATCTTTGCAGAAATTATTCAAGCTCTTTGCACATTTCGTTAATTGGGTTGTTTTTCTTCGTGTTGTTGAGTTGTAAGTCTTTAAATGTTCTGGATATTAAACCCTTATCAGATTATGATTTCCAAATATTTTCTCCCATTGTGTAGGCTGTCTTTTCACTTTCTTGGTAATGCCCTTTGGTGCACAAAAGGTTTTAATTCTGATAGAGTCTAATGGTTTTTTTGTTTTTTTTTTTTTTTTTTTTTTTTGGTCACCATATTTCTAAGACTCCATTACCAAATCCAAGGTCACAAAGATTAACCCTATGTTCTCTCATAAGAGTTTTATGTTTTCAAATCTCGTATTTAGGTTGTTAATCTATTTTGAGTTAATTTTTATATATAATGTGAGATGGGGGTCTGTAGACCTTCGTCTTTTGCATGTGGATATCTCAGCACCATTGTTGAAGAGGCGCCATACATTTTTAATAAATCTTAATTTTACTAATTTGATAGGCAAAAAAAATTTGCCATTTTATTTTGTATTTATGAATGAAGATAAACCTTGTTTTTAGTCTGACAATTTGTTCTTCCTGTTTTAAGGCCTGTGAAGGCAAGCTGTCCTCATCTACTTGACTTTAGTGTTTTCCTTACATATATAAGGTGTTTTATTTATATAGCCAACGGGTCTTATACAAAACAACTGTCCTGTGTTCCAGTTTCATCCTTTGAAAAATAACTTAAGCCAGATAAACATTAAACTTCTTAGTTTAATTTATACCAGGGTTCTCTCTACATTGTTTTTTCATTGTTGCCGGATATGTCTGGCATATAATAGACAATCAATGTTAGTTGAATTAATTACGGGCATGTTGAGGCAGGTGATTACGGTTCTTGATAATAGAAGTTAATATCATGGATTTGTAAACTCTCTTATCTGCCTGATTGGGCTAATAAAATTACTTTTAGTTTTCTGAATGCATAGAGGAAAGCAGTCAAATGTATTCTGAGTACTAGAAAAAATATTTTGTAGTCTGTCTATGAAGCAATTGTCTTATTTCCCAGAGAAGGAAGGAATATTGTAAGTGATAATGTTTATTATTATCATTTAAACATCTAAAGAGTAGTCACTCATTTTAATTACAGAATCATTAAAATTATTGGGGGTGTAACTTTCTAAAACAATTTCTAAAGGGTATTTTCTCATTATTTATATTAGTGTAATGTATTAATATTTTACCTGTTGCATAGTTATTTCTGAAAACTATAATTTATCTTTATGGCACAGCTTTTTGTTATGTGTTTCCCTTTTATTTTGGTGTTTTTCCTGATTTTTTGTCATTGATGATTTTTAGCCAACAGAAGCTGTTCTTCCCTCTCCTCCCACTGTCCCTGTGATCCCTGTCCTGCCAGTCCCTGCTGAGAATACTGTCATCCTACCCACCATACCACAGGTTTTTATTAGTTTCTTTTTTCTTTATAAAAATTTCATTTGCTTTTAATGTTTCATTTGTGTTCTTTTTTAAAACTGTTTGAGCTGTGTTTTGTAATTTGGTAATTTACTTTGGGCTTCAATTAGTAGTTTTAGGGACTTAAACATTTCAAATTTAATATAAATGGAGTCAAGATTTGCCATTTTATTAGGTTATGTGTGCAATGGAACACATTGTGAACTTCATAATATTGAACCTTAGATTTGTTTTCATGCCTTTGTACTTATGAATCTGCTTAAAACAGTTTTTAAACATTTTTACTTTAGAAAACTTTATTCTTCTAAAGTTAGTAAAAATCATTGTACTCCTGATTTTGTACCAGATGTATCATTTTATTTAGCACATTGTTTCCTATTATATATTTATCTTTGGAAATACTCGTTCTCATGTTATTTGATTAGATAAGACACTTCACATTTATTAGGTAAAAATAGTAGCCAACATATCTGGATTATTTGGGAATGCTCTGTGCTATCTTCACAACTTTTCTGTAAATCTATTGTAAAATTTTACTTGTAAAAAATTATATGTAACAGTTTAAAAAAAAATAATAGCCAAATATGAGAGAATATAATCATTTTTAGTTTTTCAAAGACTTACTACTTCCAAGGGATGACTCGAGACATTAACTGCCCTTCCAACAGTTATGCAAAGTCAAAATAATGGTAGTATTACTAAGAATAATAATAAAGATCTTTGGTGTGAAAGATCACGATCTCATTTAAAGTGTAAATAAATGAACCCATAGATTGTTTTTGCCAATTATTGATCTGTAGCATAAAATCTGGGTAAACATATTATGTTTGCTGTGTAAACAATTTCAAAATCAGCTCCATTGGGGGGAAAAAGATATCAACTGTGATTATTCACATCTCACTGCCCTTCCCCTCTCCTAAAAAGTGAAGTCAGTAAGAACATCCACACACCCGAGGATTCTAGGGGAAATTACAATGTTCCAATGACTTCAGCCTTACTGTAATAAGACTGAATTGTAATCATTGTAATAATATTAGTACTATATAATTTTTGATTATGAAAATAATTAAAAATTAACTCATAAAACCAACAATGAATAGAGGAATCCAAATGGATATTCTCTCTATATTGCAGGAAAAAATTGAATTTATAAATAAAATATAATTCTCAGCAAGCAGTTTGAGGGTTATTATAACATCGTAATAATGTAACATCTTTCCAAATACACAGAGTTGATTAGTACAGTGTTTTTTGTTTTTTTTTTTTAAGTAGAATTGAAAGTTTATTTTACTCTTCTCACTTCAGTCAGTTTTTTGGCATTAAAATAGTTTTCTGGAATCCTTTGAGAATTTGTACCAGTCTCTTTATATTCATTTGGGAGCCTGTCTTTTCCTATTCAGAATTCTCTCATTTATTTACTCCAGGCATCCCTAACTTAACATCACACTACATTTGAAAATTGTTGAGATCTTGCATAGTCTTATAAAAATACAGGTTTTGAAGTCAGAATGACCTGGGGTTGGAATTCCAGTCCTACCACTTAACCTATGTAACTACACACTTTACTTAACCACAGTGAACTTCCATTTACTCATCTGTAACACCGAAGATAGACAGGAGTACTAACTTGAGGTGTTTTACAGTGATTGAGAGGATACTTAATGCGTGTCAAGTACTGCCACATAATCTTGGCTGTTCATATTTTTAGTATTATCTCATATTTCTCTGAGAAAGGAAACTAAGGAACAAGTTTTGTTTTGTTTTGTTTGTTTGTTTAAATGAGGATATTTGAGGAGGATACACACAAAAAAGACCTATTTATTCTGCATAGCTTCACTTTAGGTTTTAAATATGCTACAGAAGTTCATGAAAGAGAGTTTTAGCATTTTTGTTGTGTTATGTGAGAAGCCAATGAGTGGACCTCATTTTCCAGAATAAGTGTGTTCCTAATTAGTCAAGTACGTTATAAAATTAAAATAATGGACTAAAATGTCTGTCCCTAAGTAAAATTTAAAATCCATGCTAACATATAACCCAATTTCAACATATTAAGTGAATATGTATTCTTGAAAGATCCACTACTTTACATTTAGATGCATTAGTATGTATTAGAAATAAAAGAAGAAGAGAAGATTAGAGTCTAGTCCGTCTTTGTCACTCAAACAAGTTACCCTGTCTGAGTCTTCTCCTCCTTCATCTGTTAAAATGGGGGCAGCGCAACCTGACTCCTTTAAAATGGGTTTGAGAGTCAGGCAAATTAGAAAGATACATAGATAATAACTTTTTAAAAAGTATATAGTCTTTCATTGTAGAACACTTTTACACTTTTCAGAGTACTTGCATATTGATCATATTGTTTGTACTTTATGAAAGCCCTCTACAAATCAGAATTACACTTATCATACAGAGTGGCACAGAAAGATAATATTCAATGGCTGCTTAATATTGCAGAAAGAGCATGAACTTTATAGTATAGTCATACCTGACTCCACCACTTCCTAGCTTCACCTGTTTCTACATGTGTGATGGTGTAGAAATTACTCAACTTCTGAGAACCTAGTTTCTCCACATAGAAACTGAGTACAGAGTAGGTAACAGTTACTAGTTGTTCTTACTGGGAGTGTAAACACATAATCTCTGTGATTCCAGCCTATTAAATCCAGAGGCTTATTTGCACCCTAGAGTAAATACTCTGTTTTAAAACTAGATGTTTTGAACCTTTATTTCTATCAGTTCTGAAAAGTTATCATGTAATTAAAATATTGTTGAAAATGCTTTAGAGCTAATTTTTTGTGCATGGTCTTTTTTTGATATTTGAATATGTGCTTTGAAGATGAATAGAACATTCTCTGTCCTCTAGGAGCCTACTAGGTGTTTGTGCAAGAGACAAGTTTAACAAATAGCTCCCACATAATGTGAGAGTAATTACATTAGAGGTATGTCCAGAACAGAGCATCATATTGCCTCTGGACCTTTTTTTGTTTTTGAAACGGAGTTTCGCTCTTGTTGCCCAGGCTGGAGTGCAATGGCGTGATCTTGGCTCACCACAACCTCCACCTCCGTGGTTCAAGTGATTCTCCTGCCTCAGCCTCCCGAGTAGCTGGAATTACAGGCATGCGCCACCATGCCCTGCTATTTTTTCTTTTCTTTTCTTTTCTTTTTTTTTCAGTAGAGACAAGGTTTCTCCATGTTGGTTAGGCTGGTCTTGAACTCCCGACCTCAGGTAATCCACCTGCCTCAGCCTCCCAAAGTGCTGGAATTACAGGTGTGCGCCACCGTGCCCAGCCGGTTGTAGCATTTTAAATTTCCACCGAAGTGCACAAGGATTCCAGTTTCTCCACATCCTCACCAACACTTTTTATTTTGTTTTCTTAATAGTAGCCAGGCTAATGGGTGTGAGGTGACATCTCGTAGTTTTGATTTGCGTTTCTATAATGATTAGTGACACATCTTTTCATGTGCTTATTGTCCATTTGTATGTCTTCTTTGAGAAAATGTCTGTATGAGTTCCTTGACCATTTTTTAATTAGGGTGTTTGGTATTATTGTTGAAGTTTAGGAGTTCTTTGTGCATTCTGGGTCTCACGTCTTGTCAGAGATATGACTTACCTATTTTTTCTTTTTTTGCCTGTACCTTTGTGTCATATCCAAGAAATCACTGTCAGTTCCGTTGTCTCACTTTTAGCCTGTATTTTCTTCTAACAGTTTTATAGTTTTAGGTTTTAGATTTAGATCATGATCCGTTTTAGGTTGATTATTGTATATGGCATTTATTTCTGGATTCTGCTTTATTCTCTTCTGTATGTCTGTCTGCACACCAGTACCAGACTGTTTCTATTACTGTAACTTTGTAGTAAGTTTTGGAATCAGAAAGTGTTAGCCTGCCGCCTTTGTTTTTCTTTTTCATTATCATTTTGACTTTCAGGGTACTGTGAAATTCTATGTGACTTTTAGGATGGGTTATTCTATTTCTTTAAAAACCCTACTGGAATTTTGATAGGAATTGCATTAAGTCTGTTGATTGCTTTGGGTAATATTGACATTTTTGCAATAATAAGTCTTCCAATCTGTAACCATAGATCCCTTCCCATTTATTTATGTCTTCTTAATTTCTTTCATAAATGTTTTATAGTTTTCATTTTACAAGTTTTTTACCTTCTTGATGAAGTTAATTCTTTTTTTTTTTTTTTTAAGCATTTAGGAGGCTCAGTGTTCTGAAAATTTGTACTTTTTGATGCTGTGATAAACAGAATTGTTTTCTTAATTTCCATTTTAGATTGTTCAATGTTAGAAGAAATACAACTGATTTTTGTGTATTGACTTCGTATCCTGCTACTTTGCTTAATTGGTTTAATTATTAACAGTTTTTGTGTAAAATCTTCAGGGTGTTTTACGTATAAGATCATATCATTTGTGAACAAGTAATTTTGCTTCTTCCTTTCTAATTGGGATGTCTTTTATTTCTTTTTTCTTTCCTAATTGCTTTGACTACAACTTCAACTATTCAGCTGGTGGTCACGTTGAGTACAAGTGGTGAAAGCAGACGTACTTGCCTTCTTTCTTTTCTTAGAGGAAAAGCTTTCAGTCTTTCAGCACTGAGTATGATGTTCACTGGGGGGTTTTGTATATGGTTTTTCTTAGGTTGACATAGTTTCCTTCTATTCCCATGTGCACTTGAGAAGAATGTGTGTTCTGTTGTTAGAGTTCTGTGTCTCCTTGGTATATTGTGTTTGTTCATCTCCTCTATTTCCTTACTTATCATATGTCTGGTTGTTCTGCCCATTATGGAGAATGTGGTATTGAAGTCTCCAGCTATTGTTGTAGAACCGTTTCTTTCTTCAATTCTGTCTCATTTTTGCTACTTACATTTTGATGGCCTGCTATTAGGTGCGTTAATTTTTGTAATTGTTACATATTCCTATATTGAACCTTTTATTAATATATAATACCTTTGTTGTCTCATAACCTTTTTTTGGATTTAAAGTCTATTTTGTCTTTTATGAGTACAGCCACTCCTGCTCTCCTTTGGTTACTATTTGCATGGAATATCGCTTTCTATACTTCACTTTCAGCATATTTGTGTCTGGATTTACAGTGAGTCTCTTGTATACAGCTTGTAGTTGGAACATTTTAAAAAATTTTATTCTGCCAATTTCTGTCTTTTGATTGAAGAGTTTATTTACATTTAAAGTAATTATTGGTAAGGAAGGACTTACTTTTGTCATTTTGCTGTTTGTTTTCTTTATATATATATGCCTTGTAGCTTTTTTGTTCCTCATTTCCTGCATTGCTGTCTTCTTTGGTCTTTGATTAATTTTTTGTAGTGAAACATTTAACTTTCTCATTTCCTTTGAGTCTGTTCTTTAGTTATATTTTATGTGGTTACCAAGGGGATTACATTTGACATCCTAGACACTTCTAATCTCAATTTATACAAGCTTAACTGCAATAATATACAAAACCTCTGCCCCTTTAACTGCTCTGTCCCAACCCCTTTCGATTGTTGATGTCACAAAATTACATCTTCATATAGTGTATGCCCAAAACCAGAAACTAATAATTTTTAATGCATTAGTGTCTTAAATTATGTACGAGACAAAATATGAAGTTACAAAGTTACAATGTTAGCTTTTAAACTAATAATGGATTTTCATTATTTACTAATATTGACTTTATTTATTAATATTAGGCTTATTTATTTCTAGGCAGGGTCTCATTCTGTAGCCCAGGCTGGAGTGCGGTGGTGCCATCACAGCTCACTGCAGCCTCAACCTCTTGGGCCCAATCAGTTCTCTCGCCTCAGCCTCCTGAATAGCCATGACTGCAGGCATGTGCCCACCACACCTGGTTAATTTTTGTTGTTGCTGCTGTTCTGTTCTGTTTTGTTTGTAGAGATGGGGTTTCACCATGTTCCACAGGCTGGTCTTGAACTCCTGGGCTCAAGCCATCTCTGCCTGCGTCGGCCACCTAAATTGCTGGGATTACAGGTGTGAGCCACCATGCCTGGCTAGGCTAAGTTTTTTTTTTTTTTAATTTGGAAATGTAATATAGTCTCTTCAATCATGTGGAAAACCAAAAGTGAATTTACACAACCATTGTTACAACACTGCTAACTAGTGTTTATTATTACCTATGTATTTGCCTTTATTGAGATCTTTATTTGTTCATGTGACTTTGAGTTACTGTCTAGTTTTCTTTCATTTCAACCTGAACTGCTACCTTTAGCACATCTTTCAGGGCAGTTCTAGTGATAACAAACTCCCTCAGCATTTGTTCATCAGGGAACATCTTAATTTCCCCCTTACTTTTGAGGGACTGTCTTGCTGGATACAGGATTTTTAGTTGACAGGTTTGGTTTCTTTTTCCTCTTATTTTAGCATTATTTCCACCCACTGCCTTATGACCTCCAGAGTGTCTGATGTGAAGTCCGCTGATATTCTCATTGAGGATTTGTTGTATGTGACAAGTCACCTCTCTCGTTGCTTTCAAAAGTCTCCCTTTGTTTTTGTCCTTTGACAGTTCTAGTCCTTTGACAGTTCTAGTATAATGTGCCTCAGTGTGAGTCTGATTTCATTACTTGTTTATTGAGCTTCTTGGATGTTTATATTCATGTTTTTCATGAAATCTGAGAAGTTTTGGCTATTACTTCTTCAAGTATTTTTTTCTACTCTTTTATCTCTCATTTATCATGCAACTCCCACAATGCATTAGTTGGTCTGCTTGATGATGTCTCATGGGTCCCATAGGTTCTGTTCACTTTTCTTTAATCTTTTTTATTTCTGTTCTTCAGATGCAGTATTTTCCATTGTCCTGTCTTCATGTTCACTAATTTTTTTTTTAGCTACTTAGATATGCTTTTGAATCCCTCCACTGAATTTTCAGTTATTGTACTTCTCAGTTCCTGAATTTTATAAATTTTTATTTCTCCTTATTGGTATTTCCATTTTGTTCATACAGCATTTTCTTGCTTTCGTTCACATCTTTTAGTTCTTTAAAAAAGTCTTTGTCTAGTAGATTTGCTATCAGGTTTTGGGGGTTGGTTGGTTGGTTGGTTTGTGTTTTGATGGAGTCTTGCTCTGTCACCCAGGCTGGAGTACAGTGGTGTGGTCTTGACTCACTGCAACCTCCGCCTCCTGGGTTCAAGTGATTCTCCTACCTCAGCCTCCCAAGTAGCTGTGATTACAGGCGCCTGCCACCACACCCAGCTAATTTTTTGTATTTTTAGTAGAGACAGGGTTTCACTATGTTGGCCAGGCTGGTCTCAAACTCCTGACTTCGTGATTTGCCCGCCTCAGCCTCCCAAAGTGCTGGGATTACAGGCGTAAGCCACCACACCTGGCCTTATTTTTTTTTAAGGGACAGTTTCTGTTGATTTGTATTTCTTTTTTGAATAAGCCATTTATTCTTGTTTATTTGTATGCCTTGGGATTTCTTTTTCCCATGAAAACAGCACACTTGAATTTAATAATTTGATGACTGTGAAAATCAGATTCTCCTTCTTCTCCAGCATTTTCTTTTTTTGTTGTTACTGTTTTTGTGATTGTTTTAGGCTGTCAAAGATCAGCCTCAGGTGTAAATGTAGGGTCTTCTTAGATGTTTTCTGAGCCTATCCTTCCCCTGGGCATGCACAGTGACTTTCTAATTTCCTCTATATATGTGGTTGGTTTTTAATGTCCTAGTCTTCAATGTCTGGCTCCCAAAAGGGGAAAAAGAAAATTGAATTGGTGTGTAGGAAGGGGAGGCTCCAGCTCTTTAAATCTCCTGGAAATCAGTTCAGCCTGGGAGGTTTGGGTGGGGTTTGCAACAGTGAGGAGGAGGTGAAACAGCAGTATCCATAGCCTGTTTGCACCTTTGTGATTGAGAAGCAGCAGTTAGAGCACAGATCTCCAATATTTGGAGAACATAATTTTCTTTGCCCACCGTGACTTGTGCAAGCATCACACAGTTGACTGAGGGATAGAGTATGGGTAGCTGCTCCTGTGCTAAACCTGCATGCAGGTGACTGAAATTAACTACAGTTTACTGTCCAAGCCTTCACCTGGAAGTTGCAAGCCTCCAGTAGACTCCAGGTTCCAAAATATTTACATCAGGCAGATGCTGCCACTGAAATTGTTTTCAAGGTGGAGAAACAGATTTGTGGTGCTTCCTACTCTACCATCTTTCCAGAATCCACCGCATTTGTTTTTACAGTCATTTTAACCTGCAGTGATCACCTCAGTCATAGCATTTAACTTTGAATGCAGTGTGTCTCAAATTAGGATCTAAGAGGTATTCTCTGGGGTTTGTGAGTTCTGCATTGGAAAAGCACTTGTAAAGCACTTGTTTATAATTGAGTAGAGGAGGAAGAAACATTAGACAAATAACATAATGAAACTTTGATCAGTGCTGAGAAGGAAAAATACAGTGCACATTGTAAAAGTGCATTTTCTAAACTATTTTGACCTATTTTAAAATAATTAGATCTTAGAATTTATTTTAACACAATTTTTAAAAATGTAATATTCCCCTCTGAAACTTTGTAAGGTTGCTTCAGTCTGTTACAGCAGCAAACACTACAAGATCCTTTGTTAATGAAATAGAATGGTAAGATTTGGGTGAGCCATGTGCTCAGCCAATAAACTTGACTTAAAAAATCCTACCCTGGGCGACAGAGCAAGACTCTGTCTCAAAGAAAAAAAAAAAAAAGACTTTGGGATCCTTAACCAAGACAGCGGGTAGTAGAACAGGTAATGTGGAAAATCAGACAACTACAACTAAAAGACTTGGAAAGAGTCTACGTGAAATTATTTCAAATGAAGAAAAACCCTTCATTGCACCTTGGTTCAAGTGACCCTGTAATATCAGACCTGGTTCTAGGTCTCTCTATACCTCCCTCTGCCACTCAGTGACATTTGAGTATAGGTAAATCACAATTTTTATTGAAATTCATTTTCTCCATCTGTGAAAAGATAGCAACACCCATCTTCACCCAGGGGGACTGTGTGAGGCTCTAGAGAAGTAATATAAAAGAAAATATGTTGCAAACCATAGGAAGCTATGGAAATGCTTAGTCTATTACTAAAATTTATGTACCATTGTGTATATTTCCAACTTGGACAACAATGAAGCCCTATAATTCACTTAGAGATTGGGGGTAGAGGCAGTAAAAAGGCAAGGACATTCCAGAAGGCGGAACTAAAAAGTTCCTAAATAATTTGACCCAAGCATCAGTAATAAGGCTTAAGAAACATAATTTTGCTCACCCCGAACTCCTGATTTCAAGTGATTCACCAGCCTCGGCCTCCCAAAGTGCTAGGGTTACAGGCGTGAGCCGCTGCGCTTGGCCTGAATGCCAGCATCTTAATAGCAACACTGACCCAGATTATTTCACAACTACTTTAGCTATTAACTGCTTTAAAACTAAGTACTTGGCTCAAAGTGATTTTTTGGTTTACTTTTTATTATGCAAACTTTCAAAAATACTCAAATGTAGAAATAATAGTACAATTAACTCTATGTATACCCATCACCAGCTACAGCAATCACCTCGTGTACTTCTATTTGATCCATAACCCCTCCTACTCCCAGCCTTCCATTGTTTTATTTTGAAGTAAATAAAACATCTCATGTCATTTTGTTTATGTGTATTTCAATATTAGCAATACTTTCTAAATGAATAGAATCAAAAGGTAACTTCTATACAGTGATGATGAGTTGGGACTGATAAGCAGCTAACATTATAATAATTATGGTGTAAATCAGATTTTGATAAAAACCAACTTTCTCCACTGCATGTTTGGTAAAAAAAATCGGCCGAGGGACCAAAAGACTTTCTTGCCATAGTGTTTTAAAAATGTAATTTCTTTTGTAACTTTAAATATCCTATTCTTTCTTGCCCTCTTCTTCTGTAATTGCTTAAGCAGAATAAAGTGAAGTTGTATTAATTTTTTTAGCAAAGTAAAATATTATGTTTGAGTATTCTCAATATGCCATTGGGAAATAAGTAATTTGAAATATTCATAAAATCTCAAATGTCTGTAAGTTGAGTAACTTTGCTTAAATAGCAATTTTATAAGTACAATTTTTATTTGTTAAGTGGACTTTCACTGAATTATTCAAAGGTAGACTGTTAATCAATGGTGGGACTAAACATGAAGTATTATATTTAATTTTATGTTTATATATAATGAAGTATTAGCTACTCATTTTTAACTTACTGCTTGATATAGCCCAAATGCATACCGTATAATTCTTTAACCATGAAACTAGGTTGTCTAAGCATTTTATCATATCATTTAGCTATAGCACTGTGCCGAAAATATTGTTATTTGAACTTTGAATATTCACCATTATTAAAAGCCTATATATTTGGAAGAAAGTGTTATTTTGTGTTATAATGTTCTTTTATACAGCTTTTATGTATAATTCTTTAGTTAATTAAGTAGAACTATTAATGTTTATAAGCATATCTTCTAAAGTTTGTTTAAATGATAGTCATCTTTTTTATTCTCTGAAACTTATTTGACTTGATACTTTTGTAACTAAATATGCAGAAGAAAGAAATTTGAGGGGAATTATATCAGTTTTTTAATATATTTTTCATTTGGTATTAATTGCATTTTATTCTTTAGTTTCATATACATCATAATTTCTAACCTAACCAGAAAACCAAGACTTTTTTCAATCCAAACTTAACTAGGTGTGTGTTATTCTGCTTATTTTTCTTGCTGTAATAGATCACTGTTAATTCTGTGAGTGGTCTAGAATAACAGTGGAAAGCTATCATTGCAGCTGAAAGTAATCAGGGGTTTTTACATTAAGAGTGTATTTTTAGTTTTCTAAAAGTTTACCATTAATTTCTGTGATAGGCTTATTTTTTTTTCCCCCTGTATAAAAACAGTTCACTGTGGGAAGAATTTTTTCCTGAGTGATGAAATGACTGAAATCTTTATGGTATCCTTGGGAATAGAAAACAATGATTTCTGAGCAACCTAGGAAGAGTTGTTGGTTACACTAAAGAATATTCATGGATTTTATGAGAAGGCTATGGTGATCTGTGTAAAACTTAAGAAAATCATGACTGTTTTAGCAGAAATAACAATTTATTTCTTAAAAGCAAATCTATTTTAACTGTTTATACATAATTTTTTCTGTTTGGGGCTGGAAAAAGGATATATTATTTAACATAAAAAGCTCATATAAGATTATAACTTAAGAAATAGCAAGTCTTTCATGTGCCTCTAACATTGTGAACATTAATGTGTAATGTTTTTGTTTTCTTGTTAAGCTAACACATTTACAATTTTTTTTTAAGGCAAATCCTCCTCCAGTCCTGGTCAACACAGATAGCTTGGAAACACCAACTTATGTAAGTTCCATTTCCTCCCCACGTTTAAGTAATTCTGCCTTTCCTGTTCAGTTTTTCATGCAAATACAAAGACCATGGCATTTTCTCTAATACATTTCTCTTAAGATGTCCTATCACTATAATCTATAGCTGTAATAGCTACAGTAAATGAAATAATATGTCCTCCTCTGGTTTTTTTTTTTTTTCCTTATGTAAAGTAGAAATTTTTAAATAGAAATTTATAGTTTAATTTTGAAATTATGATGGCTAACTTTCACAAAAAGTTGTCTCTAACCATTGGTCACTTACACAGTGCCATATATTTAAATCATTTTAGAAGTCTAATTGAATGACTGGATTTTTAGTAACCAGGTTTTTTTGTGCATTCGGATATACTAAAATAATTAGTTATAACTTTGTCATTTTAAATTGATCACGGACGAAAGCCCACTTGTTGCGTAATTTTATTATATGAAAGGTCCAGAATAGATAAATCCATACCTACCGAAAGTAGATTAGCAGCTGCCAGGTGGTGGGTATAGGCAGAATGGGGAGTGACTGCTAATAGGTACAGGGTTTGTTTATGGGGCAGTAAGGATGTTCTGGAATTAGAGAGTAATGATGATGGCACAGCTCTGTGAATAGACTAGAAACTACTGAATTGCATACTTTAAAAAGGTAGATTTTATGGTATGTGAATATCTCAACATAATTTGTTAAGGTGAAAAAGTAGAAAAAGGTGAGTAATAACATAAATGCAAATTAAAACAGTTAATACATTTTAAACATTATGTTACCAAAGGATCAAAAAGTTTATCAGTACATTCTGCTGGTGACAGTATGGGGTAAAAATATACTGATACAGTTTTGTTGAAGTATAAGTGGATAAAACTTTAGAAAATGCGATTTCATGATAATGATTGAGTCTAAAAATCAATGCTTTTTAAAAGATTTTTTCTTTTGTAACTTTTTGTATTATACCTGAGAAGCCATTGCATAATCCAACATCACAAAGACTTATACTTAAGTTTTCTTCTAAGAGTTTTACGGTTTTGCTTTTACATTTTGGTCTTTGATTCATTTTGAGTTGATTTTTGTAATGTGAAGTAGAAGTCCAACTTCATTCTTTTGTGTGTGGATAGCATCACTGTTGAAAAGACTCTTCTTTCCACATCGAATGGCCTTGGCAACCATATAGAGAATAAGTTAACTGTAAACATATGGGTGTATTTCTGTAATTCCTTTCAATAATGTTTTGCAGTTTTCTGTATACAAGTCTTGGAGTTCTTTTGTTAAATTTATTTGTAAGTATTCTCTCGCTCCTCTCCTTTTTTTTTTTTAAAGATAGAATTTCACTCTGTCACCCAGGCTGGAGTGTGTTGGGACAATCTCAGCTCACTGCAGCCTCCACCTTCCAGGCTCAAGATGATCCTCCCACCTCAGCCTCCCAAGTAGTTGGGAACACAGACACGTGCCACCACAATTTTTTTTGTATTTTTGGTTGAGATAAGGTTTTACCATGTTGCCCAGGTTGATCTTGAACTTCTGAGCTCAAGTCATCCAACCTGCCTCAGCCTCCCAAAGTGCTGGGATTACAGGGGTGAGCCATGCCCAGCGAGTATTTTATTCTTTTGATGCTGTTATAAATGGAATTGTTTTGTTTATTTTTGGAGTTTTTATTGCTAGCATATGGAAATACAGTTGCCTTTTAGGTGTTTATCTTTGATCCCACAACCTTGCCGAACTCATTTATTACCTCTAATAGTTATGTAGTTTGAATTTTCTATATACAGGGTCATATCATTGGCAAATAGAGATAGTTTATCTCTGGATGCCTTTTATTTCTTTTTTCTTTTTTTAATTTTAAAGGATGGGAAACTTCAGGATTTTATTTTTTATTTTTTGGATTTTTTTTTTTTAATTTCAGTAGGTTTTGGGGAGCAGGTGGTGTTTGGTTACATGAATAAGTTAGTGGAGATTTCTGAGATTTTGGTGCACCCATCATCCGAGCAGTGTATACTGTACCCAGTGTGTAGTCTTTTATCCCTCACCCCGCTCCCATGCTTTCCCCTGAGTCCCCAAATGCTAGTGTATAATTCTTATGCCTTTGCATCCTCATAGCTTAGTTCCCACTTACGAGTGAGAACATACTATGTTTGGTTTTCGATTCCCGAGTTACTTCACTTAGAATAATAATCTCCAGTTCCATTCAGGTTGCTGCAAATGCCATTATTTCATTCCTTTTTATGGCTGAGTAGTATTCCGTGGTGTGGGGGGGTGTGTGTGTGTGTGTGTGTACGCACCATATATTTTTTATCCACTCATTGAAAAATGGGCATTTGGGCTGGTTCCATAATTTTGCAATTGTGCATTGCACTACTATAAACATGCATGTGCAAGTGTCTTTTTCATATAATGACTTCTTTTCCTCTGTGTAGATACCTAGTAGTAGAATTGCTGGATCAAACGGTTGATCTACTTTTAGTTCTTTAAGGAATCTCTGTACTGTTTTCCATAATGGTTGTACTAGTTTACATTCCCATCAACAGTGTAAAAGTGTTCCCTGTAGATTCTGGATATTAGTCCTTTGTCAGAAGTATAGATTGTGAAGATTTTCTCCCACTCTGTAGGCTGTCTCTTAAGTCTGCTGATTATTTATTTTGCTGTGCAGAAGCTTCTTAGTTTAATTAAGTCCCGTCTGTGTATCTTTGTTTTTGTTGGATTTGCTTTTGGGTTCTTAGTCATGAAGTCTTTGCTTAGGCCAATGTTTAGAAGGGTTTTCTGATGTTATCTTCTAACATTTTAATGGTTTCAGGTCTTAGATTTAAGTCTTTGATCCATTTTGAGTTGATTTTTTTATAAGGTGAGAGATGAGGATCCAGTTTCATTCTCCACATGTGGCTTGCCAATTATCCCAGCACCATTTGTTGAATGGGATGTCCTTTCCCCACTTTATGTTTTTGTTTGCTTTGTTAAAAATCAGTTGGCTGTTAAGTATTTGACTTTCTTTCTGGGTTTTCTATTCTGCTTCATTCTGTGTATCTATTTTTATACCAGTACCATGCTGTTTTGATGACTATGGCCTCATAGTATAGTTTGGAGTCAGGTAATGTGGTGCCTCCAGATTTGTTCCTTTTGCTCAGTCTTACTTTGGCTATGGAGGGTCTTTTTTGGTTCCATATGAATTTTAAGAATTTTTTTCTAGTTCTGTGAAGAATTATGGTGGTATTTTGGTGGGAATTGCATTGAATTTGTAGATTGCTTTTGGCAGTATAGTCATTTTCACAATATTGATTCTACCCATCCATGAACATGAGATGGGTTTCCATTTGTTTATGTCATCTGTGATTTCTTTCAGCAGTGTTTTGTAGTTTTCTTTGTAGAGGTATTTCACCTCCTTGGTTAGGTATATTCCTAAGTATTTTATTTTCCTTTAGCTATTGTAAGAAGGGTTGAATAATTTTTGTTTTTATTTTATTTTATGTATTTATTTTTTTGAGACAGCGTCTCACTCTGTTGCCCAGACTGGAGTACAGTAGCACAACAGCTCACTGTAACCTCCAGCTCCTGGGTTCAAGTGCTTCTCCTGTCTCAGCCCCCACCCCCCAGCCCCTGCCCCGAGTAGCTGGGATTACAGGCATGCACCACCACACCCAGCTAATTTTTGTATTTTTAGTAAAGACAGGGTTTCACCATGTTGGTCAGGCTGGTCTCGAACTTCTGACCTCCGGTGATCCACCCACCTCGGCCTCCCAGAGTGCTGGGATTACAGGTGTGGGCCACCGTGCCCGGCCTAGGGTTGAGTTCTTGATTTGTTTCTCAGTTTGGTCACTGTTGGTATATAGCAGAGGTACTGATTTGTGCACATTAATTTTGTATCCTGAAACTTTGCTGAATTCACTTACCAGTTCTAGGAGGTTTCTGGATGAGTCTTTAGGATTTTCTAGGTATGCGATTATATCAGCAGCAAACAGCAATCTTTTGTCTTCCTCTTCACCAATTTGGGTGCCCTTTCTTTCTCTTGTCTGTTTGCTCTGGCTAGGACTTCCAGTACTGTGTTGAGTAGAAGTGGTGAAAGTGGGCATCCTTGTCTTTTTCCACTTCTCAGGGGGAATGCTTTTAACTTCTTCCCATTCAATATAATGTTGACTGTGGGTTTGTCATAGGTGGCTTTTATTACCTTAAGGTTTGTCCCTTCTGTGCTGATTTTGCTGAGGGTTTTAATCATAAAGGGATGCTGGATTTTGTCAAATGCTTTTTCTGCATCTGTTGAGATGATCGTGTGATTTTTGTTTTTAATTCTGTTTATGTGGTGTATCACATTTATTGACTTATGTATGTTAAACCATCCCGGCATCCCTGGTATGAAACCCACTTGATCATGGTGGATTCTCTTGATATGTGGTTGAGGATTTTTGCATCTGTGTTAATCAGGGATATGTGTCTGTAGTTTTCTTTTTTTGTTAGATTATTCCCTGGTTTTGGTATTAGTGTTACACTGGCTTCATAGAATGATTTAGGGAGGATTCCCTCTTTCTCTATCTTTTTGAATATTGTCAATAGGATTGGTACCATTTCTTCCTTGAATGTCTGACAGAATTCAGCTGTGCATCTGTCTTGTCCTGGACTTTTTTTTTCATTGGCAATTTCTTAATTACCATTTCAGTCTCACTACTTGTTATTAGTCCGTTCAGAGTTTCTATTTCTTCCTGGTTTAATCTAGGAAGGTTGTATATTTCCAGGAATTTATCCATCTCAAGGTTTTCTAGTTTATGCATGTAAAGATGTTCATAGTAGGTTTGAATAATCTTTCATATTTCTGTGGTATTGGTTGTATTATCTCCTATTTCATTGCTCATTGAGCTTGTTTGGATCTTTTACTTTGAGATGGAGTCTCGCTCTGTCACTCAGGCTGTGGCACAATCTCAGGTCACTGCCGCCTCTACCTCCTGGGTTCAAGCAATGCTTCTGCCTCAGTCACCCGAGTAGCTGGGATGACAGGCGCCCGCCACCACACCCAGCTAATTTTTGTATTTTTAGTAGAAATGGGTTTCACCATGTTGGCCAGACTGATCTCGAACTCCTGACCTCAAGTGATCCACCCACCTCAGCCTCCCAAAGTGCTGGGATTACAGGCGTGAGCCACCACGCCGGCCATTTGGATCATCTCTCTTCTTTTCGTGGTTAATCTCGCTAATGGTCTGTCAATTTTATGTACCTTTTCAAAGATCCAGCTTTTTGTTCTATTTGTCTTTTGTATTGTTTGTTTGTTTCAGTTTCATTTAGTTCTGCTCTGATCTCCGTTATTTCTCTTCTTCTGTTGGGTTCAGGTTTGGATTGTTTGTGTTTCTCCAGTTCCTTTAGTTGTAACCTTAGATTGTCTCTTTGTGCTCTTTCAGACTTTCTGATGTAGGCATTTAATGCTATGAACTTTACTCTTAGCACTACTTTTGCTGTATCCCAGAGGTTTTGATAGGTTGTGTCACTGTTATCATCCAGTTCAGAGAATCTTAATTTCCATCTTGATTTCATTGCTGACCCAACAGTCGTTCAGTAGCAGGCTGTTTAATTTCCATGTATTTACGTAGTTTCGAGGATTCCTTTTGGAGTTGATTTTCAGTTTTATTCCACTGTGGTCAGAGAGAGTACAGTTGATACAGTTTTGATTTTTCTTAAATTTACCGAGAGTTGTTTTGCGGCCTCTCGTATGGTTGTCCTGGAGACTGTTCCGTGCGCTGATGAACAGAACGTACATGCTGCAGTTGTCGGGTAGAGTGTTCTGTAAATACCTGGTAAGTCCATTTGTTGTAGGGTGTAGTTTAAGTCCATTGTTTCTTTATTGACTTTCGGTCTTAATGACCTGTCTAGTGCTGTCAGTGGAGTATTGAAAGTCCCCCACTATTATTGTGTTGCCATCTATCTCATTTCTTAGGTCTAGTAGTAATTACAAATTTGAGGGCTCCAGTGTTAGATGCATATGTATTTAGGATCTGATCGTTGGACTAATCCTTTTATCTTTATATAATGTCCTTCTTTGGCTTTTTTAACTGCTGTTGCTTTAAAGTTTGTTTTGTCTGATAGAAGAATAGCTACTCCTGCTCGCTTTTGGTGTCCATTTGCATGGAATATCTTTTTTCACCCATTTACCTTAAGTGTATTTGAGTCCTTAGGAGTTAGGTGAATCTCCTGAAGATAGCAGAAACTTGGTTGGTGAATTCTTATCCATTCTGTATCTTTTTTTTTTTTTTTTTTTTTTTTTTTTTTTTTTTTGAGATGGAGTCTCACTCTGTTGCCCAGGCTGGAGGCAGTGGTGCAATCTCGGCTCACTGCAAGCTCCGCCTCCCGGGTTCACGCCATTCTCCTGCCTCAGCCTCCCGAGTAGCTGGGGCTACAGGTGCTCGCCACCTCGCCTGGCTAATTTTTTTTTTGTATTTTAGTAGAGACGCGGTTTCACCATTTTAGCCAGGCTGGTCTCGATCTCCTGACCTTGTGATCCGCCCGTCTCGGCCTCCCAAAGTGCTGGGATTACAGGCGTGAGCCACTGCACCCGGCCTGTATCTTTTTTTTTTGAGACGGAGTCTCGCACTATCGCCCAGGCTGGAGTGCAGTGGCATGATCGTGGCTCATTGCAAGCTCCGCCTCCTGGGTTTGTGCCATTCTCCTGCCTCAGCCTCCCATCATGTAGCTGGGACTACAGGTGCCCTTCACAACGCCCAGCCATTCTGTGTCTTTTAAGTGGAGCATTTAGGCCATTTACCTTCAACATTAGTGCTGAGATGTGAGGTACTATTCATCCTGCTATTTGTTGCCTGAATGCCTTGGGTTTTTTATTTTTTTATTTTTTATTTTTTTCATTGTGTTATTGTTATATAGGTCCTGTGAGATTTATGCTTTAAAGAGGTTCTATTTTGATGTACTTCGTAAAACCTCCCGGCTTTACGCCATTCTCCTGCCTCAGCCTCCTGAGTAGCTGGGACTACAGGCGCCCACCACCACACCCAGCTAGTTTTTTGTGTATTTTTAGTAGAGACGGGGTTTCACCATGTTAGCCAGGATCGTCTCGATCTCCTGACCTCATGATCCTCCCGCCTCGGCCTCCCAAAGTGCTGAGATTACAGGCTTGAGCCACCGCACCCGGCCTCTTCATTTTTTAAACTCTTTTTCTTTGTCTTTGATGGATTGGATTAATTCAAATGCCTTGTCTTCAAGCTCTGAAGTTCTTTCTTCTGCTTGTTTGATTCTATTGCTGAGACTTTTCAGTGCACTTTGCATTTCTCTAAGTGTGTCCTTGATTTCCAGAAGTTGTGATTGATTTTATTTATGCTGCCTATTTCACTGAAGGTTTTTCTTTTCATATCCTGTGTCATGTTTTTGATTTCTTTAAATTGGACTTCACCTTTCTCTGGTGCCTCCATGATTAACTTAATACTCGACCTTCTGAATTCTTTTTCTGGCAATTCAGAGATTTCGTCTTGGTTTAGATCCGTCGCTGGTGAGCTGGTGTGATCTTTTGGTGGTGTTAAAGAACCTGGTGTTGTTTTATCACCAGGATTGTTTTTCTGGTTCCTTCTCGTTTGAGTGGCCTATGTCAGAGGGAAGTCAAGGGCTGCTGTTGAGATTCTTTTGTCCCACAGGTGCTCTCTTGATGGTGGTGTTCTCCCCCTTCCCCTAGGAATGGGGCTTCCTGAGAGCCAAACTACAGTGACTGTGTTTACTCTTCTGAGTCTGTCACCCAGCAGATCTACTAGGCTCCAGGCTGGTACTGGGGAGTGTCTGCAAAGAGTCCTGTGATGTGATCCATCATCAGGTCTTTCAGTCATGGATACCAGCACCTGCTGTGGTGGAGGGAGCAGGGGAATGAAGTGGACTCTCTGAGGGTCTGTGGTTGTGTTTTTGTTTGGTGTGCTGGTTTTGTGTTGGTTGTCCTCCAGCCAGGAGGTGGCACTGTCAAGAGTGCATCAGCTGCAGTACTGAAACTTGCCATACGGACGCCTGGTTAAGTTTACAGGTTTCTCAGGCAGTGGGCAGGGCCATAGAGCTCCCAAGAGATTGTGACCTTTGTCTTTAGCTACCAGGACTGGTAGAGAAAGACCACCAGGGGGCAGGGATACCAGGGCTGGTAGAGAAAGACCACCAGGTTGGGGCAGGGATAGACATATCTGAGCTCAGACTCTTCTTGGATGGGGCTTGCTGCAGCTGCTGTGGGGGATGGGGATGTGGTTCCCAGGACAATGGAGTTTCGTTACCAGGGGGATTGTGGCTGCCTTTTATGGCTGCTTCTGCTGAGACATGCAGGTCACCAGGGAAATGGGGGAAAGCTGGCAGTCACAGGCCTCACCTTGCTCCGGCACAGCCCACAGCCCTAAGGGCCTGTCTCACTCCCACCGTGCCCCCTCAACAGCACCAAGTCTGTTTCCTGGCAGCAGGTGACCAGGGCTGAGCACTTGCCCCAGACCATGAGCCTACCCGCCAAGAAAGCAAGGAGACTCACAGGTTTTCAGTGTCTCAAGGAGCCTGCAGTGGTGATCTAGTGCCTTCAGAGGCGCTGTGGATTATCTCAGCTTTTCTGGTATGTTCCTGTGGTAGTTCTTGGAGCAAAAGTTCACAATGTGAGTGTCCACAACTGCTCTGTCCATCCAAGCAGGAGCTGCAAGCTAATCCTGCCCCCATCTGTCATCTTTATCCTTCACCAACTTCTGGATGTGTTTTCTCTTTCTTGCCTGTAATTCCCCTGGCTAACTCCTCTATTACAGTATTTAATGGAAGTAGTGAAAGCAAGCATCCTTGTTGTGTTCCTGATTATTAAGGGAAAGCTTTCAGTATTTTGCCATTGTGATATATTATATGCAATTTTAAGTATTAATTGATACTATAATTTCATTGGCTTTGGGTTTGATTCTCCATCCTGTTCTATCCTTAAGTAGTAAAAACATCGAAAGAAGGCAAAATTACACACAAAAATTTGAGTTCTTACTGGATCCAGTAAAGAGCAGGAAATGAAGTAATCTGTTAAAAAAGTTCCAATCTATTCCCCTATCTTTATTTTCCTTGAGACAGAACATGAAGACTGAAGTTAGAAAAATTCACTCCATTTGAACTTTGGTAGGTTTATTACATAATAAAAGCTTCAGTTTTTCCACATGTAATATAATTTATAGCTACAATATTTTTTAAGTGACCTAAATTCATTAGTTAGGAAACACTTTTAAGTAACCTCTTTGAGGGCTATTATTTCGTATTTAGTTATATTAATTTTTCATTAGAAAGTACATCTTCTTTTTCCAGTACATTTTTATTTTTAGAGCTTTGCTTTGTGATGGTATAGGCTTTGAAGGTTTTTTGTATTTTTGAGATAAGAATCTTGCTCTGTTGCCCAGGCTGGAGTATTGTGGCTCGATCTTGGCTCACTGCAACCTCCACCTTTGGAGTTCAGATGATTCCCATGCTTCAGCCTCCTGAGTAGCTGAGATTACAAGCCATGCACCACCATATCCAGCCAATTTTTTCTATTTTTAGTAGAGATGGGGTTCCACTGTGTTGGCCAGGCTGGTTTCAAACTCCTGGCCTCAAGTGATCCACACATCTCGGCCTCCCAAAGTGCTGGAATTACAGGCGTGAGCCGCTGCGTCCAGCTAGCTTTGAGGTTTTTAATTGCCTGTGATTATGCATTATTATTAACCATGAGTCATATAAATACTGATAAAATGTTGGATTTTGATATATTACTCTATAGTTAGAAAAGTATTATTTGAATTGAACCTAAACATAAGGAATTAGTAGATTAGGCTTCTTTTTTATCTTCCCTTGAACAAGTCTTATAACTTTAATGTAATTGGATTTGTCCTGTTTGGATATATTAGTGTTAAAATGATTAGAAACTTAAAATTCTTGGGCCAGTAAAGGACTGAGAATATCTGTCATAAATTTTTCTCTACTTCGTTATGACCTATATGTACCTATAAATACAGGCTAAAATTTTAAAGGCTATACAGAAGCCTTTAATTATACTAAAAAGATAAACTCGTACAATTTAAAAGTTAAACAGTAAATGTTATTTTATTATACCAGCAACAACCAGTTGGAAATATGAGTCCATTAACTGTATTAATAAAAATGTGAAATATCTATCAATCAGCTAAAAATGAAAATACATAGTGTGTAGTAAGAAAACCATGAAACTTTACTGAGTGGCATGAAAGAGTTCTTCAGTGGAGAACAGTTCATGGTCCTGAGCAGGAAAATAATGTAAAGATCTTCATTTTCCCCAGACTAATCTGTAAATTTGGTGTCATACCAATCATAGCCCCCAAAAATGGATGTGGGGTTGGGGGAGAGGTGGGAGGGGTAGGAGAGGGAGAGGAGGGAGAAAGCAAAAGAAGGAGACTGTATGCTTGCGTTTTGAGAGTGCAAAGGTGGGCTTAACGGAATAATTCGGCTGGAGCTGTGCCATCCAGTAAAGTAGCCACGAGCCCCATGTTGCTGTTTAAATTGATTAAAAGTTAACAATTTTGTGTGTGTGTGTAAGACAGTTTCACTTTTGTTGCCCAGGCTGGAGTGCAATGATGCCATCTCAGCTCATTGCAGCCTTTGTCTTCCGGGTTCAAGTGATTCTCCGGCCTCAGCCTCCCAAATAGCTGGGATTACAGGCACTCACCACCACGCCCATCTAATTTTTGTATTTTTAGTAGAAACGGGATTTTGCCATGTTGGCCAGGCTGGTCTCAAACTCCTAACCTCAGGTGATCTGCCCGTCTCAGCCTCCCAGAGTGCTGGGATTACAGGCATGAGCCACTGCACCCAGCCAAAATTTAATAAAATTTAAAATTTAAATTTCATTCTGTTAATGTGGTATATCACATTTGTTGATGTTCATTTGTTGAACCATCATTACCTCCCCGGGTTAAATCTCACTTGATTATGGTGAATGATCCTTTTAATGTGCTTTGAATTGCTAGTATTTTGTTGAGGATTTTTAAATCTATGTTTATCGGTTATATCAGCCCGAAATATTCTTTTCTTATAGTATTCTTGTCTGGCTTTGGTATCAGGGTAATTCTGGCCTTGTAAAATGAATTTGAGAAGCATTTGGTATTTCCTATTCAGTTTCAGGGGAGAGTTTGAGAAGGATTGGTGTTAGTTTTTCTTTAAATGTTTGGTAGAATTCAGTCATGAACCCATCACACTCTGGGCTTTTCTTTGATAGAAGATCTTAGATTACTGATAATCAGACTAGTAATGCTCTATTCAGAATTTCTGTTTTTTCGTAATTCAGTCTAAGCAGTTTTGTATTTCTAGAAAATTGTCTTCCTTCTTGGTTATCCAGGTTGTTGGCATGTAATTGTTCATAGTAGTTCCTTATGATCTTTTATATTTCTGTGGTAACAGTTTTAATGTCTCCTTTTCATTTCATGCCATTTACAATAGCACCAAAAAATATAAAGTAAAATGCATAGGAATAAATTTAGCCAAAGGTAAAATATCTGTACAGTGAAAACTATAAAACATAAATGAATAAAATTGAAGAAAACACAGATAAATGGAAAGATACCCCATTTCATGGTTGTGAGGTTAATATTGTTGAAACGGTCATACCACCCAAAACGATCTATAGATTCAGTGTAGTCCCTTTCAAGATTTCAGTGATAGTTTTCATAAAAGTAGAAAATATGCTTCTAAAATTGAAATGGAACCACAAAAGACCCCAAATAGCCAAAGCAATCTTGAACAAAAAGAACAAAGTTTAAGGCATCATACTGCCTCATCTCAGAGTCTGCCGCAGAGCTGTGGTAATGAAAACAGCATGGTACTGGCACAAAAACAGACCGGCGCAATGAGGTAGAATTGAGAGCTCAGAAATTAATCTGCACATTTATGGTAAACTGATCTTCAACAAAAATGGCAAGGGCACACATTGGGGAAAGGACAGTTTCTTCAATATATGGTATTACAGTACCTGGATATCCATGTGCAGAAGAATGAAATTGGACCCTTATCTCATACCATATGCAAAAATAAACTTGAAATGGATTCAGGATTTAAATGTTAACTGACTTTGTAAAACTACTGAAAGATAACATCGGGGAAAAGCAGTGGGGCACAGAGGCTCACGCCTGTAATCCCAGCACTTTGGGAGGCCGAGGTGGGCAGATCACCTGAAGTGAGGGGTTCGAGACCAGCCTGGCCAACATGGTGAAACCCTGTCTCTACTAAAAATACAAAAATTAGCCGAGCATGGTGGCGTGCACCTGTAATCCCAGCTACTTGGGAGGCTGAGGCAGGAGAATCGCTTGAACCCAGAAAGTGGAGTTTGTGGTGAGCCCAGATCACGCCACTGCACTCCAGCCTGGGCGACAGGGTGAGACTCCATCTCAGAAAGAAAGAAAGAAAATATAAGGGAAAAACTTCTCGACATTGGACTGAGCAGATACTTTGAAACCCAGGAGCATAGGCAGTGAAAACAAAATAAGTAAATGGTGGGATTACAACAAGCTTCTGCCCAGCAAAAACAACAATCAACAGAGTGAAGAGACGACCTACAGAATGGGAGAAAATATTTGTGAACTCTAAGTCTGACAAGGGGTTAATAAAAAATTTATAAGGAACTCAAATCAATAGCAAGAAAACATTGTCAGGCCTGGTGGCTCACACCCATTATCCCAGCCCTTGGGAGGCCAAGGTGGGAGGATCACTTGATCTCAGGAGTTTGAGACCAGCCTGGGCGATGTAATGAGACCTTGTCTCCAGAAAAAAATTTTAAAAATTCACCGAGCGCGATGGCGCATGCCCGTAGTCCTGGCTACTCACAAGGCCGAGGTGGAAGGATTGCTTGAGCCCAGGAGTTAAAGGCTGCAGTGAGCTGTGATCACACCACTGCACTCCTGGCTGGGCAACAAAGTTAAAAATACGAATAAATAGCAAGGAAACAAATAACCCATTTTTTAAAATGGACAAAGGATCTGAAAGGACATTGCATATACACAAAAAGACCAAATGTCCAGCAAGTATATTTAAAAATGCTTAACATCACCAATCATCAGGAAAATGCATATTAAAACCACAGTGAGATACCACTTCACACCCATTAGGATGGCTCTTATAAAAAAGACAAGATAAGTCTTGGCAATGGTGTAGAGAACAGGGATCCTTTCTATACTGTTGGTGGGAATGTAAATTAGTACAGCCATTGTGGAAAACAGTGTGGAGGTTCTTCAGAAATTAAAAATAGAACTACCATGTGATCAGCAATCCTACTTCTGAGTACATATCCAAAGGAAAGAAAATCAATACATCAGAGAGATACCTGACTCCAGTGTTCATTGCAGCATTAGTCACAGTTGCCAAGATACGGAAACAACCTAAGTGTCTGTTGACACATGAAGTAGGTGAAGAAAATGTGATATATATACAGAGTGGAATACTCTTCTGCCTTTAAAAAGAAGGAAATTCTGTCATTTATGACAACATGGATGAACCTGGATGACATGTTAAATGAAATTAACAAGGCACAGAAAGGCAAATACTGCACGATCAAATGTTAAAAAGTCAAAAAGCAGAGAGGAGAGTGGTGGTTACCTGGGGATGGTGGTGAGGGATTAAGGAAATGGTGGTCAAATGATACAAAATTTCAATTTACATGAAGTAACTTCACAAGATGTGTTGTATAACATGGCAGCTAGAGTTAGTAACAGTGTATTGTACACTTGAAAATTCCTGAGAGTAGATTGTAAATTTTCTCATCACACACACACACACACACACACACACAAATATGTTTTTGATAATATACTCTTGGCCCTTAGAAGCTTTAGTGTGAGTATGTTTAATGTTACAGAATTGTCTCGGTATTTGAAATTATCAGAGTTTCAAACAATTGAGGATTAAGGAATAAAGTTACTGGTGGTCTGTATGACCGCCTCATGTTTCACCTTTTTAAAAGTACTTAGTGCTACCTAAAAACCCCCCTTCTGTGCTGCTTAGAAACCTGTGTGATGAATTGGCGTTAAATTAAGCACCAGGAACATTTACTGAGCTCCTACCTTGTGAGGAGACTTAGAGGTGAAAAATCTAAGATTCCTGGAGGCAGAAATCTGAATTTTACATTAATGCCAAAAGGGCCATATGAGCACACTCATTTGGAAATGTTTTCCAAAATAAAATTTTAGATGATTTAGAAATAAACAAATGAACAAAAATGGAGCCCAGTGCAGCTAGCAGTTACGGGATTTGGCCTAATCCATATGCCAAGGAAAATTTGTAAACTTTGAGGCTTTTAAAAGCAGAATAGAGTAAGCATAAATTGAACATTCAACTCAAAAGTCTTTTTTAGAAAATCAAAGGAATAAGGATTGTTAAAAACAAAGTAATACCATGAAATGTAATAGATTTGTCAATAACGTCAAGAAACAAGATGATACAAATGACCTTTAGAATAAGAAAGAGGATATTGCAGCAAATAAAAATTTTACTCTTAACAAAGGACTTCCAGTCAAGTGGGTGTGATATACACATGTGTAACCCTCCTATACTCTAGATGCACAGACATGCTTAACACATCTCTTGAAGTTACTCCTCCTAAGCTGAGATAAAGAAATTTTACGTGTGTGTGTGTGTGAGAGAGAGAGACAGAAAGAGAGAGAGAGCACGCAAGCGAACACCTGGGCAACACAGACCCCATCTCTACGGAAAACAGATAAAAATAAACTTAGCCAGGCATGGTGGCATGTGCCTGTAGTCTCAGCTACTCAAGAGGCTAAGGCAGGAGGATCACTTGAAGACAGGAGTTTGAGGCCGCAACGAGCTATGGTTATGCCGGTGCATTCCAGCCTGGGTAGCAGAGTGAAATCCCAACTCTTTCCGTATAAATATATAATGCCTTTATAACATATAATCTATAAGAGGAAAATGTCTTTAGATGAGAAAAAGAAGAGGGAACAAAATAGTAATAGGATTTGAATCCAGGAGAATCACAAGAGTTAAGAACCCAAAAGGGTAGTAGAGATGGGCTTCAGAAGTTCTCAAGGAAGAAACTCCTGGTCCCTATGTTAGACCTGAACTAAGGGCTACTTTTTATAGTACGGTTAAGAAAGCAAAGTAGCTTACGTAGGTTTCGTTGTTTCTGTTGTGGTTATCTATCATTGCATAACAAACTACCCTGAAGCTTAGCGGCTTAAAAGAACAACAGTTCATGTTTTCTCATAATGAACTGGATGACTCTGCTTTACATGGTGTGGGTTAGGGCACTGGACATGGCTGGGAGGTCCAAACAGCCTTATTCACAAGGCTGATAGTTGGTGCTGACTGCTGATTAGAAGTGTAGCTAGAGTTTTGGGCCAAGGGTTTTGGTTCTCCGTTGTTTAGATCTCCCTGTAGGCTGCTTGAGTTTTCCTCATGTTATAGCTGCTGGGTTCTAAAGAAAATACATTCCAAGCAAAGGCAAATACTGCCAGGCATCAGATGACCTAGTCTCTGAAATCACACGGCATCGTTTGTGCCACATTTATTTTCCGTCAAAGCTAGTCACAGGACTTGCCTGGATCTAATGGGAGGGGAAAGAGACTCCTATTGATGGTAGGGTGATTTAGTCATATTGCAAAAGAATGTCTGGAATGGAAGATGTGAGCCATCTTCAGAAGTAGAATTTACCACAGTCCCCATTTGATTTAGCTAGAGTTTTGCCCAGCCTCGTATCACGAGAAATGTTAAAGCAAGGATCCAAACCCATGTTCATCTGATTCCAGGGACTTGTTTCACCAGTGGCCTTTACTGTAGGAGTTAACTTCTTTGAGCAGAGACTAGGAAATAAATTGGAGGGAGATAAATTGTGACCAAGATATCTTGAATGGTGACTCTGATTTTGACATAAAACATGTAAGTGAAATTTGTGACCGAGGAAGCACAAAATTTCCAGATGTCGAAGTGGGAAATTGTAGGATGTGTAATGGAAAGAGCAAGTCATTCAGACTGGATAGTGTGTAAGGTTTATGAAGAGGTGAAGAATGAAGGTGAGTGGTACATTGGGGTCAGTTCATTCAAAGACGTGATTACCAAGCCCTAGAGTTTGGATATTTCGAGAAAGGGAGAGTTTTGAAAGTTTTAGAGGAAGTAGGTTATGTTCTTTAAAACGAACCAGCTGTTTAAAACACAGTGATTTGGGCAGTGGGGAATACTAATCTAAGCAATCAGGCAGACTGCATAGACAGTACTGCATTCCAGAGGAGGTTTAACAAGGCCTGAAGAAAGGTGTCAGAAATGAGAGTGAAGAGGTGATGATTTTCAGAAAAATTAAAGTGTTCAAATCAGGAATAGTTGGCAACTGATAGATGCGTGGAACAAGACAGAGAAGGATCAGAGGTCGAAACTATTAAAAGCTGAATGTGCCTATTCTGGATTTGAAAGTCATGATACCACGAATGTTGTCAGTTGATTAATCACATTTGTATCCTTCCATTCCTTGAAAATCTTCCCCAGACTTATTAAAATGAATATTGTATTTGATTACTGTTGTATTTAACAGGTTTTCATTAATAAATCATACAAAAATTTTGTCTTGCCATTTCAGATTTTACACTCTTAAGTTTCTGAGCTGCTTTTCTTTTCCCCTGTAGGTTAATGGCACAGATGCAGATTATGAATATGAAGAAATCACACTTGAAAGGGTAAAAACTATTACCTTAATCTGTTGTTTAAAGAACTTTGCAATATACTGCTTTTTCATATAGAATTCAAGGGAGATCTTTCAAAAACAGAACTATATGATATTTTCTAAGTTCCCAGTTCATAAAATTGGCCAAGGTATTTTCAAAACATGTGCCTTTTCTTTAGTAACCTTATTTTTTAAACAAACTTTTATTTTAAAGTAGTTTTAGATTTACAAAGAAGTTGTAAAGATAGTCCCAAGAGTTTCCATTTACCCTGGATTCGGCCACCTCTATTGTTAACATCTTATATTACTAGAGTACATTTGTTTGAACTAACACACCTATATTCATACATTATTATTAACCGAAGTCTCTGTTTCCTTGCTTTTTATGTTATTGTCTTCCAGAGGCCCATCCAGGAAACCACATTACGTTTAGTTATCCTGTCTCCTTAGACCCCTCTAGATTATGATAGTTACTCAGGTTTTTCTTGCTTTTTAATTTTGTTTGTATTGTTTATAAGCATATGATAATGAAATATTGTTCGTATTAAGTAAGTGGTATACTAGTAACATGGTCATTGTATCAATTTTCTTTTCTAGCAAAATAACCATACTTCTAACGGACAGAGCTGTATTAAAAACTTACTATGGTATACTCCCCCAGTCAGAAAATGACTTAAGGGTGTAATGCAGATGTGTAAATTTTCTTAAGATATGTTTTTTTCCTTAAGAACGTTTGCATTCAGGCCCGGCACGGTGGCTCACGCCTGTAATCCCAGCATTTTGGGAGGCCGAGGCAGGTGAATCACTTCAGGCCAGAAGTTCAAGACAGCCTGGCCAACATGGCAAAACTCCGCCTCTACTAGAAATACTAAAATTAGCCGGGTGTGGTGGTGCAGACCTGTAATCCCAGCTAGTCGAGTCAGGAGAATCGCTTGAACCCGGGAGGCAGAGGTTGCAGTGAGCCAAGATCGCGTCACTGCACTCTAGCCTGGGTGACAGAGTGAGACTCCGTCTAAAAAGAAAAAAGAGTATCTGCATTCAATTTTTATTGTAAGTTATAATAGTAATGCCACCTTATCTGGCTCGCATTTTATGAAAATTTAGTGTTTCACACGAGCAGATTCTTAAGTAACTAAATGTGTGTATATTCTAGACTAAAATCCTAGATAATTAGATTTGTTTATATTGGAATCAAGTCTGAGAAAAATAAATCTGAGAGTCTTACTTGTATATCTTTATTGCCTTCTACTTAAATTCGTATCACCTGTTAGGTGGCTACTGAAGTAACATTCAAGCAAGCACAGTATTAATGTACTGTACATATTTTAATATAGTAGTTTGTGATGTCTCCTAACTTTTTATATTACTGATTTTTTTATTCTTTCCCAGGGCCTTTTAAATTCCTTTTGTTTAGTCAGGACTATACGTTGTATTTTTCACTGGTTGAAGAACTTGAGTACCTAAGTAACTTGGTAACCTCCCATAATCCACTGGTACTGTTCTTAAGATTCAGGTAATTCATGAAGTTAGATTGAAAAAACATTTTTTTATTAAAATAGAATTTTAAGACAAATGGTGGTAGAGTGAGTGTTTACACTGTGTAATACTACCAGTTAAATAATAGGTCCACATACATTTGCTTACTTGAGTTGCCTGAAATTCAGTTAAAACATTCTTGCAGAAATAAACATTTTTTAATACCATTGCTTAAATCAATTCTCTTTGAAGGCTTTTTGTGGCAGTCAGACCCTTTCTGTGAAGAAAATATTCAGAAATCTTGTTTCTCCAGTTCATAAAACAAGCAAAAAGTAGAGCTCCTTTGGCAAAATTTACTTTGCTGTCCAGAAAATTCACCAGTGTTCTCAGGTTGGACTTTAGTATGAAAAACTGGAAAAACGCCTTTTGCTAATTGGATGTGTTGGTTGAACATGTCATGGGTTGATGGCAGCTGTCACTTAGCGGCTACAATTCGGTCATTTAAAAATAAGCCGATGTCAGGTTAGCAGAAGAAAAGTACCATCGCCACCCCTTTTTTTCAAAGGCTAAAACAATATGTGTGTTTTACCTGCTCAGAAAGAACAGCAGGAAGATCACTTCAGCATCTGTCTCATAGGAGAGAGGTGCCCTACCAAACATGGCCGAGGTGCAGTCTGAAAGAAACAGACTTAGAGTGACACCTCTGCAGATGGGTGACTTAATCCAGCGACAAGTTGCACATACTTTTGAAGAAAGAACTGTGGAGTAGACTTCAGAAGTCCTTGGTATATTTTCTTGAACCTCACCTGTTCAGCAGTAATGCCTCTGAACGGACTTGCCTTCAGAACATGTCCATAATTTAGAATCTTTATATTTTACTCACCCATATACCTTTATTTGTTGTGTTCCTTATGTTAGTACAGTTTCTGCATCCTTTAATGACAGGAACCTATCAATAAAGATAAATCACATTCAGTCTCAATTTTTTTTCTTCTATCCTCAGGGAAATTCAGGGCTTGGTTTCAGCATTGCAGGAGGTACAGACAACCCACATATTGGAGATGACTCAAGTATTTTCATTACCAAAATTATCACGGGGGGAGCAGCCGCCCAAGATGGAAGATTGCGGTATGTTTTGCGATTTTCATTGTGATGCTGAATCCACTTTGTGTATTTTTCTTGAAGCAGACTGGATAAGGAATAAATACAAATAACAAACACTATCATAAAAACTAACATAGGGTGAATGCTTTAACAACATTCAAGTCAATGAATGCGATAATTATGCTCCAAATGTTGTTTTCCTGTGTTCATTTAGGACTCCAGTTTTATCTTAGATATTACAACATTTTGAACGATAAATTTGGTTGATGGTTTAAATGTTTGTGAACATATTTATAGAAATCATGAGTTTCCCTTTGTATTTTCAAATTTGCTCACAAAATATTTTCCATTTCCTCTCTGGTTGGGAAACATGTATATAAACTTATTTAAGATAAGGAGAATAGAGGATCACACATCCAAGTTGAATCCCACACCACAAAGACTAAAGTATATGCAAATTTTAAGTAATATATTTTCTTAATTGACTAGATGAAAATAACATTTGTCTCTGTTTAAATGTAGTGTTCCATTTTGGAAGATATATTTTGCAAACTTTGATTTTTTGGGGGGTCATAAATTACAGCATTTTCCCTATTTCCTTGTTTGTTGTTAAAATAGCCTGAAGTTTTAGGACTAAAGAGTTTATATAGTCTGTTAAAAACAGCATCTTATTTTAAGGATGTTGGTACCTTATGCAGTTTTTCGATTTCTAAGCTTTAATTCTCACTGGATATGACAGATGGTATATTAATGAAATCAAATGGATATAAAAATTAATCATTTAACAGTTCACGTAAATGTAGACATTTACTTTCTGATTCTGTTAGATATAGAAGCTTGTCCGGACCAGTTTTAATATTTTAATTATATTTTGTTTACCCTTTCTACCCAATTTGAGATGACCATCTTTTTTTCCTGATGGAATACCATGCAGTCAAAGAGACCAGAACTAGGGAAAACACTAAGACTAGGAACAAATCAAACTTTTAAAAAACATAACACTATGACAAATTTTAAGTTATTTACTTACAGAACTTTTGAATTAAGTGACCTAATCTTTATATAAATTTCAAAGAATAACTTCATTCTTTTATGTCTAATATATAGGTTGGAATAGGCACTCAGAAAATGATATTTAGTTTATCTCAGTTTTCACACTATCTCTGTGACCTTAAACTCATGATGTGAGCCTCAGTTTTCTTATCTTTGAATCACAGCTCTGTCACTTACTATCTGGGTGGCCTTAGGAAAGTTATTTAAATTCTTTTTGCCTCAATTTCTCCATCTGTAAAATACAGATTAAAATATATATTTAGCTTAGAGGTGTCATGAGGGTTAAAACACCAAGAAAGTGTCTAGCATGTCATTAGTGCTAAATAAATGTCTGCTATTTTTATAAAGTATATCTTAACACCGACACAGAATAAGCATGCAGTAAGTATACAAATGGTAGCTGTAATTATTGTTTAATATTTTTGTATAATCTATTATTTTCACTATTTCTTTTGTTCCTTTTGCTGACCCTTGGGAAATGTTTGTATTTGTTTATATTAGTTTTTTATATACTTTCTTCATTTGTGTTTTCTGGAATTACTCCAGAATTATTTATAATTCTCTTTACCTTAAAAAAAGTAAAAAATTGGCCGGGCACGGTGGCTCAAGCCTGTAATCCCAGCACTTTGGGAGGCCGAGACGGGCGGATCACAAGGTCAGGAGATCGAGACCATCCTGGCTAACATGGTGAAACCCCGTCTCTACTAAAAATACAAAAAACTAGCCGGGCGAGGTGGCGGGCGCCTGTAGTCCCAGCTACTCCGGAGGCTGAGGCAGGAGAATGGCGTGAACCCGGGAGGCGGAGCTTGCAGTGAGCTGAGACCCGGCCACTGCACTCCAGCCTGGGTGACAGAGCGAGACTCCGTCTCAAAAAAAAAAAAAAAAAAAGTAAAAAATTTGTGAAGTGGAAAATTAATATTTACATTATATTTAATTTTTATTTTTTATATTTAATTGTTTTCTCAGGGTCAATGACTGTATATTACGAGTAAATGAAGTAGATGTTCGTGATGTAACACATAGCAAAGCAGTTGAAGCGTTGAAAGAAGCAGGGTCTATCGTACGCTTGTATGTAAAAAGAAGGAAACCAGTATCAGAAAAAATAATGGAAATAAAGCTCATTAAAGGTCCTAAAGGTATGTGGTAAGTCAAACTAAGATAAATTAAGAAATCTCTGAGTTAAGTATTCCTATGAACTTTATCTGTGACATAGATTTCAAGATGAACAATAATAGTAATATTCTATAGAACTTGAGTGGATTTTAATTTCTCTGTTATTTCTACTGATTTTTGTCTTACATTGCATTTTAGAATATTTACATTTCTACCAAGATTGCAGCATTTGAAAAGTTCCTATTTTTTGGGGTGGGGGGTTGTTTTTAGAGGCAGGGTTTTGCCCTGTCACCCTGGCTGGAGTCCAGTGGTACATCCATGGCTTACTGCAGCCTCAGTCTCCTGAGCTCAAGCGATCCTCTCACCTCACCCTCCCAGGTAGCTTGGACTACATGCACGCGCCACCACACTGGGCTGATTTTTTTAGTTTTTGTAGAGACGGAGGTCTCCCTGCATTGCCTAGGCTGGTCTCAAACTCCTGGGCTCAAACAGTTCTCCCACCTCAGCCCCCCAGAGTGCTGGTATTACAGTGTGAGCCACTGCACCTGGCCCAAAATTCTTATGTTTGTCAATGTATACATTTTATACATTTTACCTCAGTGAGCATATATATAGATTTATAAGTTTTTATGATTTTTATATTCAATATTTGCTCAGCACATTTTTAAGAATTTTTAAAAGTACGGAACAAAATATCTACTTGTTTTATAAGTGGATTTCTCCCTATTGGTATTAAGTATTATTACATTAAAGACTTCTAGTGTTAAGAGTGAAATATTTGTGTCCTGGAATACTTTGAAGTTAAGTATAGTATTGATATTAACTTGTGATAATTAATCTACAAAGTACTTTAAATGCAGATACACAGCCTAAGTTAAAAGAAGAAGTGCTTTTAATATGTATTATGAGCAGTTACATCTGCAGTAAAGGACTGTTAAGATGTGATTTCTCTTTGGGAGACCGAGATGGGCGGATCACGAGGTCAGGAGATGGAGACCCTCCTGGCTAACACGGTGAAACCCCGTCTCTACTAAAAAATACAAAAAACTAGCCGGGCAAGGTGGCGGGTGCCTGTAGTCCCAACTACTCGGGATGCTGAGGCAGGAGAATGGCGGGAACCCGGGAGGTGGAGCTTGCAGTGAGCCAAAATCCGGCCACTGCACTCCAGCCTGGGCCACAGAGCAAGACTCCATCTCAAAAAAAAAAAAAAAAAAGATGTGATTTCTGAATTTTTAAAACATTGATGGATTGAGGATAAATGGAAATATTAGTTTAAATATGTGGCTTCATGGAAGAGGGAGGATTTCAACAAATGAAAAAGGAATGGAGAGCTGAGAAATTTTCTGATGTTGGAGCTATGGGATTTAAGAATTACAGAAATTCCTTACTTAAAGTTGTTAATTCATAGAATATTGAAAAAGAGCCAAAGTATTCACATTTTTAAAGCCTGTTGGTTCTGCCCACCACCACCAGACGATCTTATTATTTCTTCTCAATTGTTTTATTCTAGTGAAAATAATGAAAGTGTAGGTGAGCGTAATTATGATGGAAACAAAAGTAAAACATAATTTTGCAATGTCACTTTGGAATAACAAGTGCATTTGCGAGAAGATACTAAGAAGGAACACGTGGGATAAAAGGAATCTATTCATAACTCTAGGAGCAGCTATATTTATAAGTGCCCCTTGATTGCAGAACATACACTAGTAGATAACTAAATGGATTCTTTTCTATTTTAAAAAATATTAGTGTGGTGGAATTATTACCTTGTAGTTTTCAACCATTTCTTTCTGGGCTTAAGTTCATATTTATAGAAGAGAATCTAAGGCCGGGCGCGGTGGCTCAAGCCTGTAATCCCAGCACTTTGGGAGGCCGAGACGGGCGGATCACGAGGTCAGGAGATCGAGACCATCCTGGCTAACACAGTGAAACCCCGTCTCTACTAAAAAAAAAAATACAAAATATTAGCCGGGCGTGGTGGCGGTGCCTGTAGTCCCAGCTACGCGGGAGGCTGAGGCAGGAGAATGGCGGGAACCCGGGAGGCGGAGCTTGCAGTGAGCTGAGATCCGGCCACTGCACTCCAGTCTGGGCGACAGAGCGAGACTCCGCCTCAAAAAAAAAAAAAAAAAAAGAAGAGAATCTAAAACTAGTGTTTTCCAAACAGGTCTTGGGTTCAGCATTGCTGGAGGTGTTGGAAATCAGCATATTCCTGGGGATAATAGCATCTATGTAACCAAAATAATTGAAGGAGGTGCAGCACATAAGGATGGCAAACTCCAGATTGGAGATAAGCTTCTAGCAGTAAGTATAGAAATCTGTTGTCTTTTAAATCATTTTGTTGTCTGATTTTTCTAATAGATACTGGAATTTCTCCATACCAAAAAGGTCTAAATGATATTTAAATTAGCAAATCCTAGCCTTGCTGTATCAAATCCTAAAAAATGATTCTTGGTAATATCTTTATTTGTCATTTCTGTTTTCTCTGCCAGCTCCTCCTCCGTTTTCCTTTTATTCCTTCGTTGTTGTTGAAGGGTTGAGGGCTTGTATGCACAGAGTGTTTCATCATAATCCTTAGATTTATAAAACAGCGTCATCATTTGTTTATGTATGACCCTTTTGTGTTTTACTTCACTTAATAATATAATGAAATCTAGTAATTACCCAGCTCAAGAATTAGAACATCAACCATTTTGTGTTTCTTATTCCTTTGCTTCTTAAAAATTGTTTAATTAGGCCAGGTATGGTGGCTCACACCTGTCTGTAATCTTGGCACTTAGGGAGGCTGAGGTAGGCAGATTGCTTGTACCCAGGAGTTTAAGACCAGCCTGGTCTGCATGGCAAAACCCTGTCTCTACAAAAAATACAGAAATTAGCCAGGCCTGGTGATACACACCTATAGTCCCAGCTCCTCAGGAGACTGAGGTGGGACGATCACCTGAGCCCAGGAGGTTGAGGTTACAGTGAGCTGTGATTGTCCCACTGTACTCCAGTCTGGGTGACAGAGTGAGAGCCCATCTCAAAAAAAAAAAGTTTAATTACATACATATGCCTAAATAATTTTGTTTAGTATTGTTTTGAAGGTTTTTCAGAACGCTATTGCACTGTATGAGACTTTCGTCTCCAGTATTTTTTTTGCTTAATATTGTTTTACTAAGACTTACCCATATCATTGCTTAGAGCTAAAGTTCATTCATTTTATCTCTATGTAATATTCCACTGTATGTCTATACTGCAATTTATTTGTCTAATCTTCATCAGTGTATTAGTTTGTTTTCACACTGCTATGCAGAATTACCCGAGACTGGGTAATTTATAAAGGAAAGAGGTTTAATGGACTCACCAGCCTCAGGAAACTTACAGTCATGGTGTTGGGGGTGGGGGAAAGCAAACACACCCTTCTTCACATGCCAGCAGGGGAGATGCCAGATGCTTATAAAACAGTCTCATCTCATGAGACTCACTCACTATCAAGAGAGTATCATCGGGAGCCACCTCCATGATCTAATCACCTTCTACAAGGTCCCTCCCTCAACACGTGGGGATTACAATTCAGGATGACATTTGGGTGGGGACACAGAGCCATACCATATCAATCAATAACTGTCTCAGCCCATGTTCCTTAGGGAAACAGAATCTGAAGAAAAGCTAATGTGCTAAGGTGTTATTGGGAGATGTGATCTCAAGAAGGCAAGAGTGAGTGGAAATGAGAAGTGAAGCAGAGAATGAATGAGAGCCAGTAGAAGGTAGAAAGTGTCTGAGCTGGCTGTAATTTTATAAGGTAGCTTGTTGCTTGTCATGTAGAACAGTCTTCCAGGCAGACACTGTAGAAACCGTCCAGGCATCATAAACCTTACATCCAGCCATCCAGAGAAACGAAAGAAAGGTTTATCTGCTGGCCCCTTTTATTCTCCTTCTCTTGTCTACCCCCTAGGGGTTATTTGTCCCAAGCTTTTGGATTGTGTTACCCAGCTCCCCTGGGCACAGTTTCTAGGAAAGCCAACTCCTATCCTCCGTGGCACAGCATTCAGCCAAGCCCAAAAACGGTGGGGCTGCAGGGGTATAGACAGGGCAGACGTGGGTCTGTGACGTGCTGTGGCTCTCACTGTGTGGAACACATCAGCCATGCCCAGTCCCAGCCAGAAGGGGCTGAGAAAACTGGGAAGGGCAGGAGGCAAGATGAAAGTAGTAGTCAGGACTCTCCACTGAGCAAGCAGCCAAGGCCTAGCAGAATCTGAAAAGGCACAGAAACTGGTTCTGGCGTGGTAGGATGTTGGTTTTTAAAAATATACTAGCAAGTACTGGTTTTTAAAAATCTATTTTAAGTCTTTTTTTTTTGGTATTATGAATAATTTTCTTAGGAAGAGGTGCTGTGTGTTCTGGTGAACGTGTACAAGAATTTTACTTGACTGTCACGGGATAGTTGATTATTCTGCTAGTAGCATTCTTTTTAAAAACCACCCTGTTGTTTTCCAGGCTGCTTGTAAAAATTTACATCAGCAATATATATAAGATTCCTTTGTTCTGCATCCTGTTGAGTACTGGTTATTGTTGCAAGGAGACTGTATTTTTAGTTAATGATAGGGAAAAGGAAAGAGCAGAACTTGAACTACGTTTCTCTAACTTATCCTTTCACAGCTAAGATCACCACTGTTTCCTCGAACTGTAACCAGCATCGTCTCACCATCACTCACACGCAAATGCAGAGTCAAGACAGCCATCTGTTGCCACTAATTTTCTCACTTTTACTTTTATCGTTTCTCTAGAACTGGTTTTGGTGGTAGGAGACAGCAACCTGTGCTGATACCACTGTGGCAAGACTCATTCTCTTTTAAATCAACTTTTAATGAGGCTTTTCTTCTCTTAATTACACTGAAATCATTCAGTGCTCAGTCCTTGTCTTAATTGACTGATCTGGCTGGAGTTTGACACACCTTCCTCCTTCTTGTAACACTTTTTCGTTTGCCTAACAGTCACCCTTTATCTTGGTATTTCTCTTCTTAGTAGCCACTCGTCAGTCTGTCGTTCTGATGTCTGGTGCCTCCTCATATCCCTAACCTCTAAACGTTGAAGTAATCCAGGACTCCCTCCTTGTACATTTTCTCCTCTTTACTATTCACTCCCAAAGTCACTGTTTTTTAACGTGTAGATCAAGACTCTGGTAAATGGTCAAATAACTTTTCTCTGGTCTAAAATATTGGGATCATCATCCTACACATTCCACATTGAATCCCTCAGCAAATTGTGTCAGCTCTTGTATCAGTTATCTAGTGATATGTGAGAAAACACAAAGATTAATGGCTAAAAAACACCACTCATGTATTTGTTTATAATTCTTCAGATTGGATAGGGCTTGGCAGGAACAACTTGTCTTTGCTTTACTAGGCCACAAAATCCACTGCTAGGTTGGCCCACACATATGGTGGGCAAGTTGGCGCTTAGCTGGGAACTCAACTGGCACTGTTAGCCAGGTGCTTAATTCTCCAGTGGCCTCTTAGCGTGGTTAGGTTGAGTTTCACACAGGATGGTGGCTAGGTTCCAAAAGTGAGCTTTCCAAAGAAGATAAGCACCGATGTATTGTTTTTATCAATCCTCTCTTTCCTTCGCAATTACTGTACCTCATTGGCTAAAGCTGGTTATGTGGTCAAGCAAAATTCAGTGTAGAAAGAGATTTTTACAAGGGTGTGAATACCAGGATGCATGGCTTATTCTAGGCCACCAAAGAAACAGTATACCACAGCTATTGAATATGTTATACCACAGCTATTTAATGTGTATTTCAACAGTATACCACAGCTATTGAATGTGTGTTTCAGCAGTATACCACAGCTATTGAATGTGTGTTTCAGCAGTATACCACAGCTATTGAATGTGTGTTTCAGCAGTATACCACAGCTATTGAATGTGTGTTTCAGCAGTATACCACAGCTATTGAATGTGTGTTTCAGCAGTATACCACAGCTATTGAATGTGTGTTTCAGCAGTATACCACAGCTGTTTAATGTGTATTTCAAAATGCAGGCCGTCCTTGCTTTACATGGTAATGTGGAGCCATAAAAATGACCATGCTGCTGAAACTCTGCAAAGCAATGTTCATAATCAATGAGGGGAAATTATTCTTCTGTGACCTTTAAATTTTTTTGTGAAAATATTAAAAACTGCTGTTGTCAATTACAAAGGTACAAATTAGGAAAATGAAAAATATATTAATATTGTTAATACAAGGTAATTTAAAACAGAAACATTGATAATGTTTTATTCATTTACAAAAAAAAATGTATCAAAGAGAAGAACAATCTAAAGCAAACAGAAGGGTGGAAATAATAAAGATTAGAGCAGAAATTACTGAAATAGGTAATAGAAAAGGTGTAGAGAAGATAGACAAAAACTGAAAGTTGGTCCTTTGATAAAAATCAACAAAATGAAAAACTTCAGACCAGCCAAGTAAAAAGAGAGAAGGCTGAAATTTCTGAAAGCAAGAATGAAAGCGGGAAAACAAGAGACTGTTGTGAGTAACTATGTGCTAATACCTGAGGTAACTTAGATGAAATTGACAGATTGCTAGAAAGACACAAACTACCACTTCTAATCAGTCTTATCCTTGAGATTCTGTCCAGGGCAATAAGAAAAGAAAAAGGGAAAAAAAAATCAGATTAGAAAGGAAGAAATAAAACTATATTTGCAGATGTCATCATATTGTATATAGAATATCCTAAGGAACCTGCTAATAGACTAATAAATTAGTTTAGTACTGGTTGCAGGATACATCACTACCTAAAAATCAGTTATATTTCTATACAGAAGATAGATGAATGGCCAACAAATAATTGAAAAAAAAGTTCAACTTGAGTATTACAAAAGTAGAAATTTAAAACTGATGTATAAATTAAAACATGCATCATTTTACAGATTTTTAAAATTAGTTGATAATGTTTAATGTTGGCAAAGGTCTAAGTAGATGGGCACTCTCATATGCTGTGGTAGTGAGTATAAATTTACTAAAACCATGTAGGAGAACAATTTAAATATCTCACTTGTGTTCTAATAGTTTTCCTATTTAAATATGGGAATATTAACAGATATAATATTTAATAAATTATGATATAGCCACACAATGGGCTACTGTGCAGCCGTTTTTTTTTTTTTTTAACAGTGTAGTAATTCTATTAATATGTGTCCAAATATGGAACAGTCTCTAAGGTACCTTACATTAAAAATCCTAACGTAAGAACAAAAATTTTAATATGTTTTCATTTCTTTAAAGAAGAAAAGGTCTAAAACGCATCCACACACATTCCTGAATGCCTAAGAATGAGAGAAAATCAAGACTGGGAGAATAGGAGGGATGGAGGCTGGAATCAAGATGGGCTATTCTGTTAACATACAACAACTTCATATGTCATGATAAACAACTTACTGAGATCATAGATGTCAAACATGGGTATTTTCTTTCTGCATACCTTTATTTTCCTTAAATCACTCTCTTATTTTCCCTTTCTTTTCGTGAAATTGTTTTCAAAACTCAGAAAACAAGTGAAAATGTCATAAATGTCTTTTGGGATTTTTTTTTTAGGTGAATAACGTATGTTTAGAAGAAGTTACTCATGAAGAAGCAGTAACTGCCTTAAAGAACACATCTGATTTTGTTTATTTGAAAGTGGCAAAACCCACAAGTATGTATATGAATGATGGCTATGCACCACCTGATATCACCAACTGTAAGTCTGTTAGCATATGTTTGCTTAAATTTATCTTATTTCTTCAGTTGTTATGCCATTAGTGAAATGTTCTCAGTATAATAAAGTTTAAACATTATGCAAATATTTTTAAAGGAACAATTAAGCATTTTAATCTACTCTTTTTTTTTTTTTTTAAATCTACTTTAAGTCAAAATTTTTATAATTAGAAAGGGGGATCCTTTTTACCTTTATTATTTTATAGTAGTGATTACTCTTACATTTAAAGGGTTGATTTTCAAACTTTTATGTAAATAATAGTCACTAAAGAACACTTGCAAATATTGAAATTGTTTTGTTCTAATAGTTTTTCAATTGAGCTCAGAAATTTGCTTTAACAAGCAGTTCATTCTTTTAACAAGCAAAGTACAGGCATACCTCATTTTATTGTTCCTTGCTTTATTGCACTTCACAGAGACTACATATTTTACAAACTGAAGGTTTATGGCAATCCTGCATTGAGCAAATTTATCCGCACCTTTTTTTCTTCAGTAACATGTTCTCACTTCATGTCTCTTAATGTCTCTGTGTCACATTTTGGTAAATCTCGCAATATTTCACACTTTTCATTATGATTGTGGTATCTATTACAGTAATCTGTGATCACTGGTCTTTGATGTTTAACTATTTTAATTGTTTTGAGGTGCTACAACCACACTCGTGTAAGACAGCAAGCTTAGTGGATCGGTGTGTTCTGACTGCTCCTCTGACGACTAGTCGTTCCCCTGTTTCTCTCACTCTCCTCGGGCCTCCCTATTCCCCAAGATACAACAATATTGAAATTAGGCCAGTTAATAACTCTACAATGACCTCTAAGTGTTCAAGTGAAAAGACAAGTTGCATATTTCTCATTTTAAGTCAAAATGGTTTAACTTAGTGAGGAAGGCATGTCCAATGGCAGTAAAGGGAGAAAGCTAGACCTCTTGCTGCATTTAGCCAAGTTGTGAATGCCAAAGAAAAGTTCTTGAAGGAAGTTAAAAGTACTGTTACAGTGAACACACTAATGATAAGAAAGTAAAGCAGTCTGATTGCTGATGTGGACAAGTTTGAAGTGGTCTAGGTAGATCAAACCAGTCCTAAGATTCCTTCAAGCCGAAGCCTCACCCAGAACTGTAAGTCTGAGAGAGATGAGGAAGCTGTAGAAGAGAAATGTGAGGCTAGCAGGGGTTGGTTCATGCGGTTGAGGGAAAGAAGTCATCTCTATAACATGAAAGTGCAGGTAAAGCAGCAAGTGCTGATGTAGAATCTGCAGCAAGTTACCCAGAAGATCTAGCTAAGATACTGAATGGAAGTGGTTACACCAAACAGCAGTTTTCCAACGTAGATGAAACAGCATTCTGCTGGAAAAAGATACCTTCTAGGACTTCCACAGCTGGAGAGGATAAGTCAGTGCCTGACTTCGGAGATTCAAAGTACAGGCTGACTTTCATGTTAGTTGCTAATGCAGCTGGTGATTTTCAGTTGAAGTCAATGCTCATTTACCAGTCCAGAAATCCAAGGAATTATGCTAAGCCCATCTGCCTGTTCTGCATAACTGTAACAAAACCTGTGCTCTGTAACTTAAACAACAAAGCCTGAGTGACAGCATATCTGTTTACAGCATGGTTGACCGAATATTGTAAGCCAACTATTGAGACCTACTGCTCAGAAAAAAACAAAAAAAAAAAATCTTTCAAAATATTACTGCTCTTAGACAAGGCACCTAGCTGCCCAAGAGCTATGATGGCAACGTGCAAGGAGACTGGTGTCGTTTTGATGCTTTACTAACTTGTCATCCATTCTGTAGCCCATGGATCAAGGAATAATTTTGACTTTCAAGTCTTACTATTTAAGAAATACATTTCATAAAGCTATAGCTGCCATAGATAGTGATTCCTCTGATGGATCTGGGCAAAGTAAGTTGAAAACCTTCTGGAAAGGATTCACCAGTCTAGATGCCATTAAGGACATTCATGATTCATGGGAAGAGGTCACAATATCAACATTAACAGGAGTTTGAAAGATGTTGATTCCAGCTTTCTTGGATGACTTGGACCAGGTCAAAACTTCAGTGGAGGAGGTTACTGCAAATTGGTAGAAATAATAAGAGAACTAGTTAGAAGTGGAGCCTGAATTGCTGCAACCTCATGATAAAACTTTAGCAACTAAGGAGTCGCTTCTTATAGATAATCAAAGAAAGTGGTTTCTTGAGATGGAATCTACTCCTGGTAGGTGAAGACAATGTGAACATTGTTGAAACAGCAACAAAGGATTTTGGAATATTACATAAACTTAGTTGTTAAAGCAGTGGTAGGGTTTGAGAGAATTCACTTCAATTTTGAAAGAAGTTCTACTGTAGGTAAAATGCTGTCAAACAGCATCACATGCTTCAGAGAAATCTTTTGTGAAAGAGTCAGTGGATGCGGCCAACTGCATTTTTGTCTTATTTTAAGAAATTAACACAGGCACTCCACCCTTCAACAACTACCACCCTCAGTATCAAGACCAGCAATATCAAGGCAAGATGCTCCACCAGCAAAAACGTTGCAACTTGCTGAAGGCTCAGATGATTGTTAGCATTTTTTTAGCAGTGAAGTATTTTTAAATTGAGGCCTGTACATTGTATTTTTAGACATAATGCTATTCCTTAGTATAGTGTAAACATAACTTGTACATGCACCGGGAAACCAAAAAATTCATATGACAGTCTTTATTGCAATATTTGCTTTATCGCTGTGGTATGGAACTATAATATCTCTGAGGTATGCCTGTAATTCCGATGTTTCTGGTGCTGCTAGTTCATGGCCTGCACTTTGAGAAACGCTGACTTACAATATATCTAAAACGTAGGGTATTTTCTACGCTCTTAGGTACATGAGGACAGATACTATTTATCTTTGTACTTTTGGGTTCTAGTACTTACATTTGTATGCAGTTCAATTGTGTTGCAGTTGACTAAATTGTTCTTAAAGTACTTATGTATTTTTAGGTTTCTTATTTTATATTCTATATATGTATTTTTTTGTTGTTGTTTTTTGTTTTGTTTTGTTTGAGACAGAGTCTCGCTCTGTTGCCCAGGCTGGAGTGCCGTGGCGCAATCTCGGATCACCACAACCTCCGCCTCCCGGGTTCAATCCATTTTCTTGCCTCAGTAGCTGGGGTTACAGGCATGCGTCACCACTCCCGGCTAATTTTGTATTTTTAGTAGAGACGGGGTTTTTCCATGTTGTTCAGGCTGGTCTCAAACTCCCGACCTCATGTGATCCGCCCACCTCGGCCTCCCAAAGTGCTGGGATTATATAGGCATGAGCCACCGCACCCGGCCCATTATGTTACTTTTCCCCCATCTGTTATTGAACTAATAAAGCATTATGAAAAACCTGAATTTCACCTTGCAGTTTCAACTTTATCTTAATGTTTTGCTTCCATTCTCTTCCCTTCTTAGACAACTATAGATGTTGGTTTTGTTGTATACTTCTGTGTATGCAATTCATAAACAATTTATTTGTGTTTTTTAAAAAGCACTTGTGTTTAAAATTTTTTTACGTGAGTGATTTTTACTTATCAGTTCTTCTGAAGCCCTCACTGTCACCCTGCTGTCAGGCCATTCAACTTACTACCTGTCCCTGGCTGCGGTGATCTAGTGTTCCCCTCATCAGTCTGGCTTTGGTCACTGAAGATTCAGCGCGAAGGCCCACTGTCATTTTGCCACTATTATTCGTGCTGTCGTTCCTGGTCATGTCCAGAAACCACACTGATGTTTCATCCAACACCCTGACTTTCTGGTTTCTTCGTCTCTTTCTGACTATCCTGCCCTCCACTTCAACTCAGTTACTTGCTTCCAAGATAATACTATAGATTTTATTATCTATAATTATTAACACTTTCATCACCTCTAAAATATCAATTTAATCGTCCCATTCTGTGACTACAACCCTCAGTTCATTCACCTCTATTCTAGCAATTCAACCTCATTTTGACCTTTAGTCATTTGACGTTATTAATTTGTTGCCCCTTGTCTCAATTTTTCTATTTGTATTAGCTTAGATTCCATGATTTATCATCATGTTCACTTCATTGCACATCTTCAAGTCCTTTGCCCCCTTCTTCACAGCAGAATCCCCCAACACTGGTGCAGCCAAACTCTGCTATTTCATTTATGGTTCCTAAAAAGCAGAACGTGGCTGGAGAAGAGCACGAAACTATGCTTTTTACGTATGGCCATAAATCATAGATGGTGCCTTATTTGGTACCTTATTCTTGCCTGCAGTCCTACTACATTTCCCTAATTCACTCTCCCACTCTAAGAATTTTTCCCTCCCCTCAAACCTTCACTTGCCATCTACTATTCAGTCATAACTGATTATCTCACTTCATATTTCATATAAGCACCCAGAAGAGAACTTCCTTATTTTTCCACTTTCAGATATACCTATGTAACTATATTTTTCCCCCAAAACTCCACTTTCACTTGTGTTATAATAGGAGTCCCTGTTGAAAACCAGGTCTTCCATTTGTGTACTGAATGTCATTATTTATTGTCTGCAGAGAGTATTGTTCTTGCAGCTGTCCCTTCTCTCTTTTGCATAATCAAATTCTCTGTTGACTGGATCATTCCCATCAGCACACGAACGTATTTACATACTCTTTATCTTAAGGAAATAGGAGAGACCTTCCTACAATCTTAAGATACCTCTCTAACACTGCTCCTTTTCTCTATTAATATCACCTGATTTTCCTACCATGTTAAGACTTCTTCACATCAAAAAGGAAGAAAGCCAGGCACAATGGTGCGTGCCTGTGGCCCCAATTACTTGGGAGGCCGAGGCAGGAGGGTTTTTTGAACCCAGGAGTTTGGGGGGTATAGTGCACTATTATTGCATTTGTGTCGAACCACTACACTCCAGCCTGGGCAACATAATGAGACCTATCTCTTAAAAAAGAGGCCAGGTGCGGTGGCTAATGCCTATAATCCCAGCACTTTGGGAGGCCGAGGCAGGTGGATCATGAGGTCAAGAGATCGAGACCATCCTGGCTAACCCAGTGAAACCCCGTCTCTACTAAAAATACAAATAATTAGCCAGGCATGGTGGCAAGTGCCTGTAGTCCCAGCTACTCAGGAGGCTGAGGCAGGAGAATTGCTTGAACCCGGGAAGCGGAGGTTGCAGTGAGCTGAGATTGCACCACTGTACTCCAGCCTGGGCAACAAAGCAAGACTCCGTAAGGAAAAAAAAAAAAAAAAAAATACCCAGTAAAGAGATGGGGAAAGTCTATAAAAGTATTCTTTTATTTGAGACAGGATCTCAGTTGCTCAGGCTGCAGTGCAGTGACACAATTGTAGTTCATTGTAACCTTGAATTCCTGGGCTCAAGCGATGCTCCCACATCAGCCTCCCAAGTGTCTAGGACATCATGCCCAGCTAATTTTTAAAATTGTTTTGTAGAGATGGGGTCTCACTATGTTGCCTAAGCTCCTAACCTCAAGTGATCCTGCCTCAGCTCCCCCAAAGTGTTGGGATTACAGATGTGAGCCACTGCACCTGACCTCTTTATTTAATTTTTAATTGAATTAAAACATATATTCAGTAAGGGTACCAATTTTAAGAGTTTCGCTTAATGATCAGTCAGGTGGCTTCTTAAAATTGCTATGTATTATTCCATTGTATAAGTATATGACAATTTTTTTCATTTTACTGTTGAATCACTTACAGTTTTGATCTTTTATGAGTATAGCTGCTGTGGATATTTTTGCACATCCTTGTCAGACATAAGCACTCATTTCTCGTGGAGTGAGATTGCTGTGTTATAGGGTAGGCATATGTTTAGTCTCCAGCTGATACTGCTAAAAAAAAAAAAAAAAAAAAAAAAAAAAAAAAAACAAGCCGGGCGTGGTGGCGAGCGCCTGTAGTCCCAGCTACTCGGGAGGCTGAGGCAGGAGAATGGCGTGAACCTGGGAGGCAGAGCTTGCAGTGAGCCAAGATCGTGCGACTGCACTCCAGCCTGGGCGACAGAGCAAGACTCCATCTCAAAAAAAAAAAAAAAAAAAAAAAAAAAAACAATTTCAATAGTATAGGAGACAATACCCCAGTTTTTCTACATCTCACCAACCCTTGGTATTATCCATATTTTTAATTATGAATAGTATGGATATGTATAAAGTTATCTCATGATTTTATTGATGATGATTATTTATTGCTGGTTGTTCCTGATGATTAATGATTTTCAGTATTTTTTGCCTGTGCTTATTGCTTTGACTCTCTTGTTCAATGCAATGTCTGTTCAAATCTTTTTACATTTTTCTATTGGTTTTATTCTTGATTTGAAGGAAGTTTTATGTATTTGAGAAATAACTCTAATCAGTTATATCTATTGCAGATGTCTTCCCTGAGTTTGTTTTCCCTTTTCCCCTCAAAAAATGGTGTTTTTTGATGGATAAAATTTTTTAAGTCCTTATCAGTCCTTTCTTTTAAGGTAGAGCTTTTAGTGACCCATTGAAATTTTTCCTATCCTTAGGTCATAAGGGACTTCTAGGAGCTTTATTATTTTGCCTTTCACATTTCTGATCCACTTTGATCTGATTTTTGCATGTAATGAGAGATTTTTAATATGCAGATATATAATTGATCCAGCGTCATTCATTGAAAGACCATTTCTGCCTCTGAATTGCATTGGTGCGTTTAAGTGACCACATACGTATGAGCCTATTTCTAGGCTCCTCTGTTTCATTGAACTAGCTATCTTTGTGCCACCTGCAGTCTCTTAATCATCATAATTTTATAATAAATGTTGATTTAAAGTAAAGCTTAATTTTGTTACTGTTCAAGATTATGTTGGGTCTTTGAATTTCCTTTTTAATTTTAAGCTCCAAAAATTACAGGTCAGTTTAGGAAGAATTAAATTGAGTTCCTTAATCAGTCCATTAATATGAATATCTCTTCATTTATTGAGGTCCTTCTTGCAGTGTTGTATAATAGAGGTTTTATATGTTAGATTTAGTCCTAGGTACTTGATGTTTTTCATGCTATTATAAATGTACTACTTTTTAAATGTTTCTAATTTTAACTGATATATAAGAAATATGATCTGTTTTGTATATTAATTGCCTAGTCAACAATCTTGCTAAATTTGTTAATATTAGGTTTTATAGATCTTTCAGATTGTCTATGTATATAACCATGTCATCTGTGAACAATGAATTTTACTTCCTTCTTTCCTATCTTCATACTGTTGATTTTCTTTGTTCTTGTCTGATGCATTGGTAAGACCTCCGGTTAGGTGTTGAACAGAAATGGTGATAATTAATATCACTGTCATGTTCACAAACGGGGGGAAACAGTATTTCACCATTGTATGTGGTGTTACCATCAGGCCTTCTGTGATAACTTTTTATATTAAGAAAGTTAACCTTTAATCCTGGTTTATGGGGAGTTTTTGTCTTGTGAGTATTGAATTTCATCCAATTATTTATTGAGATGATTTTTCTCTTTTATTTTGTTAATGTGATAAATTACATTGATTTTCTAATGTTAAACCAGTCATTTGTTGTGGGGGGAACCCACATCATTATAATACATATTACATATAATTGATTTTGAACTGCTTGTATTTTGTTTAAGGTTGTACATCTGTGTTCACAAGCATGAGCTTATGATAGTGTCCTGAAATTTTTCTGTCTTGTAATGTTTCAGAATGTTATTTTATCTCTAGATGTTTTTTTGAATTTTCCAATGAAGCTATCTATCTATCTGGCCCTGGAGTTTTCTTGGGAAGGATTTTAGTTCTGAATGCATTTTCCTTAGCAGATACAAGTGTGTTCAGATTTTCTGTCTCTTGTTAACTAAGAGGACTAGATAACATTTGATTTTTTTGTGTGGTGATTGTCAAGCACTGATGGAGGGATGTTTCTCACAGAGGCAACCTTGCAAGTGAGCAGATGTCAAAATTGGTAAACAATTTATGTACTAGTTTGAAAAATATTTTTAGCAAGAATAGTTAAAGAAATAGAGAAGATTATAGAAGTTATACATGAACTATAGAAGATAAAGAGCCACAATGTTTATAACCAAAATAAGGTAATTGAAATATACTCAGGAATAAAAGTAGAAAAAAAAGAAGTCTGTTGAATCTAACAGAGAATACAGTTTCTCTGCTGGCATTAAAATGCTTTTGTTTTTTACATTATGTATCTTCTCACTTTTAACTTATATTCTTTTTAGCTTCATGCCTTGCTAAACTTCTGGTTTGGCCACCAGTCTTTTCCCATTTCCACTTCAAGCTCCTCTACTTGCTTTTCTATAAAATCTTAGAGGTGTTGAATCATTAATCTTAATATATAAGAAAAATGAAATAGGCATCCTTGTTTTGTGCTTCTCTGGGGGACCTTTTTACATAAGATTTGGGGCATAAGAAATAGTACTACTTTATCTGATCCTTCTTTGAGGCCGTCATTTCTTTCATAGGAACATTAATTTTTAGTCCCTGTTGTCTAAGAGTATGCGTTACATGTGAGATTAACTGCCCCAGCAAGGATGCATTGACACATAGTCTGGATGTGTCAGGGAAAATGTGTATTTGCTGGTTTGGGCATTTGACTGAATTTCTTTTCTAGTTGTTTTTTGTTTCATCTAAATATGAAAATGCAACAAAAGAATTTAAGAGTCAAAAAGCGATAAACTCTGGATTTTTAAAAGTAGAGGTTAACGTGGGTATCTGTTGTTTGAGGGCTACATACCAGTTCACTTGAAAATCACATATTCTTACTACCCAGGAAAGACTTTGGACTTTCAAAGTTAAGAGCCATTGGTAGAAAGTGCTTTGGCTCAAATACAAAAGAGCATCTTAGAGATGAACTGGGATAGGAAACAATTGCTGTTGGGTACTGCAAACCTGTGATATCAGTAGACATACTACATCTCTAAAACACCACAGGTTCAGTCATTTCCTGGTGTCTTTCATTCAGATCACTTTATTCCTTTATGTTATCTATCTGGCCACTATAGTAATTTGAACTAATGATTCCTGCATTTTTGTACTCCAGTGTGTAGTATACTGCTTCTCTCCATAGAAGATATGCTCTAATTTAATAAAAAAGAGATTTATGTTGGATAATTAAATAATACAGCTACTTTTGAAGTGCTTTGTAACTTTATCATAGTTAAAGCCTCTAGAAAGTTAAATATTGCTTCCTCTGTGTTTTGGTAATGATTGAAATAATTCAAGTGTCTTGTGTCTTTGAAAGCTACAACTGCCATGTGTTACCTACCTGGGTCTTTGGAAAGCATGGTCAGGAATCACTTCATAATTTTCTGTTATTAGCTTTTGCTAGAATGGAAAAGCTATATGTGGTATTTCTTACTATTGAAATGAACCAACGGATGGTTTTTTCTTTCTTTCCTTTTTTTTTTTCTTTTTTTCTTTCTCGAGACAGGGGATCTCACTCTGTCACCCTGGCTGGAGTGCAGTGATGCGATCTCGGCTCACTGCAACCTCCACCTCCCAGGTTCAAGAGGTTCTCCCACCTCAGCCTCCCGAGTAACTGAGACTGCAGGCTACGGCACCATGCCTGGCTAATTTTTGTATTTTTTTGGTAGAGACGGGATTTCACCATGTTGGCCAGGCTGGTCTCGAACTGCTGATCTCAGGTGATCCACCTGCCTTGGCCTCCCAAAGTACTGGGATTACAGGCGTGAGCCACTACGCCTGGATGACGGTTTTTGCTTATTTTTCATTTTTGCTTTTTACCAGGTTTTTATTCTTCTATGGGTGAATTTAAAAGAATAGATGTAAATTAGGTTGAGAGATCTGAGATAGTAGGAGGACATAGTCTTTTTGCACTTATTGGAAAGCCTCTGGTTTTATTATTCACAATCAAATTTAGACTGTATGTAATTCTTTAAAATAGTAATCTGGGTGTGGTGGCTTATGCCTGTAATCCCAGCACTTTGGGAGGCTGAGGTGGGAGGATCACTTCAGGACAGGAGTTTGAGACTAACCTGGACAACATAACATCCAGTTTTTTAGCTGATGAATAAATTCTCTCTACCAAATTCTGATATACAAAGGAGTGACTATAAATTACACATTAATCACTCATAAATGGAATGCTGATTGGCTTGTTTCGTTTTTGAAGTATTTTTCACTTTCTTTATTTTGAAGCTTCTTCTCAGCCTGTCGATAACCATGTTAGCCCATCTTCCTTCTTGGGCCAGACACCAGCATCACCAGCCAGATACTCACCAGTTTCTAAAGCAGTGCTTGGAGATGATGAAATTACAAGGTAAGGAAGTTAACGTTCGTTCTTCTTACATAAAATCAACTATTAAATTGAATTTTAATCAGCCATGTAAGATAGCCACAAGTTTTAGGACTAAAAAAATTTATTGACAGTTAGTGAGCTTACAGCTTAATTTTTTCCTTTGGAGGATTCATTGAAGAGCCTGAAATATAAAAATGTTTTATTTTTCAAATAAATTACTGCTCCTTTTTTAAAATTAATACTGCTTTTCTTTAAGGCTTGGTAAATTGTTCTTAGGAATTAGCTTAGTAAAACTAAGTTAAGAAAATTCTCATGCCTATTTTAAAGTAACATTTTATATGTTCCTTATCTAACATATACCATAAAAATATTGCAGTTACTTGATTTGTGTTCAGAATTCCACAAGTGGTGGTTTGGTTTGGTTTGGTTTGGTTTTAGCAGCAGTGTCTTACTGTGTTGCCCAGGCTGGAGTGCAGTGGTATGAACGTAAGTCACTGCATCCTCGAACTCCTAGACTCAGGCTCCCCTCCCGTATCTGCCTCCCTAGGTACTAAGATTACAGACGTGAGCCCCTTTGGCTGGCTGTTGGGTTTGTTTGTTTGTTTGTTTGTTTGTTTGTTTGCTTGCTTGCTGTATATCCTTGATACTTTGACACACAAAATTTACTTTCATCTAAAATTACTAACTGCACTGAAATTTATAGATTAACTATCTTTTTAGTCCCAAAGAATTCTAATGAGGTAGAAAAAAATGGGAGAAAAAGCATTGTAGATCTTTTTCATATTATTCAATATAGTAATAAGACACTGTACAGGTTGCTTTATAATTTGTACATGTTTTTTATATTATAGATTCAACATTAAAATATGTACAAGTAATGTCTGTTCTTAACATTTATTGGTTACATTATTGTTAGCATTATTATTATTTTTTAGTTATCAGACTCCTGATTCTAGGCAGTGATCTTAAGGACAGATAAGAGTGCTTTCTCTTTTCTTTCATAAATAATTAGCAATGTTGGAAACTTAATAGGTTGTCAGTAATTGTGTTTGGGACAAAAATTAGCAGAAAGAATAGTGTTCTAATTTGATTGTAACAGGAATATCCAAGGCTGCTAGTCTTCAGGCAGTGCTTCTAGAGTGACCTTTCATTGCCATTTATTTTTGTTACTTTCTAACAGTGCCTATTTAAGGCAGTAAAGAGGGAAACTATAATAGTGGATGGCTTATTTAGTGTTTAATCTCTTTGCATATTTTACAAACTAAAAAATAAGTTATATTTGCACCTTGATTACTGTTCCTCATGCTTCTTCACTTGAACTCTTGTCTAGAATATTGCATTGGACTTTGAAGTATTATTGCATAACAAGACGACCTGTTTTCATACTTTTCTGTGAAAATCAGGTGGTTCATTACTGGATATATCTTCTTAAAATGGTGTATATTTTGCCACTCCCTTTTGATAATCACACTACTTTGTAATAGTGAAGTACAAAATCTTTCCAACATTACAAGTTCTTCACAATTTGACCTTAAGCAGTCTTTCAGACATTACCAATATCAAAAAAGTAAAAAAAAAATTCACAATACTCCTAAACTTTGGTTCTAAAGTTTATTTTTTAACAGCTTTATTGAGATATGATTGACATACCATAAATTTCACCTAGTTAAAGTATACAATTCAATTTGTGGTATATTACATCAGTTTTTAAAAATTGTAGTGAAATATATGTAACAAAATTTGACATTTTAACTATTTTTAAGTGTACAGTTCAGTAGTGTTAATTGCATTCACAATTTTGTGCACCCATCACTATTTCCAAAACCTTTTCATTACTTCAGACAAACTCTGTGACCATTAAGCAGTAATTAACCTTTGGTAACCTTTCATCTACTCTTTGTCTCTATGAATCTGCCTATTCTGGATAGTTTATATAAGTGGAACCATATAATATTTGTCCTTTTGTGACTGGACTGTTTCACTTACAGTAATGTTTTCAAGATACACTCATTTGTTAGCATGTATCAGAATTTCATTTGTTTTTATGACAGTACTGTTCCATTATACATATGTGCCACATTTTGTTTATTCATCTCATGGTGGGCACTTGAGTTATTTTCACCTTTTGGTTTTTCTGAGGAATGCTATAATAAATACTGACATGCAAGTATCTGTCCAAATCACTGCTTTCAGTTACTTGGGATATATACCTAAGGGTGGAATTGCTGGGTCATATGGTAATGCTATCTTAGCTTTTTGAGGAACCACCAAACTGTTTTTCGTAGTGCCTACACCATTTCATATTCTCATCAGTAATGTATGAGTTGTAATTTCTTTACATCCTCATCAACACTTGTTATTTTGTTTTGTGGGGTTTTTTTTATAGCCATCCTAGTAGACCTGAAGTATCTCATTATTTTTATATCTATTTCCCTAGTGACTAATGAGGTTGAGCACCTTTTCATGTGCTTATATTATTTGAAAATCAGAGTGTGTTTTCCCCTGGAAATACTGTTGAATTTCAGCTGAGTATTTTTTAATCAAGTATAATTTCCTAATATAAAATCCTAATTCATACACATTTTAAAGCATGATAGCAACACTAAACCCAGAATTCATCATCTAATACAGGAAATAAAACATCACCAATATGGTAAAACCTACCTGTGCCCCTGCAGATAGGTTTTAATTATTTCATATAAAAAGCCTGAAGATGGGCAATTCCCAGGTTGGTATAGCAACCTTAGGCCCATGGTGTCTTTAGTATACTCTTGGTTTCACCTTCCTGACTATAGTATGTCCAGACCAGTAAAGGGATTGTATTACTCAGTCGTGTGGGGTTTTGTTTGTTTTGTTTTGTTTTTTGAGGAAAGGAAGGTAGCAAAGATGCTTTGTCCTTGATAAGGTTTGTCTGTCTTTAGAAAATGACAGTAAAATTTCCCTTCGTTTACCAGAGGCTAGAATGGGGTTATACTCTCACCTTAGCAAAGGGGCATGGGATTGCAATGTCTCGCTTAGGTTGGTTACAGTTCATCCCTTTGAGACTGGAGAAAGGGCCTACCTTCTCTAAGACAAAAGGATAGCTGCCTTTTAAACATGTAAGTAGGGGGAGTGATTGCTTTGAAGGTAATAAAGTGTGTGCAACATCAGCTTTTCATGAGTATGTGTATTTCCTGATAGGCTCTTATACTATTTTTAAATTTCCACTTTTTTTTCTGTTTTGGTTTCATTTCTGTTTTATATAACAAGTTTTTTTGCTTTTATATAAAATTAGATTTTTTCCTTTGATTTTTAGGCTTAGAATCTCTTTATCCCATAGTTTTAGGAAAACCATTTATATTTTATCTAGCTTTCTTTGTAGTTTGATAACATAAAAATTATCAGTAGGTAGTTCTCACTGATAGAATGTCAGGTTTTATATAAAATTTCCAAGATACTCAATATTTTTTTAAATTTTAGGGAACCTAGAAAAGTTATTCTTCATCGTGGCTCAACGGGCCTTGGTTTCAACATTGTAGGAGGAGAAGATGGAGAAGGAATATTTATTTCCTTTATCTTAGCCGGAGGACCTGCCGATCTAAGTGGAGAGCTCAGAAAAGGAGATCGTATTATATCGGTAAGACGTGTTAGTCAGGATCATGTTTTTATTTTCACTGGACCTATTTTTAAAGCAAGGTCTTTTTTTTAACATCCTAAAGTAACGGGGTTAGCTTGGTTATCTTCTTACCATTTTACAGCTTAATTGTAGAATTGTAGTGTCAGAGAATATATTATTGTATGATAGGTTTTCTTTTGATATTTGACTCTTCTAAGGGGTCAGTTTTTATAAATGTGCTGGAAGAAATTATGTGTTCTCTATTCGTTGACTGGAAAGTTTGCTATGTGTCTATTAACTCAAGCTTGTTACTTGTGTACTTCTTTATACTTTAATCTGTTACCTTCTTGATCTATCTTCTTGATCTATTGAGGTTTTTAAAGCTATCCAAATACGATTTTTTTAAAGCTACCCAAATACGGGTTCAGCAGTTGATCCTCATAGCACTAGCTTTTTTTAGTATGTCTTTTGAAATTGTGTTATTAGGTACACATAGTTTTATAGTCGTTATCATGTAATAAACATCTTGATTTATAATAGTGGTTTTGCCCTAGAATCTGTATTGTCTAATGTGGCTGATTTTTTTTTTTTTTTTTTTGGCTTGATATTTGTGTCATCTTTTCTCCTCTTTTTACTTTCAATTTGTGTGCTTTTGTTGTTACCGCTACAATGTTTGGCTAAAACTTACCAATAGTTCTATGTGACACACAGACTTTGGGAAACTTTAATTCTAAATCATGCCATGTCTAGTATTTTACTTCTGTTTCATGTTTATACCCATAAATTGTAATGTTTATTTTTGTTTATTAAAAGTTAATCCACAGGTCATACAATTTTTGTTTACCATCCCATCTTGTATCTTCCTCCTTCTGTGTTTCTCAGTGGACTACTAACGGCATTTGGATTGGACAGTTATTTGTTTTGTAGGACTGTCTTGCTCTTTATAGAAAATTTCCCTTTACTTTCTTTTCTTTTTTTTTTTGAGATGGAATCTTGCTGTGTTGCCCAGGCTGGAGTGCAGTGGCACAATCTCGGCTCACTGCAAGCTCCGCCTCCCGGGTTCAGGCCATTCTCCTGCCTCAGCTTCCTGAGTAGCTGGGACTACAGGCGCCCGCCACCACGCCTGGCTAGTTTTTTTGTATTTTTAGTAGAGACGGGGTTTCACTGTGTTAGCCAGGATAGTCTCGATCTCCTGACCTCGTGAACCTCCCACCTCGGCCTCCCAAAGTGCTGGGATTACAGGCGTGAGCCACCACGCCTGGCCAAAAATTTCCCTTTTCTCAAAGTTTTCATATACGTGCTAGTAGATATGCATGCTACATGCGAGTAAAACTCCCTAGTCATTGTAAAAAGCAAAAATGCCCTTCAAATATCTAAATGCACCATAGTGTGCAAGCCCTTGGTTTGTGCTTTCAGCAATGGTTCCTTAATCGTAACTATTCTAGACTTTATCTGAAAGTATCTTTATTTTATTTCACTTTAAAAGTTAGTTCAATCTAGAATTACAGGTTGATAGCTGTTCTCTCTCAGTGTTTTGAAGATACTATTTTATGTTGTCTGGCGTGTTTTGTTTCTATTTAACAAAAAAAGTCTACTCTCTTGTTTGTAGGTGATTTGTGAGGGGGTAGTTTCTGGTTGCTTTTAAGATGCTTTGTCTTTGATGTGCTGCAGTTTCACTAAAATGTGAAACTGTCTGTGTGTAGCATATTATTTGCTCTGTTTGGAATTCGTTATGCCTACTGAATCAGAGGAGTCATGTCTTTCATCAATTGTAAAAACTTCTTTCATCAGTTCTGGAGACTTAGCCATTGTCTTTTCAAATTTCGCCTTTCCCATGTTGTATGTACTCTGTCCCTAAACTCCTATGAGTGGATGTTGATCTGTTTTTCATGTCTTTTAACCCCAATTTCATAGTTACAACTCTGTCTCCTTGTAGTTCAAGTTTGTAAATTTTCTTTTCTTTTTTCTTTCTTTCATTTTTTAAGAGACAGGGCTTCAGCACATTGCCTGGGCTGGAGTACAGTGGCCATTCACAGGCACAATCATAGAGCACCATTATAGCCTCAAACTTGTGGGCTCAAACGATATTCCTGCCTGAGCCTCCCAAGAAGCTGAAACTGCAACAGCTTAAATTTTCTTATCTATATCGAATCTGAAGCTATATCTTATCTATATCTTACCTATATCTTATCTTAACTGTATCTTATGTATATCTAATCTGAAAGTATGCCTTATCTCTATCTTGCCTATATCTTAACTGTATCTAATCTGAAACTATGGCAGCTTAAATTTTCGTGTCTATATCTAATCTTAAAAGCCACAATTTTAAGATGCAGAAATTGTCAGCTTGGTTCAAAAAAGCAAGACCAAACTATATACTTTTTATCAGAAATTTGCTTTAAATATAAAGGCTCATGTGTTGTAAGTAAAAGAGTGAAAGAAGGTATACTATGCAAATAGTATACTAAAGCTACTGTCTTAATATGACACAAAATAGAATTTAAGACAAATAATGTTATTGTACATAGATTTCATAATTATAAAAGCAGCGAGAATTATGAAAGTGTCATTTCATCAAGAAGACATACCTAGTAATATTTTCAAAATACGTGCAGTATAAATGATCAGAACTGAGGAAGGAAATGGACAAATCTGCAGTCACATTTGGAGATTTAAATGCCCTCTTCTTTAATTGATAGAACAAGCAGACACAAGGAAAAGAAGAAGAATCTCATATCTTACTTCATGTCGTATAGAAAAATTAACTTGAAATGGACCATAGAACTAAACTTCTAAAAGAAAACATAAAAGAAAATCTTAGTGAATGTGGATTAGATAAATTTCCTAAATAGTACCAGAGGGCTACCAAGTCAGTTCAATAGAGAAGGGAAGATCTTTTTAACAAATGGTGCTATAATACTTAGGTATCTGTATATAAGATTATAAACCTAAACCAGTCTTACTCCAGACATAAAATTTAATTCTAGATGGATTATAGATCTAAATGTAAAACTCAGAACCATAATCTTCCTAGAAGAAAATATCAGAGACTATGTTTGCAGGCCTAGAGGAGGTAACAGTTCCTTGAACAAAATGCATAAAACACTAACCATAAAGAAGATGACATTAAGAAACCAAGAATGTTGGGTGAGGTGACTCTTGCTTATAATTCCAGTGACTCAGGAGGCTGAGGCAGGAGGATCGCCTGAGGCCAGGAGTTTGAGACCAGCCTGATCAACATAGCAAGACCCATCTTTTAAAAAACAAATTTTTTTTAGCCAGATATAGTGGTGGGCACTTGTAGTCCCAGCTACGTGGGAGGCTAAGGCAGGAGGATCACTTGAGCTTAGGTGTTTGAAGCTACAGTGAGCTTTGATCCCACCACTGCACTCCAGCCTGGGCAACAATGCAAGACCCTGTCTCAAACAAAAAAGATAAAAAACCAAATAGGCAAACCACACAGTGGTAAAAAAATATTCTCAGCACATACATGACATACTACTTATATCCAGAATATATAAATATCTCTTACAAATTAACAATAAAAAGATGAGTAACCCAATTAAAAATGCACAAAAGACTTGAACAGATACATCACAAAAGATATGTGAATGGCCAGTAAGCACATGAAAAGGTGTTTAACATTAGGCATCAGAGAAGTGCACAGACCACGATGAATGAAGAGGTTTGTAGGGATTCGAATAAGAGTGATGTAATTGTTCTATATTTTGATTGTGGGTGGCTGCACGAAATTCACATTTGCCAAAACTTAACTATACACTAAAAAAGATTGAATTTGCCTAGATAAAAATAGGTATTCTTGAAGTCATAATGAAATACGATATCCCACTTAGTTGAACCGCAAAAGAAAAAAATAGCATCATTCACTGATGAGGATATGGAGCAACTGCAACCCTCATTGACTACTAGTGGACATGTAAAGTTGTATATACCACTACAAGAACTTTTAGGAAGGTTTTTAAGGAGTTAAACATACATCTAATCTTATCACCCAGGTTTTACCCAGGACAAATGAAAGCGTATGTCGACAAAAACACTTTGACAAGAACATTCTTAACAGCCTTACTCATAATCATCTAGATCTTGAAATGACCCACATTTCCATCAACAGGAAAATTGCTCAATTGTATGTTTACACAATATAATACTACTCAGCAATTAAGAGGAACAACTGCTGAAACACAAAACACATAACAAAAATACATACCATATAATTCCAGTTACATGATCATCATGAACAGGTAACACTAACTTGTGCTGTAAGTCAGAAAGCGGTTGCCAGTGATTGGGACTGACTATAGAAGTGCACAGCTGAACATTGATGGAAAAGATACATGTCTTGTTGGGGATAGTGGTTTCATGATTTATATGGTAAGCAAAATCCTTTCAGCTGAGCTGTTCAAATGTCTACATTTCATTATAAAATATACTGTAATTTATTAAAGTAAGTTACAGTATGATAAGGAAAAGTTAGTGGTAAGGAATGGACTTAAAAAATAAATATTGTTGAGCATATTACCTAGTTATTTAGGGAAATAAAATTAGCTTAGAGCCTCACTTCACACGTTATGTCAAAATAAATTTTCATTTAGCCTAGAGTTCAGTAATAGACGTTTTTAAATTGTCCATTTGGAACCACTTTATATAGGTCATTGACACAGTGCTAAAGTGTGTGAGACCAACCATCTCAACCTAGTTCGCCCAGAACAGTCATGGTTTTAGAACTGAATGCCCCATGTCTGGAAACCTTTGGTCTCAATTCTAAAACTGGAAGTCTCAGCTAGTCCAGGGAAGTAGCTCACCCTAATGTGAGTGCAGTTAAATACCGCATTATGTTTAGCAGTATGCATCAGTAACCTTAAAATTTCAATGCTTACTGAACTTCTCTAGGGAAATGCCCTGAAAGCACTAGGGAATAGTAGACCAATCAGAAAATGTAAAAGGAAAATTGGAGGAATGAATTCTCCATAAGGCCTTTGAAAACCTCCAGTGTATTCCTTGGAACCAGAAGGCCACACACACGTTCAGGGCTGTGCGCATGCTCAGGAAAGACCAGAAAAGGCCTTAAACTGTCACGTCTGCCTGATCATGAGCTTCTGCGCAAGCGGTTTCAGGCAGTTGTTAACGCCTTATCAGAGTGTTACAAAGTGGGCCCCCGAAATGCACATGTAGCCCTTGTGGACGATTTATAAGTTTTAGGCATTTAAGGAAATATCTGCTCAGTCATTAACTAACCACTAAGCTAACCAGACAGAGACTTCAGTGGCCAGATACGACAAAGAATACGGACTTTGTAACATCAAGAAAACTCACTAACAGCAATGACAAGCCTAGATAAGAGGACAGTTCTGCTATCCAGAGTTGCCATATTATATTTATTTTAAATGCCTATTTTTCATCATAAAATTGTGAGGAAAGCAGAAAAAAAGGTATGGCCCCTGTGCAGGAGAAAAACACAATCAATGGATATTGTTCCTAGGGGAGGTCAGACATTGAACATACTAGACAAAGACATTAAACCAGGTATTTTAAATATGTTCAAGGAATAAAAGAAAACTATCCGATAGACTGAAATGAAAGTAAAGGAATAATATCTCACCAAGTAAAAAATATCAGTAAAGAGTTAGAAATTATATGTAAGAACCAAATAGAAATTCTGGAGTTGAAAAGTACAGTAACTTAAATGAAAAATTACCTAGACAAGGTCAACAGCAGATTTGAGCTGGCAGAAGAAAGAATCAGCAAACTTGAAGATGGGTCGATTGAGATTTTGATGCTGAAGAACTGAACAACAGCAAAAAAAAGAATGAAGAAAAATTAACAGCTTCAGAGACCTATGGGATACTATCAAGTTTACCAACATAATGGGAGTGTGTGAAGGATGGGAAAGAGAGAAAAAGGAAGAAAGAATATTTGAATAAATACTCTCCCAAAACTTCTAAAACTTGATTAAAACCATTAATCCAAGAACCTCAATGAACTCCAAGTTGAATTAATTTAAAGAGATCTACAACATAGACACATTACAATCAAACTGTCTCAAGCCAAAGGCAGAATATTGAAAGCAGCAAAAAGAAATAAGTCATCACATGCAAGGGATCCTCAACAAGATTAATAGCTGATTTCTCATCAGAAACCGTGGGGGTCAGAAAGCAGTGAAATAACACATTCAAAATTCTGAAAAGAAAAAAACTTTGTTGACTAGAACTCTATATCCAGCAAAACTGTCTTTTGGAAGCAAAGAAGAAATCGGGACATTGCCAGATAAACAAAAGCTGAAGGAGTTCATCTCTCAAAAACCTGCCCTATAGGAAATAATAAAGAGAATCCTTCAGACTAAAATGAAAGGAAACTAGAGAGTAACTCAAATCCACACGAAGAAATAAAGAGCATAAGTAAAGGCAACCACATGGGTAAATATAAAACAACATAAGGGTATTATTTTATATGCAACTCTTTTTTTCTCCAACCTGATTTTAAACAACTGAATAAAGCCATAATTACAAATTGATGTGCACACATTGTATAAACATATAATTAATATGACACCACCACAAGGGGGTAAATAAACTAGGTTCTCATAAAATGTTTGTTTGTTTACTTGTTTATTTTTAGAGGTAGCATCTCACTCTGTCACCCAGGCTGGAGTGCAGTGGCACAATCATAGCTCACTGCAGCCTCAAACTTACTCACTCGGGCAGTCCGCCTGCCTCAGCCTCCCGAGTAGCTGGGCTGCAGGTGTGCACCACTACACCCAGCTAAATTTCTTTTCTTTATTTTTTTAGAGATAAGTGTCTCTCTGTGTTGCCCAGCCAGGCCTCAAAGTGTTGTACTCAAGTTATGCTCCTGCTTCAGTCCTCTTGCCTGAGCCACCTGAGTCACTGGGATTGCAGTCGGGAGCCACCACCTCTGACTTTAAATTTTTACTTTACAATCCAAGATAACCACTAAGAAATAAATGACATGGGAATTAAAATGGTACACTAGGAAATATCTAATATAAAAATAATGCAATAATTGAGGAATAGAGAAAGAAAAGACATAGAACAAATCACCAAATTAAGTAAATTCTACATTATCAGTAATTATATTAAATATAAATGGATTAAGCACTCCAGTTAAAAGGCCAAAGATGTTGATAGAGTAGATTAAAAAACAGAATCCAACTATACAAGGTCTACAAGAGACACTTTAGACTGAAAGACACAAGGTTTAAAGTAAACAGGTGGAAAAGATACATTACACAAAAAGTAACCAAAAGACACCTACTGTGGCTATACTAATATCAAAGTACACTTTAAGAAAAAAATTATCACTAAAGGCAAAAGACATTTATAATATATATCATTATATAGTCATGATGATATGTATTTTATAGTTATATACTCTATAATACATTTCTAGAAAGACATAAACTATTGAAACTAACTCAAGAAGAAATAGAAAATTTTAATAGATTTAAAACAAGTAAGGAGATGGAATTAGCAATCAAAAACTTAAAAAACACAAAAATCCCAGGACCAGATGGCTACACTGGTGCGTTCTGCCAAACATTTAAAGAATTAACACCAATCATTCACAAACTCTTCCCCAAAAGGGAATAAGCAATGAGGAATGCTTTCCAGCTCATTCTGTGTGGCCAGTATTATTCTTATACCAAACCAAAGACATCACGAGAAGAAAAAACTGCAAATCAAATCAATATCCCATATGAATATAGATGTAAAAATCAACCAAATAACAACCTGGATCCAAACAGCATGAAAAAGGATGATGTACCATAACCAAATGGAATTTATTCAAGGAATGCATGGTTAGTTCAACGTAGAAAAACCAAAAAGACGCCATCTTAATAAGGACATAAAGCACATGATACCTCAGTAGACACAGAAAAGCAATTGTCATAAACCAACAGCTTTTCATGATAAAAACACTGAATAAACTGGGAGTAAAAGGGACCTTCAGCCTGATAAAGGGTATCTCTGGAAACCCCGTAGCTGACATCATACTAACTGGTGAGAGACTGAAAACTTTCCCTCTAAAATCAGGAACAAGACAAGGGTATCTGTTCTTCCTACTTCGATTCAACATTGTCCTGGAGGTTCTAGAATTTAGGCAAGATTTTTTAAAAAAAGGCTACCAGAATAAAAAGCAAGAAAACTATTTCTATTTGCAGATGACATAATCTTGTATAGAAAAAATCTTAAATACAACAGCAGACTATCAAGCTGATAAACGATGTCAGTAAATTTGCAGGATAGAGAAAGAAAAAATTCATTTATAATAGTATCAAAAAGAATAAAATAAATAAATTGAAGTATAAATTTAAGGACATGGATAAGCAAAAGTGGCAAATCCATTTTTAATGGATTTTAGTGGAGCATTATTTAGCCATAATAAGGAATGAAGTACTGATACATGCTCCAAAGATGAACCTTGGAAATGTGTTAGTGAAAGAAGCCAAGCACAAGTGGCTCCATATTATATATCCCATTTATTTGAAATATACAGAATAGGGGAATTCATATGGTTAGAAAGTAGAATCGTAGTTGCCAGTGATGGAGAGGAGACACAGGAGTGACTCAGTGGATACAGAGGTTCTTTTTGGGGTGATGAAAATATTTTGAAATTAGGTGGTGATGTTGGTTGCACAACCTTGCGAATGTACTAAAAACCACTAAACTATATGCTTTAAAAATGAATTCTATGGTATGTGAATTATTTCTCCATTTTTTAAAAAGTTGGTATAAAAGAAAAAAAGTGACTCTAAGGCTATTTATGCAAATACATCTCTCAGTACTGGAATTCTAAAATATCCTTAATAATATATCTTCAATTGAAATGTTCAGTGATAGTCTGGAAAGTCTTTAATATGTAGTTTCGTTCAACAAATTATGCTCTTAAAAAGAGTTTGGTGCACAGAAATAATTCATTAACATTTTTAATCTTTTCTACAATAATCTATGAAAATCTTTCTTTATATTTCTTGCCTGGCTTGTTCTCCCAGGAATTAGGAAGATTTTCTTTATACACTAAGTAGAACTATTTATAAATTGTATTGAGTTTTATGTGGCCATCCTCTGCTGGAGATACTGTCTAATAACCACATTGTTACATTTGTTTATATTAGGATTTTTAGATCTTGGTTTTCGTTGAGGGAGTGGCAGGTGGTGGTTTGAGACAGAGTGTCTCTCTCTGTCACCCATGCTGGAGTGCAGTGGCGTGATCTCAGCTCACTGTAACCTCCACCTCCCAGGTTCAAGTGATTCTCGTGTCTTGGCCTCCTGAGTAGCTGAGACTACAGGCATGCGCCACCATGCCCGGCTAATTTTTGTATTTTTAGTAGAGACAGGTGTTTGCCATGTTGGCCAGGCTGGTCTGAAACTCCTGGCCTCAAATGAACTACCCACCTCAGCTTCCCAAAGTGCTGAGATAACAGGTGTGAGCCACCATGCCCAGCCTCAAGGGGTATGTATTTAAATTTAGTTGCATAATGGTTTCTTTTTAGATAATATAAAACATCAGATCTTTATATGGTTAAAATATTCTTTATGTAAATTTATGATCCCAAGAATTTCTGGGCTCATAGTCAAATTTTTTAAAAGTGATATGTGATCTTTAACAGATTTTAGATTAGTACTCAACAAAACAAGTTTTTATGTAAAAATTGCATGATGATCGTTCCTTTCCAAAAATTTTCAGTGAAGGTCCTGAACATTGCTGTATTCTATTCATTGTTGGTTCTTAATTTTTTTTAATTCAGTATTTAAAGCTTATTACATTCAAGTATAATGCTTCCATGAATGTCCTCTTAAGTTTGTCTTATTGTGGAAAAGGAACAATCTCTTAAGATAATGTACCTTGCACTATGTATATATATGCGCGCAAAGTATTGGCAACCTTTCAGAAATAAGAATTAAGTTGCCTCTTCTTCTGGAGTAGGATTGTACCTAGTGGTAGAATTGGATAATTATTTCACCTGAGGAAGGGCTCTTTATTCAAAAACTGACTCCTGGTTCGTTTAATTAACATTTATTCTAATTAAACCAGTCCTTGAAATCTGAGCTGTTTTAATATTTCTAAATAATAGCTTTCCTATTATACCAAAAGAATGGAATAAAGTTTGTACAGGAAGAAAAATAATTGGAACTGAGTTGAGCAGTAGGCATGAGAATGTGGCAGGAGGTGAATGGATGCTACAAACAAAATGACTTTCCCTCCCATTACTTGAGTTCCTAGTAAAATAAAGTATGCAAAATGATGCCACTTGATTTTTCAGGTTCTCAAATTAAGGTGCATTTCTCAGTGGATTGATACTCAGCCTTCTGGGGGAAAATGTTTCGGTTTTACTCACTTGACAGTAAGCAAAGTGGTTTTAGTAAATAAAATAGCTTTGAATGATAATATTTTGTTTTAGTACACAATGTATTTTTAGTCAATCAGAACAGGAAACATTTTAGTGGTCAAGTTATTGCGACTAATTTTTTAATACATGCTTACTCAAAGAATAGACTCTTGTGATTTCTAATCAAAGTGATTCTTTTCTCCCAAATTAAAATTTGGGTTTGATTTACAGGTGAACAGTGTTGACCTCAGAGCCGCTAGTCATGAGCAGGCAGCAGCTGCATTGAAAAATGCTGGCCAAGCTGTTACAATTGTTGCACAATATCGACCTGAAGGTAATAACATTCTTATTGTCTGTAGTTATTGCTTATTTTAGTTTTTAAAATTCTTCCTCTTTAATAATGTTTAACTTCCAAGCTTCCTTTTTGGTGTTTGTTTGTTTTTTTTTTTCTGATTTGCTAATCTAGTATTTGTTTAGTCTGAACCTAGTTCTTTTTCGAAATCAAAAGTTGTTTGGTTTTTTGGTTTTTGAGATGGGGTTCCACTCTTGTTGCCCAGGCTGGAGTACAATGGCGTGATCTCAGCTCATCCCAACCTCCACCTCCCAGGTTCAAGTGATTCTCCTGCCTCAGCCTCCCAAGTAGCTGGGATTACAGGCGTGCACTACCACATCCAGCTAATTTTTTGTATTTTTATTAGAGACGGGGTTTCTCCGTGTTGGTCAGGCTGGTCTCAAACTCCTGACCTCAGGCGATCCACCCACCCCGGCCTCCCAGAGTGCTGCGATTACAGGCGTGAGCCACTGGGCCTTGCCAAAAGTATTTTTTAATGAGGTGGGAACTGGCATCCGCAAGCTTAACCCACATAACCCCATTATGTGGGTTAATTTAACTGTTTATTTTTTTAAATCTGTTCTGTAACTGAAGACCTATCTTTTAATGTTCCTTTTACTACTTTATTGATCTGAAAAAATAATAAAAACCATAAGCAGAGATACTAATAATGCCCAAAAAATCAGGTCACCCAGATTTTTTCTAGTTTTTGAATTAGGTTGTAATTATTAATATCAAGATTTAAGACACGTTTCTAATAGCTGTTACTGCTGTTTAAAATAAAGAGAAGAATGCCAAGTTTGGGGTATAATGTGTGTCTAGATGGTAAAGTATCATGGGTGTGACCTTACTAAGTTCCTAGGGGAAGAAGGTGGTAATGGAAAATTTGAGGTCATGCCGTATTACACATATGTAAGACTCTAGTGTACATCAGCATAACCACAACCCCAGTAAAACCTCAGTGGAATTTAAAAAGCTTAAATACCCAAAAGAATACATAGTGTATTTGTTGATGCTCGTAAACAACATAATGAAGAAGGAAAAAATGATGTGAGTAAAGGAGCTAAATGAATAATTCCATAATTTATCAACTAATTACATTTATTATTTTTTGAAGCAGAATTTGTTTTTTTAATCTAGTATGTTTTTTAGCTGATCACAGTAGCATGTTGAGCGTTGCTTGGTCTTTCTTAAGTATAGGAGATTCTGTCTAAACAAGGGAAAATTTGTTTAATTGGGAGTAAATTCTGAATATTAATTCACATTAACCAGACAATAGGGACTAACATATGAAGTCAGAAGGTCAATTCATTAATTTTTGTGAGAAACAAATCTGCCAGTGGGACCCCATGTACTTTTATCTTCTGGCCAACACATTCCACCCCGTAGGTACACTATATGGAAGCCAAGTTACAGTCACTCGTTCCTTAGTATTATAGACAGCCTCTCATTTATATAAGGAATACAGACTTTTTAGGTGTGGTTACGGGTAACTTAATATCTGCTCCCTGACCTCAAAACACACAGAACACACAGAAGCAGTAAGAAAAACAAAACATACACATATGCTCCTACCCACACAACTTCACTTCACATTTACTAAAACTAAGAAGGTCGGTATAATGCCTGGACAACCAAGTGGAGGTAAAGACTCCTTAAGCAGCTGAGATCTTGCAGAAGCCACAAGGAAAGAGGGGAGGAGTTAAAATATGGAATGTTAAGAATGCTTCGTAGTGTCAGAAATTTAGGATATGGTATAAAATTGCACCTCTTAAAGGTGAGGGGCTCATTTTTGAGGTATAAAAACAGGAGCCTTTTTCATTGCAGGTCTTGGGAAGTAGGGTGAGCAGGCTGGAGCAGAAGCCACTCATGATGTGGTTTGGTTTAGAAGAGCAGAGGACCCATATTTGGATAAAGCAGCCTGCCTCTGTAGGATCGGATAATGTGACAGTATTTGGGTTTTAAAACCTCTAAAAATGTCCTGTGCCTCCATCTTTCCTGTGCCCATAGACTCTGAAATAGCTACTCTAGCAAAGTAGCAAAGTAATAAGTACTTTTTTTTTTTTTGAGACAGAGTTTCACTCTCTTGCCCAGGCTGGAGTACAGTGGTACAATCTCAGCTCACTGTAACCTCCGCCTCCCTTGTAGGTGGGATTACAGGCACCTGCCACCACGCCCAGCTTATTTTTATATTTTTAATAGCAACGGGGTTTTGCCATGTTGGCCAGACTGGTCTCCTGAGCCTTAGGTGATCCGCCCGCCTCAGCCTCCCAAAGTGCTGGGATTGCAGGTGTAAGCCACCACCTCCAGCCCCAGTAATAAGTAATTTAAAAGTAGCCTCACATGCATACAAAGATAATAAGAAGAGGTGGGGAAAAGCATCAAAGCTTAGTAACAGATTAGCTACACGCACATACAACACAAAAACATTAACACAAATCAGATTAAAATTTAACCTTAATGTTTTGCAATTTATGCATTCACTTTGAAAGAAGACCACAAAGTAGAAATGTAAGAACTATAGGAAAAGATGACTCAATAACCAAAAAAAAATAACTTTGAGCTGGCAGAACCCAGGAGAGAAGAAAGCAACCAAGTTAGTGAAATTAGACCACAAACACAGAGTCACTGCAGAAAACCAGGAGACATAGAAGATACAATAGAAAAAGTAGACAAAATGAAACCGAGAAAATCCGAAAAGATTAAAAGAAAATGTTAGCAATGGAAGGTAATTATTTGTACAATATATACATAATTAGACTTTCTGAAGAATAATTTTAAGGAAGAGAATAAATGTCTTAAATTATAATTCAAGGCATTCAAGAAAACTTTCTTGAAATAAAAAGAAATAATCTTTGTATTAAAAGGGTACAGCGTAATATAGGGAAAATTGACTCCGAATGACCAAAACTCAGACATTCTTGTTAATGTTTATTAAGAAAGAATTTTTTCGGACCCAGGCAAAAATACCAAGTCATGATACAGGAGGGAAAATTGGTTGATAGGAAAAACTACTCTAGTGCTTAGTGAGCATAGTACAGAACAAAAATAGTTAATTCACTTGTAATCCCAGCACTTTGGGAGGCTGAGGCAGGAGAACTGCTTGAGTTCAGGACTTCAATACCAGCCTAGACAACAAAGTGAGACCCCATCTCTACAAAAAAATCAAAAATTAGCCAGGCATGGTGGCACATGCATGTGGTCGCAGCTACACAGGAAGCTGATGCAGGAGGATCACTTGAGCCCAGGAGGTTGGGGCTGCAGTAAGCCGTGTTCGTGCCACTGCAGTCCAGCCTGGGCAGCAGAAGGAGACCCTGTCCAAAAAAAAAAAAATCATTAATTTTTACCATTTTTATAGTTAGTGGCTCTTAAGTTTAATTTACCCCTATACTAGATACACTTTCCACTGATAGTTAGCAAGGGTGGGCTACTCTTATCCTAGGTTAGTTATTGAATGGGCCCAGGAATTTCCCTCTCACTATCTTTTACTGTGCTTGTATTGTTTGGTCTTTCCTTCTTTATTCTTTCTTTTTTGCTTCTTTTTGTGATTTCTGCACTTTTCTTTTGTATGAGCCTTTCTAGATGGTACTCTTTTTATTTAGTTTTATTCAATACTTTCACCTATTCTAGTATAGATGAAGCCATTTTTGTATCAAGGAGAATTTGCATTCTTTGATTATTTAAATAGCACCTATTTAGTAGATACATCTATGTTTCAAGGGTTACTCTTATGTTGATTACTCTCACATATGTGTCTTATTTCCAGACATCTGAACACCACACTTACATGTCCTATTTGATTTCTTTAGCTGTATTTCTCAATGTGTTTCAAATTTAACGTTTATGAAATTTAACTTTTTTTACTAGCTCAATAAATGGCACCTCCATTCGTGCTTAAACCAGAAGCTCAGGAATCATACTTGACTCCCTCCCCATTCACAACCTCTCAGTCACAGCCACTAGCCTAGCCAGAGCCACCATCATCCCTTACCTGAATTACTGTAAAATCCTCTAACATGTCTCCTCACTTCTTTCTTAATTTTCTCCAATACATTCCCTATTTCTCAGCCAAAAGGATCATTTTAAATACAAAAATTGGGTTGAATTATTCCCCATTTAAAACAATATCCATTTTACTCTTAATAAAACCCAAATCCTTTAGTAGGCCTGCAAGTTTCTTTGTAATTGTACACAGCACAGCACATACGATTTTACTTCATGCCTTCCACTCTTTCCTTTGCTCCTTAAGCTCTAACCATACAGGCCTTTTTTCAGACCCTTGGCTGTACCAGATTATTTCCTAATTCTCTGCTCGTTCTCTTCTTTCTTAGAATATTTTTCCCCTGTTCTTTTGATGGCTAGTTTTTCTGTCCCATTCTCATGCTTCTATAAGGATGTACCCGAGACTGGGTAATTTATAAAGGAAAGAGGTTTAATTGACTCACAGTTTCAAAGGGCTGGAGAGACGTCAAGAAACTTATAACCATGGCAGAACGGAAAGCAAACATGTCCTTCTTCACAAGGCAGCAGGAGAGAGGAGAGTAAGAGCCAAGTGAAAGGGGAAGCCCCTATCAAACCATCAGATCTCATGAGAACTTACCGTCACAAGAATAGCATGGGGGGGAACCACCCTCATGATTGAATTACTTCCCACCGTGATCCTCCCACCACATGTGGGGATTATGGGAACTGCAATTCAAGATGAGATTTGCGTGGGGACAGAGCCAAACGGTATCAGCTAGTTCCTTCTCATAGCACTGATATTTTTACTTTATAACAGTTACACAGTTTATAGTTACATGTTTATTTAGGTGTCTATTATTTAAGGCTTGCTGTATTCTTATAAAATACGTAGCAATATCCCTATTTACAGAGGATGAAGTAGACTTAGATAACAAAGTTAGCAGTAGCTAAGATTCATACCCAGATCTGTTGCCTTCAAAGTCCAGATAGTTTTCACTGAGAATATCTTGATGAGTCTGGTGAAGTGATGTATGCTGTATTCTTTTACCACGGCTATGGTACTTTTGCCTAATGAAGGCAAAGTAAGTACCAGCAGAGCACAGAAGACAGGCATTGCCTTAGAACTTTAAAAGGAGGGAGATTATATTGCCTGGCTGATAAAAGATACCATAGAGTGGGATCGAGGCATAACTGGGAACCTAAGAATGGATAGGATTTAGATGGGCAGAGAGAAAAAATGACATCGTAGGTGAAGAATAACAGACGACCAAAGATAGGAGAGTTAAAATTTTAAAGTATGTTTTGGGTACTTTAAAAATTTACCTGTCCTCATTGCTGTATTGCTGCTTACCTATGTCTGCTTATTAATCATTGATACTATGGCTTCATATTTTGTTTTAATATTATATATTTTTAACAGATGTATTTTTGTTGTACAGCACATTTTAAAGAAAAAAACATATTTTAGATTATCAAAGCATAACTACTATGAGGGCCGAAGATAGAAGTTGAAGAGTCAAATTTTCTTTCTCAGTGAGCTCGCTATTTTAAGAAGTACAAAAGGAGTCACCTCACACTCTGATAATCATCATCTTGCAGTTAGTATCTTTCCTAAAGGCTTGGGATTCTCTACCTTATTGATAATCTTACATACATACAGACAGACAAAGAGATAAAGGTAAGCTTTTGGTAGAATTAAGTTTTTTATCTTTTAGGATCTATGGCTTGCCTTACTAGTCTTCCAAAAAAGTACTATTATGGGTTTTTGAGCTTATATACTTTGAACTTTCTTGACTTGGATTCTAATTATGAGGAAAAATAATCTCTACAAGACATATGAAGGAACATTATCTTCTAACTCCTGTCAGTTTTATTAATTCCAAAGGCAAGGAATAATTCACTTTGAGGGGGGCCTTTACTGTTAATCTTTTTGTAGAATCGTTATCAGAAATTAGCTGGACGTGGTGGCTCATGCCTCTAATCCCAGCACTTTGGGAGGCCTAGGTGGGAAGATTACTTGAGCCCAGGAGTTCGAGACCAGCCTGGACATGGCAAGATCTCATCTCTACTAAAAGTTTTTTTAAAGTTTTTTAATTAGCCATGCATGGTAGTGCACACCTGTAGTCCCAGGTGAGGCAAGAGGATTGCTGTGATCTCACCACTGCACTCTCGAGCCTCAGCGACAGAGTGAGACCCCGTCTCAAAATAAAAATAAAGAAACATGGGAACTGGAAATATAATACTGTACTTGTTTTGGACTCCATATCCCAAAGTTATAAAATTTTATCAAATACTTCCTAGTCTATAGTTTAAGAATCTCTTGGCCGGGCACAGTGGCTCACGCCTGTAATCCCAGCACTTTGGGAGGCAGAGGCGGGCGGATCACAATGTCAGGAGATTGAGACCATCCTGGCTAACACAGGGAAACCCCGTCTCTACTAAAAATACAAAAGCAAAATTAGCCAGGCATACTGGCGGGTGCCTGTAGTCCCAGCTACACGGGAGGCTGAGGTGGGAGAATGGCGTGAACCCGGGAGGCCGAGCTTGCAGTGAGCCGAGATCGCGCCACTGCATTCCAGCCCGGGTGACAGAGTGAGACACTGTCTCAAAAAAAAAAAAAAAAAAAAGAATCTCTTGTGATAGAATATAATGGTAAAACTGTATGCCATGCATGGTACGAACCATGTTATGTTTATTAACTCTTAATTCCCAAGATAATCCTCTAAGTAAGCACTGTTATCCCCATTTTATGTAACAGTTGAATAAGCTACACCATAAAGAGACTAAGTAATTTGCTGGTTACACAGCTGTTAAATGGTTAAGATTTCTTCTAGTTCCTTTTAAGGGAAGAAAAACCTTTTCCTCCACCCTTGTATGTTCAATAACGGGGCCTGCGAATTAAACTGACAGAAAAAAACAGATTAACATGAAAAAAAAAGTTTCTTGTATATGGATGCAAGAGGCAACAAAAGAAATACTGTAGCTAGCTTGTGGATAAAGTTAAAAACTTGTATACCTAATCTAGTAGGGAAAAGGAAGGAGGGAGAAACAGCTTTTATTGGAAAAACACAGACATTTCTTTAGGAAAGACAGGTTTTTAGGACAAGAGATGGGGGATAAAATTTGTGGTAACGTTCGTCTGAACTGGTATGAGGGGTCTTTCCATTCTTCGGGGCCATCAGACCCCTCAGAGAGGGTATTTATGGGAACAGCATTTCTCAGAAGCTGCACCTTTTGGTCAGTTTAGAGGAACTCCAGGAAGGCTTGTTTTCTGCATCTGTTGAATCTCAGATATCTTCAGCTTAAAATAATCTCTGTGGCAACTCTGGGGTTCTTGGTGGGTCTCCATACCCTGTTCTCACTCTTTCAACTACAGCTGAACTCTTGGAGTCTCTAACCTCAAATATTTAATCTTATTGTTCCTCAAGAGTGTTAGGCCAACTTTCAGAGCTTATATGTCAATCTTTTGTTCAGAAATCATTAATTACATCGTAATAATACCATAAAAGAAATAAAGCAGAAAGAATTAAACTCAATATATAAGTTAAACTTACTTTCTCTTTCCCCTAGGTTAGGTCTTATATTTGTGATGTAGTTTATTTTCACAAGAAAAAAACTGTTTGGTGTTATAATCCCTATTTTTGCAAGTGACTGAAGTCTAGAAAGGTTAGGCCATAGTCACTTAACTTTTCTGCGCTTCAAAGCTTTGATTAAAATCTTGAGTTACAGAGGTAGATTTCTAACACCCAGTGTCCTGACTTTATTTTCATTATTACTTCTTATACCAACCAAAGGGAGAAGAGGTAGAGATAATCGGGGGAGATTGCAGTGGACTAGTGGCATTTATTTGCAGGCATTTGTCATTTCTTATGATTTTCGTAGAAGATACGTCCTTAAATTTTTTTTCAGTCTCCTGCTTTCCCACTTTCCTTGCTGTATTTTTCTACACACCTGTGCTAAGTTGACCCTTCAGTCTCCTGCTTTCCCACTTTCCTTGCTGTATTTTTCTACACACCTGTGCTACAGCTGACCCTTGAACAACACAGGTTTGAACTGTGAGTGTCTACTTATGCACGTGCTGTTCAACCAAACTGGGATAGAAAAATACCATATGCCTATCGGATTCCACAAGGCCTCCTGTTAGACTTGAATATGCATGGGTTTTGGTATACGTGGGGTTCTAGAACTAATCCTCCGAGTATACCAGAGAGCTATTGTACTTAAAACAACTAACTTGCCTTCTTAAAAATCGTTTTCCTTTTTCTTCTGTAGGCCAATTTGTAGTATCCATCCTCTTGAGAGTTGTTTCTCTTGGGTTTAATATCTGTGTTTAATCTATTTTATTATAGTCATAAATGAATGTTTTCCTTTATAGGGATTGCATGTTAAGAGATTGAGGAAGTCCAATTTCCCCCATACCCCTTCTTCACTTTCCTCCACCTTTTTACTTCTAGTGTGGAGGTGAAAACAAAGGTTAAAATTTGAAAGGGGAGATCAAATGAAAAAATCAGCTTTTAAATATCTCTCCTTGTATAAGCGCACACATACTAACTTGTAGCCAGCAGTTCAGATACTTCCTAATATGTTTCATGACAAGAAATAGGTTTGATACAGGAATTTTTAAGATGTTGAATGGAGAAAATCTCTTATGTAAAATTACAGCTTTGCTGAGTTTTGATGTAATTTCTAGGAGAGGAATGTAAATGACAACTGAAAAAAGGGATGAAACTCTTCTGTCAAAATAAAAACTTAAGAAAATAGGTGTGGTGGTTAGCACTTTGGGAGGCTGAGACAAGAGGATCACTTGAGCTTAAGAGTTCAAGATCCCCTGGGTAACATAGGACACCCTGTTGCTGCAAATAATTTTTAAAATGAGCTGGGCATAGTGATGCATGCCTGTAGGCTCAGCTACTTGAGAGGCTAAGGTAGGAAGATTGCTTGAGCCCAGGAGGTCAAAGCTACTATGAGCCATGATCATGCCACTGCACTCCAGCCTGGATGACAGAGCAAGACCCTGTCTCCAAAAAAACCTTAAAAAAAAAAAAAAAAAAGGATAAAGAAAAAATATATATTGGTGGGACTGTTTAAGAAAATATACACAGAGCCGGGCGCGGTGGCTCACGCCTGTAATCCCAGCACTTTGGGAGGCCGAGACGGGCGGATCACGAGGTCAGGAGATCGAGACCATCCTGGCTAACACAGTGAAACCCTGTCTCTACTAAAAAATACAAAAAAACTAGCCAGGCGAGGTGGCGGGCGCCTGTAGTCCCAGCTACTCGGGAGGCTGAGACAGGAGAATGACGTAAACCCAGGAGGCGGAGCTTGCAGTGAGCTGAGATCCGGCCACTGCACTCCAGCCCAGACGACAGAGCGAGACTCCGTCTCAAAAAAAAAAAAAGAAAATATACACAGAATGGGTAAAATGTGGAGATTGATAGGACTAAAAGTATCAATTGATTGAAACAAAAGGAAAAAGTTAGAATCTTAACTAGGTAAATGAAATAGAAGGTTTAAAGGAAAAGTAACTTTAAAATGCTGAAGTATGTTTTGAACATATAGAAAGGTGGCTGTGAGGAATTGTCAAGAGTAAGGCAAAGACTTGGCCAGGCGCAGTGGGTCACGCCTGTAATCCTAGCACTTTGGGAGGCCAAAGCAGGCAGATCCCTTTTAACCAGGAGTTCAAGACCAGCCTGGCCAACTTGATGAAACTCTGTCTCTACTAACAAAAAAATTAAACAGGCATGGTGGTGCACAACTGTAATTTCAGCTACTGAGGAGGCTGAGGCACAAGAATCGCTTGAACCCAAGGGGCGGAAGCTGTAGTGAGCCAAAATTGACCACTCTACTCTGGCCTGAGCAACAGAGTAAGGTGGGGTAGGTGGGAAGACTAAGCAAAAACTGTGAATATGAAGATCTGAATACAGTGAAAGAAATAAGTCACAAATTTAAGAAATTATCAGGAATTGACTTAGCTCTTCAGTGTCTTAAGTTTTTAATATCTGAGACTATGTTAACTGCTTTGTAGTAGCCTAGTTACTCATTAAGAAAGGATATTTTCTGCGTCACTGTAAAAAGTAATGTGTTCTTTTTACAGAAAGCTTTTAAATCTCTAAAATGTAGACTATTTTAAATCACTAGGACTTCTGTTAATCAGATCAGCGAAATTGCTAAAGCTGATAGCGCCGCATGAGACGTGATACGCATCTTATTTAAAACGCATCGCAGAGCTTCTAAAGTAGTAAGGAATTAGCAAGCAAAGCGTGAAGGGAAACGAGGAACTCAGGGCTAAGGAAGCACAGAAGTCTCTCGTTTCAGGCGCGACAGCGAACTGGCTTGGGAGAGCCAGTTAAATTTTCAGAAATTTTCCAAACTAAAACATAGCCTTTATTAAAAATAAAATTATACAGAAGTACAAATAAGTTACATTTAAAATAGTAAAATTAAAAACAAAGGTAATAAATATTGAAAAGTCATCACTTCCTAGTTGTCTTCTAGGAAGTAAAATAATAGAAACATAAACCAGTGGGACTAATAGAAAATACAAAAAGAGGGCTGGACGCAGTGGCTCACACCTATAAATCTCAGTACTTTGGGAGGCCAAGGTGGACGACTCAAAAGGTCAGGAGTTCGAGACCAACCTGGTCAACATGGGGAAACCCCCGTCTCTACTAAAAACACAAAAACTAGCCGGGCGTGGTGGGGCGCGCCTGTAGTCCCAGCTACTCAGGAGGCTGAGGCAGGAAAGTAGCTTGAACCCCAGAGGGGGAGATTGCAGTGAGCCAAGATCGTGCCACTGCACTCCAGCCTGGACAACAGACCGAGACTCCCTCTCAAAAAAAGAAAGAAAAAACAAAAAGAGGTAGATTTAAAGCTGAATCGCCCAGAACTCCTCCTCTCCCTCAAAAAAATTAGGAAAGCCAAACCAAAATTTGTTTAAAATCTACAATAAAACTAGGCAAAAAGATGAAAGATATCCTATGAACCCCAAATATAAGCTGATGTAAACAAGGTATTAACAGCTACAAAACCATCTGATATCAGCATCTGTGTAAGGGGATGTAACAGGAGAAGTCCAGTGTTAACCAGTACTCACGACAAAATGCAGTAGGTTAATTTGAGAACACCGAGTGAACTGTAAGAGTTTTTATACAATCTGCATGTTGAGTGCAAAGAATCTCCAGTAAGTTATGAAGGGGCCACGAGCAGTCTAGGCCCTACAACACAGTTAACCAACTATAGCTCCCTTTCCATTTAAAGCCCCACACTAAGGAAGAACTGCTGGGAATAAAATCCAAATTGAACAGGATAGGGATAATAGAGCCAAAGGAAATAGAAGGTTCAGATTAATGGGGGTAAGTGAAGTTTCAGGCAGTCTCACAGTATCTGAGATCATGTCTTTAAACACTTGAAAGAAAGAAAATGGAGAGTTCTAGAGCTGTGAAGTGAGAAAACCTGTCTTGACTCGTAAGTCCTCTGTAAAAGTTGAGGAAAACTAATTTCATATAAAAATGAGCAACAATCGAATCCCATGGAAGCCTATTTGAAAATGAAAATAAGGATTAGTGTAGTATCTCCACAGACAGTAAAGCTGTACCAGAAAGACAGTTTATGGCGCTAGTGTCCACTAAAATTAATATTTCAAAACAAGTTAAAGAAAAATGATAGAATATGTGGAAGAGCAACATCAATAAGTTGATAGAACTCAGAAAATTAGTAGAAATAGAGACACGGTCTTAAAAACTAAATTTAACTAGAAGAGACATCTTTCCTTAAACCAAGAAGGTGAAAAAGAAGAAAAATTTTTAAAGCAAAAATAGACCTTCTCTTTCTACAATTTGATCAGTTTAGTCCTAAAGCCATTAGGTAGAGCAGAGAAAAATGGTTTAATCTACACCTCAGGTCTGGAGAGGTTTCGGAGAGCTCTGGTGGCTCATTGGACTTACCCATGAGGGTGGCTTCCATGCAGGGTAGTGCCTTGGTTCAGGAGTGAGAGCCCGAGGGCTGGTGAGGAAAGCACAGAGCCCAGTCTGTGCTCTGAGGGAATGCTCAGAGCCCAGTCAGGGAAGTAGATGGTTGTTCAAATTGAGATTGACCAAATTAATATATTAGGTTATTGTTATTCATAATTTTCACTGTTGAGAAGAGTTACAAATATGGAAAGGAAGAAAACTTAAATATGAATCCTGTAATACTGCATTAGAATTGAAGAAATTGGTTTGAAGGGATGGTTTTCCACTGATACAGATGTAAGCACAATTATCTATATCAGTGAGTATGTATCTGTGTGTATGTAATTTTCCCTGGCTCTGCCCACTGAGAGGGCCTGAGCCTAGTGCCACCCCAATAGCAGTGAGCACCTGGCACCCAGATCTTGCCTTGCAAATATTATTCCCCACTGAAATTACTAAGGCTTTTTTGACAAATGGCAGGTTCCCCAGATGTCAGGCAAAGGAAATGCTAGATTGTTCTGTAATATCCTTTGCCAGAAAACAAGACTCAAGGAATATTGGAGACATGTCAAATGGACACAGAATCTAACTTCAAGGGACCCTCACTGGCCAAATCAGGAACAACTTCAGCGTTCATTTCGTGGTAATAATGGCGTATTATAACCCACTGAATAAAGTAGGAAATAATGAGTTTTTACTCATATAAATAAATGAATTGATTGAAAGTTTGATGAGAATGGAGAATTGTACGCAGTTTCAGTAATTTATTTGCAAAAGGGAAAAGTAGCTTTACAGTAGAGAAACCTGACAGACACAACTTTAATCAAGTGATAAAGTTAATAACATTGGTAATGGGACAAATCAAAATGGTGTACCACCTGATACAGGTATGTCGGGTAGAACATAACATCTGTGATATTCCTGCCAAAGTTGGATAACCTCAATCTAATTGTGTGGAAACTTCAGGCAAACCCAAATTGAGAGAGATTCTACAAAACAGTTGACTTGTAATCTCCAACAGTATTAATATCACAAAGTCAAGAAAACACTGAGAAACTGCTGTGACTCAGAGTCTAAAAAGATACAACACCTAAATGCAGCAAATGATTTTGAATTGGATCCTTTTGCTATAAAGAACATTATTGGTGGCTCTTCATAGGGTTCCGAGCATTAAATGGTAGTAATGTATCAATGTTACTTTGATTTTGATGGTTTTGTAGTTATATAGGAAAATATCTGTAGGAAATACACACTGAAGTATTCATGGGTGATGAGACATCAAGGAGGCAAATTGCTATCAAATGGTTCAGGAAAAACAGTTGGTGATTGCTTTAGTCTTTAAAAAGATATTAGTAAGAAGAAAGAAAGAAAATAATTGAAAGTGACAGATATAGAAGGTAGGCAAAGAATATTCAACATGCTTGTAATAGGAGTCTCCTAGGAAGAAATCCAAAAACAATGCTAGAAAATGCCCAAGCAAGAAATCTTTTCTAAAATTAAAAAAGTTATTTCAAACTACTTATCAAAATGCCATAATAAAATGATTAGAATTTAAAGGAAAAAAAATCTGGAATTCCACTTCCCTCCCCCATCAAAAAAAGAAAGAAAATTCTGTTGTTCTTAGTTTATAGAAGACAGTGGAGTGAATATACTCAATAAAGAAAGAAGCTGAATCAAACAGACTTTCACATATAAAGAGTGGAATCAAATGTATCAACAAATAATTAGAGTTATAGTGTTCGTATAAACACTTCCTGGGGAGAGAGAACAATCTTCAGACATCCAAAATGATAGGAGGAGGGATACTGACATAAGGACTGGTGTTAGCATTAATGAAGATGATTATAAGGAAGAGGGTGTATAATATGAAAAAGCTATATACTCTGACAATTTTGATAAGGTACAGTTATTACAAAATGAGGGAAGAATTTGCAGATAATATGAAAACAGAATAAGCTTCCTAATTGTTTTAAAGTATTTAACTGCATATAAAAGTATAGTATTTGCAATCAGATCTGGGAAGATTGCTTGTAGGAGGAGACCAAAAGACAAAAGCCAAACCAAAGCTTGCCATTAGAACAGAAGGACAAGTGAGTCTGAATTTTTTTTTTTTTTTTTTTTTTTGAGACGGATCTCGCTCTGTCGCCCAGGCTGGAGTGCAGTGGCGCGATCTCGGCTCACTGCAAGCTCCGCCTCCCGGGTTCACGCCATTCTCCTGCCTCAGCCTCCCGAGTAGCTGGGACTACAGGCGCCCACAACCGCGCCCGGCTAATTTTTTGTATTTTTAGTAGAGACGGGGTTTCACCGTGGTCTCGATCTCCTGACCTTGTGATCCGCCCGCCTCGGCCTCCCAAAGTGCTGGGATTACAGGCGTGAGCCACCGCGCCCGGCGTGAGTCTGAATTTTTACACACACACTTAAAAGAACAAACCATATAGTAAGACTGTGCTCCGGTTACTATTGCTTCATAAGATACTACCCCAAGCTTAATAGATTAAAACAGCCTTTTAATAGATTTTGTAGGTTAGGAATTCAGGCAGGATTCTGGCTGGATGGTTCTTGTTTTCCTTCTGGCATCAACTGAGGTCACTTAGTGGGACTTGGGTGGCGAATGAGCTGCTTTGGAGGGCCCAGTTTGGCTTTGCTCCCCTTGTCTTATGCGTTGGTGGTACTGGCTGGAAGTTTGGGCTCGGAGTACCATCATGTGACCTCTGCAGTGTGGTGGTTTTAGAACAGTCTTGTTACGTGGTACCTGGCTTCCACTGAACGAGCATTACAGAAGAACCAGGCAAAAGCTTCATGGCCTCTTCTGATCCGACCTTGAAAGTCACACGGGATTACTTTCACATTTTTTGTCATACAAATGACCCAAAGCACTAGCCCAGATTCCAGGAGAGGGGAATTAGATTCCGCCTCTGATGGGGAAATGGCAAGGTCACAGTGTACAAGAGCATGGGATGCGGGCATCTTTGGAAAATACAATCTGCTACTGGTTTATTTATGTTAAAAGCTTGAATAAATAAGACAGGATGATAAGAATAGAACTGAGAACAAACAATTTCTGTCACATCAAAAGTTAATTCATGAAAACAGACAATTTTCAGGCTTGCTAATAAAGCAGAATTTAACCCTGTGAAGTATATGAGTCATACGTACAACAAAGAAGTAAACGTTAAAAACAAAGGACTGCATATAGCTGTATTTAAAAAAAAAAAAAAAAAAAAAAAAAAGCATGGATGACATCTTTATATACTGTGCAGTTATCTTCTGGATATACTTACTATTTTTTTTTTTTTTTTTTTTTTTTTTTTGAGACGGAGTCTCGCTCTGTCGCCCAGGCTGGAGTGCAGTGGCGCGATCTCAGCTCACTGCAAGCTCCGCCTCCCGGGTTCATGCCATTCTCCTGCCTCAGCCTCCTGAGTAGCTGGGACTACAGGCGCCCGCCACCTCGCCCGGCTAGTTTTTTGCATTTTTTTTAGTAGAGACGGTGTTTCACCGTATTAGCCAGGATGGTCTCGATCTCCTGACCTCGTGATCCGCCCATCTCAGCCTCCCAAAGTGCTGGGATTACAGGCTTGAGCCACTGCGCCTGGCCCTGGATATACTTACTGTTAAGTGAAAAAAGCAAAGCAGAGAAATGTGTATTCTACTGTTGAGGAAAGAAGAGAAATGTTGGCTGGGCGCAGTGGGTAATCTCAGCACTTTGGGAGGCCAAGGCAGGCGGATCACGAGGTCAGGAGTTCGAGACCATCCTGGCCGACATGCTGAAACCCCGTCTCTACTAAAAATACAAAAATTAGCTGGGCGTGGTGACGTGTGTCTATAGTCCCAGCTCCTCGGGAGGCTGAGGCAGAAGAATCGCTTGAACCCGGGAGGCAGAGGTTGCGGTGAGCCGAGGTCGTGCCACTGCACTGCAACTTGGAGACAGAGCAAGACTCCCTCTGAAAAAGAAAAAAGAGAAATGTATGTATGTGTGTATATATACACACATATATACAGATATAAAAATATGGAATAAATGTAAATGTATTTGCATGTTTGTGTGTATCTTTATATTGTTTACATGTTTACATGCAAGGATCAGGACAGAATAGGATGAGAAAAAGGGATAGAAACTGGACTTTTAAATACCTGTGTTTTATAGATTTGACTGTGGAGTTATTTTACCTACTTATAAAATCAATAGGCCGGGCGCGGTGGCTCACGCCTGTAATCCCAGCACTTTGGGAGGCCAAGACGGGCGGATCACGAGGTCAGGGGATCAAGACCATCCTTGGCTAACAAGGTGAAACCCCGTCTCTACTAAAAAAAAAAATACAAAAAATTAGCCGGGCGAGGTGGCGGCGCCTGTAGTCCCAGCTACTCGGGAGGCTGAGGCAGGAGAATGGCGTGAACCCAGGAGGCGGAGCTTGCAGTGAGCCGAGATCCAGCCACCGCACTCCAGCCTGGGCGACAGAGCAAGACTCCGTCTCAAAAAAAAAAACAATGAAAATTTTAAAAGGCAAATTGAAGTTGAAAATAAAGCACAAATGAATCTAAATGTGTGTCCACTTGGCAACAGTAATACTCAGGGAGGAACTATTCCAAGTAATTTTGAAATGGTAATTGGCCAGGTACAGAGGCTCGCACCTGTGATCCCAGAGCTGTGAGAGGCCAGAGCGAGAGGATTGCTTGAGGCCAGGAGTTCAAGAGCAGCCTGGCCAGCATAGCAAGATGCCATCTCTACCAAAAATAATTTTTAAAAAGTTAGCCAAGCATGTTGGTGCGCACTATGGTCTCAGCCACTCGGAAGGCTGAGGCAGGATTGCTTGAGCCCAGGAGCTCAAGGCTGCAGTGAACTGTGATTGTACCACTGCAGTCCAGCCTGGGCAACAGAGCAGGACCCTGTCTCTGAAAATAAAAAAAGAAAACAATAATTCAACCATACATCTCTAGCTATGGCCTAAGGATTAAAAGCTACAGGAAATAGTTAACTGTTTACGGTAATCATATCATGGTGGTAGTGTTGGTGGTGTAATTCACTGTTGTAAATGTCATATTGGATAAAACAAGTAAGTCATTATGCCGGTACTTTTGTTCTGCTGTCTCCAGTATCTTGAGAACCAGAATTACTCATATCCAAGAAAGCAGATACAACGCTAAAATAGAAGAGATTGAGTATAAACCCAGTGATCCTAATTTTTCATTAGAAAAACCAGTATAAATTCATGATATATTTTTATTATCTCCATTCATCAATTTGTGGTTTAGCTGTGTCTACATGTACTAAAGACAACTTGCCATGGATTGATAATTATTAAATTATGATGGATACATTCTATTAAGGCTATTTATGTTTTTTTTTAAGTGTTTTATTATAATTTTGAAAGGATAGTAAAATATTTTGTTAGATATTAATGTGGAACTTTAAATGTTTCTAAGCTTTTTGATGAATTATTTCTTCAATTGAGCTTATTATCCATAAAATAAAGTTGATGATGATGGGCCAGGCGCGGTGGCTCAAGCCTGTAATCCCAGCACTTTGGGAGGCCGAGACGGGCAGATCACGAGGTCAGGAGATCGAGACCATCCTGGCTAATACGGTGAAACCCCGTCTCTACTAAAAATACAAAAAACTAGCCGGGCGAGGTGGCGGGCGCCTGTGGTCCCAGCTACTCGGGAGGCTGAGGCAGGAGAATGGGGGGAACCTGGGAGGCGGAGCTTGCAGTGAGCTGAGGTCTGGCCACTGCACTCCAGCCCGGCGACAGAGCGAGACTCCGTCTCAAAAAAAAAAAAAAAAAAAAAAGGTTGATGATGATGGTGAAAGGAAGACTAACTCAACGATAAACATGCTTACTCTTACTCTGTCATCTTAACCTATACAAACTCCCAGAGAAGTTGTTTGCTGTAAGACAGGCTTGAAACTCAAATTGGAAATGACCTAGTTGTCTGCGATTTGTTTGTTGTAAATAGAGGGGAAAAAAAGATACGTGTTTATAACCATGTAACTGCAGTATTTTTTAAAAAGTGCTTAAACTTTTGTTATTAATAGATTTAGTAGTTTTTAATATGTAGCTTTAAATAGTTCATTTTCAAAATCATATTTTGGTATAAAAATATTTTTAATAAAAATATTCGTGAATGTTACTTCAGATTGCTTTTGTGTCTTTTGAATTTTGACAATTTATAAATTATAAAATGAGTTAAAATAAATTTTATCACTTGTTTAAGGCATATTTTTCCCTTTAGTGTTGACCCTGCACAAGTTCCATATTGAAGTATGTAAAATGAACTGATCGTCTCAAGGGGAAAAAGTCAATAATCAAAGCTTCTAGTGTATTAATTATTATTATAGGTTTCTTCCTTAATATAAAAATTAGAATAAATCCTGATTTTTAAAATTTACACTTAAATTCAACAGTAATAAGATTACTGCTGTCTGCTGCGTGGAAATTGTCATTTAATTGACTAAATGTGGTATAAACTTTAAAAGAGCATGTAGAAAAATTCTAACTCAGCCAATTCTAAATTGTGGCACATTTAGGTTATTAATAATTTTTTTTTGAAATTTGTGTGTTGGGCAAAATCTTATGCATATTACTATTTTAAGGTTCTAACCACATTTAATCAGTTATAGGACAGTTTACCTATATAACATGTTATCTTCAAATAACTTATTTTTTGAAAATACATCAATTTATTTCTCTTTTTCTTCCATCAGAATACAGTCGTTTTGAAGCTAAAATACATGATTTACGGGAGCAGATGATGAATAGTAGTATTAGTTCAGGGTCAGGTTCTCTTCGAACTAGCCAGAAGCGATCCCTCTATGTCAGGTAAATTTTTTTACTTCTAATTATGGCAACTCTTAGTTATGAATGTAAATTGTTTTATATTTTTCACTATAACTTATTTAGTTTTACCATAAGAAAATATATTGCAAATCAGTGTTGTTTTTTATTATTGATTCTCTGACAGTGTGTCTTTCAAGAATTGGAATATTGTTGAATTAATACTTTTTTTAATGAAAGTTATGTTATCCTTGAGTAATAATGATATGATAAAGGAAAAAATTCTGTGGACCAGAAATTGTTTTCAGATTGATGTGTTAGTAGTTGCCACAAGGTTGATAATATCATATCTAACACTTAGATTTAACCTATATCCTTTTCTAATATATTTTCCGTTCAAGTAACATTTAATTACCTTGGCAATTTCCATAGTAGCAAAGGAAGCATATGTAAATTATAATTTAAAATGTGAATAGCCTCAGTAAATAATACATATCCAGAAAATTTCTACATGCATTTTTTTTAAACACTTGGGAGAAGGCAAATATGTTATTTTCCTATAATATAAAGGTTAAATGGCAACATAGGTCTAATAAATAGGTGATATTAGTATATAAACTGGGGTGTTTTTTTTTTCATTTCGCTGGCTTATAAGACTTACAACAGAAATCCGAATTTATTTGTATTCTGTATACTTCTGGTAGAACTTTAACTGATGACTCTATTATACGTTATTATAACATTAGCACTGTAAGTAATTGAACCATTCTTTATAAACGATCATCTCAGTCCTCCTGATTCTGTTGGGGGACCCATTCCTAATATGTTTCATTTATCCTTCTGATGAGAGAGAGATGTTACATATGTAAACCTGTATCCTATACACATGTATATCTATACACAAAAACAGGTACTCTGTGCTTGTTTACATATGATATGACTTACTGTCTTCACATAATCTTACTCTGATACATCATGAAAGGAAACTTTTCTCACTTTCTTCTTTCTATTCGTTTTGTCTTTTGCTGTAAGTTCTTTGCTACTTATAACCCTACCAATGATGTGGGAATCTTAAATCATCAGATTTTTTTCTCCCTTTGCCAATTCTAACAATACTCATTAAACTCTTGTGTTCCAAATTTATTAAAAGTATATTATATATACAGATACATCGAAAATAGAACATGGATTTTTCTACTCTCTTTTTTACATTTTCTTTTTCTTTTTTTTTGCTTATCTACATTTCCTAATTTTAGTATAATTAATAGGTGTTGCCTTTTGTTTGTACTTGATTAAATATTTACAAAGGCATAAAAATCACGACATAATAGGTTATATTTATTTTCGGTACATTTAGTGAGTCATCTTCACTTTTTATTATTTTTAGAGAAGTAATGCTCTCTTTTCTTTCTTTCTTTTTTAAGACAGGGTCTCACTTTGTCACCCAGGCTGGAGTGCAGTGGCACAATCTCAGCTCACTGTAGCCTCAACCTCCCGAGTTCAAGCGATCCTCCTGCCTCAGCCCCCCAAGTAGCTGGGACTGTAGGCACGTGCTACCATACCCAGCTAATTTTTGTGTTTTTAGTAGAGATAGGATTTCACCATGTTGGCCAGGCTGGTCTCGAACTCCTGAACTCAAGGGCCTCACCCACCTTGGCCTCCCAAAGTGCTGGGATTACAGGCATGAGCCACTGTACCCAGCTTCTGTTTTTTAAAATCATATATTATCAAAAGACTTATAATGAAAAATAACTGTCACTTGCACCAACCCCTAGTTTCATTCTCCAGGAACAAGCATCCTCCATTTTCCTAGCAAACTTCCTTCATCTCCTTACTTCTAAATATGAAGCCTTCGCCTCTATATTTCTAAATAACATACATATACTGCTATCTTCTATTTTACCAGTTTTATACGTTAGTCTTAAAACCATGGTAGATGAGAACTTTTCTCCATAGTACCAAACCACTCATTCAGTCTCATCACCATCACCCAAACATAGCTATCTCTGTTAATAAAACTAATAGCATTTAGAGTCATGTGACTATGTAATAGCTGTCATGACTCAGTCAAGTGGAACCCTATGAGCTGCCTCCTTTCTTCTGCACCCCTTCATTTTTCCTGGGCTTAATAATTGTCTTGCATTTTATTTGATCAATTTTTCATATACTTATTACTAACTATCTTTCTGTATCTTCCAGTAACCACTGTAGAGCTTTTCACATTACGAAAACATAGTCACACATATGGTCTGATAGTTCAGGTTTTTCCCATCTTTATGCTCCAGTCTAGACTAATTCCTCTGTAAACTTGCTGTATAGCTCTCAGCTGGGACTTCCCTTTGCCATTATTCTGTTCCCTTTGAGTGTCTACGATGTCACGTTTCCTAGATGCCATGTTTTCTTCTTTCTGAATTAATCTTCCTAGAGCACATCCTCCAGTAAATTCCTGCGAAAAGATGTGTGGGAGGTACCTTTTGAGTCTTAGCATGTCCGAAATGACCTTATCTTGCCTTCTCCCCAGTAGAGAATTTGGAATGTTGGGGGAGGGAATGATACCCTGTTTTATTTTCCAGGAGCTCACTCATCTTCCATTTCTTTCGTGGACATAATCTCATGTGTCTGAGATTTTCTTCTGCTTTTTGTATTCTTTGCTTTCTCTGTATTCCTTTTTTCTAGCCTATTTTCTTGGGGTTTTTTTCTGTAGTGTTTTATATAAGGCATTCTTTAAATAGCCAGTGTTCCTTTCATTGTTTTCCATTCTTATGAATAGAGAAATGAAGATAATGGATTTAACTAGAAGACAATGGGGTAAAGGGAGGAATAAATTGGCTCTTACATTTCCTCTGCTGTCCCACGTCATTCTGTTCTTTGGTATAATTAAATATCTCTAGAGAAGAACCCCTGTCTCCTGCCAATAGTATAAACCAAGTTGCTAGAATTTCATTTTCATCCATTTCAGTCCAGCCATCTTCCCTTCTCCACCAAGTTTCAGAGGATACAGCTCCTCAAAGTCAGTTTCTCTGGAGACTCAGCCTCTAGTCTTCTGTGGGTCTGGGGAAAAGGAACTTTGGTGGGGTGGTGTCAGCGCTACATACAGTGCTTCTACCTTCTGTTTTTAGTGCAGTGACTTATCCCTGCCTACCGTGGTACTAGTGTACACTTCTGATTTATGACCATCTCCAGGATTCTTGTGGAATAAAACTTGTTTCTATAACCCAGTCTGCTGACACTCCATTTATAGCTTCTTTCATTCTGCTAAATTTAATTAGCATCATCCAAAAATGTGTTAAAATCTCTCTTCCCCTGTTTTCTTCTCTCTCTTGTATTTTTCTTATTTTATTGTCATTTTAATCAGTCAGGATGGAGAAGAAATAGACGCAGTCTGCTATAGTTAATCAGAAGCCTTGTGGTTCTTTTTGAGATGGGGTCTTGCTCTGTTGGCCAAGCTTGTCTTGGACTCCTGGGCTTAAGGGATCCTCACACCTTAGCGTCACAAGTAGCTGGGACTGCAGGCACACACCACCACACCTGAGTCTTGTGGGGTTTTTTAGTCAATGTATTTTTAATTTGAAAAGCCAAAAAAAAAAAAAAAACAGGCTACAAAAAACTACCTACAGTAACCTCTTTATAAAGCTCTGAAACAAGCAAAACATACATTATATTGTTTAGTCACTCACGTGTTATATGATCAAACCGACCAAAAAAGAGTGAGTCAAAGAAACAAACATATGAAGAATGATAGTTAAATCTAATAGTGGGGAACTCTTGCTCCAGGGGAATCAGGACAGAGGGAATATGTGCAGGTGAATGTGAATTACTGATGAAGGTTTCGTGTGTACTCTTAGGTTGGATAGTAGGTGAACAGATGTTCATTGCACTGTTATGATTAATAACTCACATGTATTCCATGGGCTTCTTTTTTTATGAATCAAATATATTAAAAGAGAATGTTAAACTGCTAACATAAGTAGAGATTGTGGGTGATTTCCTTTGTTGTTCAATAATACAGTTAGATTTTGTGATTCAAAAGGTGAATTTTTATAATAATGTAGGAAGTTAATATTTTCCTTTTCTGAATGTCTTGACATTTGTATTACCTTTTAAGGCACTTTATTTTCTATTTTATATTATGCTTATTTGTCCCCTCATCTTCTCTGTGTTTGAAAGTGGGTTTAAGTGAGCCTTCCTACTTACGATTCCCCCTGCTTCCCTAACACCTTTAGCCCCATGAAAAGACTTGAAAGAACTCATTTGAAAAACCATTAACTACTAGTTTGTTTATTTAGCTGTCAAGTAATTCCACCCCTCTTGAGTTTTACTTGAAGAGAGAGGTTCTTAAATGTTGGATAGTGTGAAAAAGATTATGATTTTCATCCTAATTTCCAGTTGCCAAATTAGAACAAAAGAATGAGTAAACTATGTTATAAATGTAATTGCTGTGATCCTTTCTTTCTTACACTCTTGAGAGAGCTTATTTGGACTTAAGAATTTGATTTATCTAAATATTGTACATAATCAAGTGGTAGGACACAATATTTTCTTTTTATCAAATTTTAAAATATTCTTAACTTTGCAATTACCATATTAAATTATTACTTTTTCCAAAGTATTTGGCAGCTGATGAAGTCATCTGTAATTAATGTTCATATTGTTACTGACTCTGAAAACCCTATCAACTCTAGTATTGTGAACAAATGGAGGGAGTAATTAACTGGCAGAATAATCACTATGTTGATCTAGTCTTACAGTCCACAACTAATAAATCTAATTTATCAGGGAATTTGTTTTCCTACATGTATCTAATGAAAGTAAAGAGAAGAGTGTGTCTTAATAATTTTTGTTTATTAATTTCAAACTCTCTGGATTGGTCTTTATTTTAGAATTCAATATAGCTTGCCATTGGATTACAAGCCAAGAGCGTTTTTAGAATTTTTCTTGTGATATTGAAAGACACAGATAATACAATACAGTATTTTCATAACAAGTTGATTTTACTATTTCTTTTTTGTCTCATCTTATATGTAGTGCAGAATGAACTGGGTGTTATTTGGCCTACTATGATATATTTAATTATCCAAATTAAATATACTTTCAGAACCCCATGAAAAGTTGATTAATATCATTATAACAAATAATTATGGACTTTTTTTCTTCTGACTCTAGAGCCCTTTTTGATTATGACAAGACTAAAGACAGTGGCCTTCCCAGTCAGGGATTGAACTTCAAATTTGGAGATATCCTCCATGTTATTAATGCTTCTGATGATGAATGGTGGCAAGCCAGGCAGGTTACACCAGACGGTGAGAGTGATGAGGTTGGAGTGATTCCCAGTAAACGCAGGTATGTCTGTTTCTTACCACTTGAATGTGGGGCAACATAAATAATTGATGTTCTTTTAAATCTCTTTTAATTTTTGACAACATGGATGGTCCTGGAGTGCATTGTGCTCATTGAAAAAAGCCAGACACAGAAAGACAAAAATTGTATGATCACATTTTTATGTGAAATCTAAAGTAGTCGAAGTCATCCAGAGAAGAATGGTGGTTACCAGGGATTAGGAGCATGGGGAAGTGAGGAGATACAAAGTTTCCATGATACAAGATGAGTGAGTTCTGGACCTCTGATATATAAGCATGGTGACTATAGGTAATAGTACTGTACTTGAAATTTGGCCGGGCGCGGTGGCTCAAGCCTGTAATCCCAGCACTTTGGGAGGCCGAGACGGGTGGATCACGAGGTCAGGAGATCGAGACCATCCTGGTTAACACGGTGAAACCCCATCTCTACTAAAACATACCAAAAAAAAAAACTAGCCGGGCGAGGTGGCGGGCGCCTGTAGTCCCAGCTACTCGGGAGGCTGAGGCAGGAGAATGGCGTGAACCCGGGAGGCGGAGCTTGCAGTGAGCTGAGATCCAGCCACTGCACTCCAGCCTGGGCGACAGAGCGAGACTCCGTCTCAAAAAATTTAAAAAAAAAAAAAAAAAAAAAAAATTTGCTAAGAGGGTCGGTCCTAAGTGTTCTCACCACCCAAAAAAAAGGTAACCAGGTGAGGTAATGGATGTGTTAATTAGGTTGACTGTAGTGATTATTTCACAGTGTTTGTGTGTGTGTGTGTGTGTGTGTGTGTATATATACACACATAAAATCATTAAGTTGTGCAACTTAAATATATACAATTAGGCCGGATGCAGTGGCTCATGCCTGTAATCCCAGCACTTTGGGAGGCTGAGGCAGGTAGATCACTTGAGGTCAGGAGTCAAGATGAGCCTCACCAACGTGGTAAAACCCTGTCTCTACTAAAAATACAAAAATTACCTGAGCATGGAGGCGCATGCCTGTAGTCCCAGCTACTCAGGAGGCTTAGGCAGGAGAATTGCTTGAACTTGGGAGGCCAAGGTTGCAGTGACCTGAGATTGCACCACTGTACTCCAGCCTGGGAGACAGAGCGAGACTCTGTCTAAAAATGTGTGTGTGTGTGTATATATATATTAAATTAATATATTAAAAATAATCACCAGAACAACTGAAAAAATAAATTTCTTTTACTAAAATGATTTTATGCTGTTTTTTATATTGTGTTTCACAGCCATTTAATTTTATTCAAATGGATTTGTAACCATTGATATAACTAGAAAATATGGGCCAAGCACAATGGCTCACACCTGTAATCCCAACACTTTGGGAGGCCAAAGTGAGCAGATCACAAGATCAGGAGTTCAAGATGAGCTTGGCCAAGAGACCAGCCTGGCCAATATGGTGAAACCCTGTCTCTACTAAAAATACAAAAATTAGCTTGGTGTGGTGGCGGGCGCCTGTAGTCCCAGCTACTTGGGAGGCTGAGGCAGGAGAATTGCTTGAACCCAGGAGGCAGAGGTTGCAGTGAGCCAAAATCGCACCATTGCAATCCAGCCTGGGCAACAGAGCAAGACTCCAACTCAAAAAAAAAAAAAAAAGCAAGTGATGCTTGCTGCCAAGTAGAAATTTATCTAAAGCTACTAGTTGCTGAAAACAAAATTAAGTATATATTAAGTCAATGTGCCATTTAGCTATACCAGCGAAGAGAAAACTGAAAGTGTCGTGGTTGATGTAGATAGCTAAGAGGACCTAAATTTTGTGTTTTTGGTGTCATGAATTTCTTCCTTCATGCCAAAATTTTTGGAAATATCTGGTAATACGCTTCACTTTTCTTTTTCCTTGCTTAAATTACGTGCATTGGTGCAGTACACTGGTCTTTTCTCTTTGCTTTTAATGATTATATATAGGTAGGTAGGTAGATTGAGTGATTTTGTTAAGAGACAGGGTCTTGCTCTGTCACCCAGGCTGAGTGCAGCGATGTGATCATAGCTCACTGAGCCTCAGACTCCTGGGCTCAAGCTGTCGCCCACCTCAGCTAGTAGCTGGGACTACAGGCGCAGATCACTGCACTCAGCTTAGCTTTTTGTTTTTGTTTTTGTTTTTTTGTGGAGATGGGTTCTAGCTCTGTTGCCCAGGCAAATGTTAAACTCCTGGCCTCAAGCGATTTTCTCACCCTAGCCTCCCACAGCTTTGGGATGACAGGTGTGAGCCACTGCACCCAGCGCAATTGATTCGTTTTAGTGACTCATGGGTGCATACTCAGCATATAGCAAAAGTAGTTAAGTACAGGCCCTCTTTGCAAAGGATGGTCCCAGCTTAGAGGACCCCTTCTAAGGCCTATAATGTGCTGTTGAATGTCTCTACTTTTGTGGGGAGGGTATTAAAATGTCATTTCAGAACTCCCCCAAGATAGCTTATTTATGAGATCTGCTTAATTCAAATCATTGTCTAGAGGTTCTTTTTTTTTTTTTTTTTTGAGACGGAGTCTCGCTCTGTCGCCCAGGCTGGAGTGCAGTGGCCGGATCTCAGCTCACTGCAAGCTCCGCCTCGCGGGTTTACACCATTCTCCTGCCTTAGCCTCCGGAGTAGCTGGGACTACAGGCACCCGCTACCTTGCCCGGCTAGTTTTTTGTATTTTTTAGTAGAGACGGGGTTTCACTGTGTTAGCCAGGATGGTCTCAATCTCCTGACCTCGTGATCCGCCCGTCTCGGCCTCCCAAAGTGCTGGGATTACAGGTTTGAGCCACTGCGCCCAGCCTAGAAGTTCTTTAGGAGCTTTTTAAAGTAGTAAGATAGCCAGCAAAAATAGTTAGAGATAATAAAGAAATGTTTATTATAACTAGTTAATTCATTTTAAGTCAAGATTTTGCTGTAATAAACTTACTCTTTTCTTATTAGTCAGATTTATACCTATTTTGTAACTATTTCTAGACCTTATTAAATATTAATTTACCTGTTTGTAGAAGTTTAAAAGTGGTAGTATTAAATTATAATCAAGATTTATAATTATGATTTTGGGGCTTATAACTGCTGTGGCTATATCCATATATTTAGCATGATCCAACTATTTAGCTAGATCTTACAGTTGATGGCAAATCCTCTTTTAGCAGTGCAGCAATCAGCATAACTTTTTTCCAGAAATAGAACATAGTCTGCTTTAAATTCGGAAATGCTTCCTCTATGCCTTGTTGAGTCAGTAGAAATCTTACATCTTAAATATCAAGGTCAGAGATCCTAAAAATTGTCTTAGTTCTTGGAGTCTCATACCTTGCAAAGGCTTTCTGTGCCTGCACCCAATAATAAACACTGTTGGCTTCATTGGAGAGACTTTTGTTTTCATTTTGTACAAAAATTCTGTGAGACTGTGTTTTAAAGCAAGAAATAATATAAGAAAGATATCTTGAGACCTCTGCCAATTTCCAAATTCATGAGTAGCATTGCAGAATATAATCTTACTCCCGTGAAATACTGTAAGAAACCACAACTAATTATGCCATTTGGTTCTTGAATGTATTCAAAACTTACCTTTTCTTAAATAGAACTATGTCTTTCTTAGACCTCTTCTAAAATAACATAGGAATTGTAATTCCTACAATTCTTGGCTTTCTTTCAGGAATAATATTTACAAATATAGACAATTTAAGTTGCTGAGCTGTGTACTAAAGAAGATAATGATTAGAAAATAAAGTTGAGTTGTAAATGCTCACCCGCTAAATGCTAGTTTTGTGGTGCTGTTAATAAGTACTTAGGCAAGATTATAAATTTCAGGTCATGTAGCCTCAGAATTGTTCTTGAATAGTAAAAATCATGAGCTTTAATTTTTTTTGTTTGTGGTGGGGACGGAGTCTTGCTGTGTCGCCCAGGCTAGAGTGCAGTGGCGTGCGATCTTGGCTCACTGCAACCTCCACTTCCTGGATTCAGCTGATCCTCCTGCCTCAGCCTCCCAAGTAGCTGGGATTACAGACACGCACCACAGTGCCTGGCTAATTTTTGTATTTTTAGTAGAGACAGGGTTTCACCATGTTGGCCAGGCTGGTCTTGAACTCCTCACCTTGTGATCTGCCCGCCTCAGCCTCCCAAAGTGCTGCGATTGCAGGCATGAGCCACCACTCCTGGACTTAAATTTACAACTTAAATTCATGAATGCTAAGGTCCTGCTGTACCCATAGTAAAACTAAATAGATAATAAGGAAAAAATAAAATACATTTATTCATAGGCTTGTTTTGGTAGGCTTTTCTGTTATACACTAACATAATTGCTGTGTTGAAATTGGAAAATTTATGAAAGCTTAATTTACATGAAATTTTACAAGATTTACATTAGTGTTACAATCTGCATAAAAATTTGTCTCATTGTAGTTTTATTTGCTTGCTTATTTTGAATAGGTAAAGTTCAGAATTTAAAAGATGTGAAAGCTTTATAGGCTCTCTCTCTCTCACAACACCCATTTCACCTCCATAGGGGTAAAGATTTAACAGTTCTTATGTATCTTTCCAAAAGTACTTTAAAACTCTTACTTTAATAACTGTGACTGGTTATTTATATATTTACATACACACACACACACACACGTATCATTAGAATTAAGCTTAATTTTTAAATATCCCACCTTTTTATTATTAAAAGTTTCAGAGCTATAGAAAAGTGAGTACAAAAAAAGGCAATATACAATGAACATCCACATATCCTTGTCCCACTGTCACCAATTTTTAACGTTTTGCCACATTTGCTTTCTCTTTCTCAAGCTTAATTTTTAGCATATGTGCTTCATGCTAAGCTAATACTTAAAAATAAACAAAACTTGGGAAATTGTTAAACTCAGAAATGGTGCCGCATACTTTCATATAATTTTGTAACTGAGTATACGTATAAAAGTATACATGTCTGTACTGTGTATTGATACTCCTACACCTATGTACTGTGTATTGATAGGTCATAGCATCAGGTTTTGTTTCATAATAAAATGAGCACTTTGTTTCATTTTTCAGCAATTCTAATTTGAGGATGCAAACCTAGATGGCTCCTAAAGGTTTTACAATATAAAAATGCCCATTTTAAAGATATCAATTCTGGTTATTTCTAGTAAGACCCCTAGATGTGTTTGTTTTACTTAAAAAAAATAACATTCTATACTTTGACAGAGTTGAGAAGAAAGAACGAGCCCGATTAAAAACAGTGAAATTCAATTCTAAAACGAGAGATAAAGGGGTGAGTATTTGAAATCTCTACATTTTCATAATTCCTGTTTGAGCTACATTGTTAAAATAAAAAGGATTTTGCTATAGGAATCAATCATGATCAGTTCTTGCCATGGTGCTTTACAATGGTAGATACTTAAGTAAGCATTTGTTAAATTAAAGCAACCATTTCACAGACCCTTCCAAATTATCAAAACTATCATTCAGTATATTATTAACGACATACTTTTGGTCAAGCTTACTTTTATAAATGAAATGTGGCCGGGCACAGTGGCTCAAGCCTGTAATCCCAGCACTTTGGGAGGCCAAGACGGGCGGATCACGAGGTCAGGAGATCGAGACCATCCTGGCTAACGTGGTGAAACCCCGTTTCTACTAAAAAATACAAAAATCTAGCCGTACGAGGTGGCGGGCGCCTGTAGTCCCAGCTACTCGGGAGGCTGAGGCAGGAGAATGGCGTAAACCCGCGAGGCGGAGCTTGCAGTGAGCTGAGATCCAGCCACCGCACTCCAGCCTGGGCGACAGAGCGACACTCTTGTCTCAAAAAAAAAATAAATAAAAATAAATGAAATGTATTTGACCTTCATTCAACTTCCAATTAGAAATTTGTGGCCAGGCGCAGTGGCTCAAGCCTGTAATCCCAGCACTTTGGGAGGCTGAGACGGGCGGATCACAAGGTCAGAGATCGAGACCATCCTGGCTAACACGGTGAAACCCCGTCTCTACTAAAAAAATACAAAAAACTAGCTGGGCGAGGTGGCGGGCGCCTCTAGTCCCAGCTACTCGGGAGGCTGAGGCAGGAGAACGGCATAAACCTGGGAGGTGAAGCTTGCAGTGAGCTGAGATCGCGCCACTGCAGTCCAGCCTGGGCGACAGAGCGAGACTCCGTCTCAAAAAAAAAAAAAAAGAAATTTGTGTTACTAGGCCGGGCATGGTGGCTCACGCCTGTAATCCCAGCACTTTGGGAGGCCAAGTCAGGCAGATCACCTGAGGTTACGAGTTCGAGACCAACCTGGCCAACATGGCAAAGCCAAAAATACAAAAATTAGCGGGGCGTGGTGGCGGGCATCTGTAATCCCAGCTACTCTGGAGGCTGAGTCACAAGAATCACTTGAACCCGGGAGGCAGAGCTTGCATTGAGCCAAGATCGCACCACTGTGCTCTAGCCTGGGCGACAGAGTGAGACTCTGTCTCAAAAAAGAAGAAATTTGTGTTACTAGTGTTAATCATGGCAGATAATTTAATAATGACCCTGCTAAGAAAATAGGCATTTCAGAAATGCTAAGTCATAATCTTAAGTTTACAAGTTGTTGCAAGCAAATTTTTGGAAATTTTTTTGTTCTTTCCCCACATTATTCCTGCTTTAATTTCTTAAGAGAATCTGTGTTTTAAATGTTGGAATCAATATGAAATTTTATTTGGCAGAAACAAAGTGCTAGTCATGAGGAGAAGTTTGCAGGTGATCAAGAAAATATCCATTAGCCAGGCTTGGTGGCATATGCCTATAGTCCCAGCTATTTGGGAGGCTGAGGCAAGATAATTGCTTGAGCACCAGAGGTCAAAGCTGCAATGAGCCATAATTGCGCCTCTGCACTCCAGCCTGGGCAGCAGAGGGAGATCCTGTCAAAAAAAAAAAAAAAGAAAAAAAAATATATCGAGGCTAGGCATGGCGGCTTACTCCTGTAACCCAGCACTTTAGGAGTCCAGGGTGGGAGGATCACTTGAGCCCAGGAGTTCAGTACCAGCCTGGGCAACATAGCGAGACCCAATCTCTGAAAAAAAATAATGTAAAAAATTAGCCAGGCGTGAAGGCTTGTACCTGTAGTCCCAGCTGCCCCCGTGGCTGAAGTGGAAGGATTGCTTAAGCCCAGGACGTCCAGGCTGTAGTGAGCCATGATCATGCCACTGCTCTCCAGCCTGGGTGACACAGTGAGACCCTGTCTCAAAAAAAAAAAAGGAAAGAAATATATCACTTCTTTCATAATATATTTTAGAAGTGTATTTATTCTTCCTTCACTTTAAGTCCTGCTTGCATCTAAATATTTGGGCTGTCAATAGATGAGAAAGATGGTACAGGCTTCATCCCATATTGTGGATGTAATTGTTAATAATCCTGAACTCACTGCAGTGGAATATTCCAGCAGTAAGCCTGGAGACCAAACTGAATACATGTTATGTAAATACCATTTATAGCAATGTTTTATGTTTCGGGTTTTTTTTTTAATACTAAACAAAATTTTTAAATAAAAATTTTGATAATATTTGAAATGAATGTGGAATGTTAACTTAGCAAATAAATTTACTCTCTGAACATCTCTGGTATCACTAAGCACTCAGACTTAAAGCTTTAAAATTTAAAAGATGAGAAATATCTTTGGTTCAAGAAGTTAAATCTGAGAAAATTGTATGTTACATTCAGTTTTTTAGAAATGGTAAATTCCTTTAAAATTTACTTGTAGCTTTCAGAAAAATACCAAATTATATAGTGTGACCTGAAGTAATATTAAAATAGAAATTTGTATTAGAGGAAAAATCCCAGGTAAATGCTCAGGATTTGAAAAATGTGAATTTTTTGGCGCTTGTTTTATGTATATCTTTAAAAATGATTTAGTACAATATACCATCAATAAATTGAAAAAGGTTGCATGTTGTAACTTTTCTTTCATACTGTAAGAAGTTAACTGAATTAACGACGTGTTTAAATCTTAGTCTTGTTTGTTGACTGTAACCAACTTTATACAGAGTCACTGTGTTCTAACACAGCACCAAAACTATGCATGATACTGAGTGGGGTAAAAATACGCTTGCCATTGATCAGAACTGCATTTCTTTCTATAATACCATTTCCTCCTCCTCCTCCTCCTCCTCCTCCTCCTCCTCCTCCTCCTTTCCTTACATAGTTCTAGTGATTATGGACTTTATTTTTACTACAGACTTACAACATTTTAGTTTCTCACTAACATGTCTAACATTCATTTGGCTATTTTGAAATACTACATGTGGAAATTATGTATGTAGATATTTAATATATGTATCATGAATTTATGATATTTTATCAATTCTTATATTACACTGTCTCTCTTACAATATAGCGTTAATGACAGTAAGTATTAAATGTAGTACTTTTGATTGAAAATACAGAGAAACTGGAGATAGCAAGTCTTCAGTTTTGTGTTTTCCCTACACATTTTTGTCTTGGTTGCTTGTGCTATTTTTTTCACCTTTAATAAGTTCTTCACCAGGAGGATATTAAATGTGATACAATTAATACATTTCTTAACTAACAAGCATTTCTCTCTGTCCTATATTATGATATCTTTATGATATCTCATTTTGGCTAACTGCAAAGATAATAAGAATCAGACATTTTAAACTTCATGTTTCTTTTGGTTGGTTGCTGTGAAACTGACTCTGACCACTATAGATGCAGTAAGAGGGATGAATACACTTTTATAAAAAACACATCAGTTGTATCAGATATAAAAATTATTGCTAAATTCAAAACCATTGAGTCTTATGAACGAAAAGATTTAGTTTTTCCCTAAATTAGATTACCATAATTTTTTCTGCTAAAACACTTTCTCCTCTTTCTCCTTTCTAAAATTTGGATTTGAACAAAGATTTTTATTCAAATAATGCTACTTGACAGTTTATAAAATAGTTACAAGCCCAGATTTCCCCACAATACTTTTTCTGTTGATTGAATTTTTAACTTCTACTTAGAGTTCTTTTTTATCTAGTTCCTCAGAGCCTTCAAACTTTAAGATTGATTTCAAGACAGTCTGCTTGGCTAATGAACTGTGAACTTATTAATCCTGAATTAATTATATGAAAAGGTAAAAATAAAAGTTTAACCTTGTTTTTATAAAGATCTTTATCAGAATGAGTCTTCTCAAGTCATAGAATTTGAGCTAAAAGTCACTTTACTCCACTTCACTTTTTTTTTTTTTTTTTTTAAATTTAAAGAAAAGTTCTCACTCTGTCACCCAGGTTGGAATGCAATGGTGTGATCATAGCTCATTGTAGCCTCAAACTCCTGGGTTCAAGCGATCCTCCTGCCTCAGTCTTCTAAGTAGCTGAGACTACAGTCGCACACCCCCACTCCCAGCTAATTTTTTTGTTGTTGTTGAGATGGGATTTCGCCATGTTGCCTAGGCTGGTTTTGAACTCCTGGCCTCAAGCAATCCTCCTGCCTTGGCCTACCAAAGTGCTGGGATTACAGATGTGAGCCACTGCACCTGGCTACTTCACCCTAATCACCTGGCATCGCATGCGTAAAATAAGGACGTGCTAAAAACACGCTGTTCATGTCAATACCCTTCAAAATAATGAAAAATGCAGCATCTTAAAATGTGTATAAACTCATAAAGATCAGAACAAAAAAATTCTATTCTTTATATTTTTCTCTTCCCCCTCCAAAAACTAATAATTCTTAGTGTCACTGGTAGGTAAACCTGTTTCCTTCCAAACATGGACGCCTATGACAGAGAAATAACAAACGAAGCCATTTCTCTTTGATAGCCTCATCATTCTTGTGCCACATACTCTTAAATATATGAATGTACAAATGGGATATTCAAGGAAAAACTTATTTCCAACATGTGTGCTAAGAGACATCAGATCAACTGCTCAACTCCCACATTACAGTTACATATAAACTGTTAGAATCTTAATTGCCTTGTGGCTTTGGTGGACACCAGACTTTTTATTCCCTGTGAAGGACGTGGTGCCAATGATTGGATGTGGTTCTATGTTATTTATGTATACTTTTTTAAATAAGTAGAGTAGAACTTAAGAATAAATAAGTCAGTACTGATAGCATTCACGTTGGTCAGGAGACTTCTGACTCTTCTTGCTTGGCTAGAGATGGCATTGATAAATCTCTTGCTGGACTCTGTGTGCTTGATGGGCCTTTTAGTTTTCTTCCCATTTTCTGGCTCATAAGCATTTAGTTACCTTTTATCCTCTTCCAAAAAAAAAAATTTGTTTGTTTTTAAATATTCAGCATTAGCAACTTTCTCATAATCATTTTGGTTTACTTTTTAAACAGTGACTTTTCTGTTAGCTCATCATAGCCAAAAAAAAGAGATAAAGGAATAACTATGGTCAGGCCAAAATAAAACAAAGATTACTTCCTAATGAATAAAACGTAATTGAGCAGCAAAGTAGCATTAAATATCTTTTGCTGTAGAGCACATAATACTTGGAAATTTTTCTGGAAAAATGTAGATTAGTATAAACAAATGTTAGCTTCGTTTGTACTGTAGTAGTAACTGATTTGCCTTTTTTTGTCAAGTAGCATTTTTATTTTTAGGTATAAATGAACTACGCTCTTTGAAATTCTTAAGTATTTTCAGTTGCAAAATGTTAGAATTTATTCAAAAGTAGAAATTCACTTTACATGAGATTAAAGTAAAAATCATATACAAACTGCACACTGTGGCCATAGGAGTCAGCTTCCACAGAGCTGCTGGGCTGGGCCTTTGTACACACAGACAGTAGACATCCCTTTGTTTTGCCCCTCCTTCTCTTCTTCAGCAGTCATTCAATGACAAGCGTAAAAAGAACCTCTTTTCCCGAAAATTCCCCTTCTACAAGAACAAGGACCAGAGTGAGCAGGAAACAAGTGATGCTGACCGTAAGTATGTGGATCCAGTGGTCAACTGAAAATAAAATGGAGAGGGACCTACTGCCCTGCAGTTGGTTGTTACCATGGAGACAGTTTCAAGAGCTGCAGCAGGTTGCTAATTGTCTTCAAGGGCAACTTAACAAATATAAATTAATTTGTATGCCTATCTTAACTTTTTCTGGTACCTTAGGCATTCTTAATTTAAAGCAAACATTATTTTCCAGTTATATGTTTATAATTTGAACATATAAATATGTATAAATCAATGCAATTATTTGAAGGAAAGATTTTTATGAAAAACACTTCACATTCATACATTCAAAGAATATTTTAGAGGAGGAACATGAATACATGAGAAGCTACCTGTTGATTTCTAGGTATAACATTGCTAGTCTTTGATACTGGATTCTCTGGAATCATTCCATTTTATCCTATTTCTTCATTATATGTAGACTATCTGGATTTTACTTTTAAAATAGCAAGAAATGGTCTAAAATTTTGCTTCTCACCCTGAATCAGCCTTCCTGCTAGAACTTTCATTCTTTTGGTAGGTTACAGTTAGCAGCTAGCTCATTTCAAAGTTCTAGAAATCTGTAAAAATGCTCTGTAAGATAGATGTACCTGTAATGGTCTTGGAACTGTCTCCTACTGTAGCACCAATTTCATGCATTACTGACAACTATTTTCTTTGATTATCTTTTTATTGCTTGCTCTCTGGGGACTACCCTCTACAGGAGATCCCTGACGACATGGGATCAAAAGGCCTGAGTAAGTGATCAAAATACTCCCAAGTTATTTTTTAACCTCCATCTACAGACCTACCTTATTCAGATACGTTTGGAGATTCATGGTAGTGCCTTTCTGGCATAAGGAGGTGTATGATTTAGATTGCTTTTAGAATTTGCATGTTTATCACATGCTTGGGACTTTTATTTCTGTAATACATAATTTTTGTTTTTATTTTTGTTTTTCACGTGTCATTTGAAAAATGCTCATAACTGTATTTTCCTTTTTGTAATTTTTATGACAGTTACTTTTGCTAGGAACTTTTAAAATATAAAAATTTTTAAGATTTTGTTAAGTGTACCCTCATTACTAGAATGTAGAAATATGCTTCTTTGGAGTTTTATGTTCCCCCTTTTTTTCTGTTAAAATAATTAAAATTATTTTGATTATGTGTTAGAAAAGCATTGCTATAATATAAAAACATAAAACACAATAGAATACTATGCAAGTAGCAGTTTATTGAGGGGATAAGTTGTGTATCTCTTTTTTTTTTTTGAGAAAGTTGTAAGTTACCACCGGAGTGTAAGAACTATTTTGTTTTTCCTTTAGCTAAGATGTTGCCTTTGTTTTTGGTTTTTGTTGCTGCTGTTCTTGTTTAATTTTCTAGCTAGTTACTTAATCTTCATGTAAAGCTTCACACAGGTTCTAGTATGTAGAAGTCATTCAATAAATGTTGGAATGAATGAATGAAGCAAGAAGCCATTTTAGCAAATAAAATTTTTAATTTGCGCGTGTTTTCAAATTGCTTAACTATGAAAATTTACCAAACATTACTGAGTAACTTGAGGTTACAGTGACTCATAGAAGTAATCTTTTAATCTCATGTTTTCTAAATGGTTCTTTCTGTTTAGATTATTAAACATTTTGAAACTTCTTTGTTAACTCATTGATCATTAAGCATATAGCCAATATCTTCTAACTTTCTAAGACCTACATTAATAAGCATTAAATTTTACATGAGGCATTTTTCTGATTTATGCTAAGTTTATACTGGAATTTTAATCTAAACTGTAGGTACTTTTATTTCAACCGTAGTGATTTAAGTTTGTATTAGATTGAGGACAGTGTGTTTATGTACAACTCTTTCTGTTAGACACACTTTGTTATTTCTGCAGGTGCCTTTATAGGATTTAGTAAGGACCACAGATTTCCTATCAGTAGTGGCACGCATTGTTTAATCTCTTACGTTTGGGGAAAATTATCAATGAGAACCTCTAAAACTGGAAGATACTAGCACAGTTTATGTATGCAGTAGAATTTATTTTGAGATTGATAACATACTTGAGAGGTGGTATGGATCAACAAATGGACCCATAGATTTTTCTTATCTGTTAAGTGAACAGAGACATAGGAAACTCTTAGAAAAAGAAACTAAATGAAGAATTTGGTTCCCATATTGATGTTACAATAGATGATAATTATACCTTGACCCTATATCTCTGGTTCTAATTGAAGATTGGGACTTTGGAAGAGAAATAATATGAAAAATAGTAACTGATTATCAGACAACATTATTCAGAAAAATATTTTATTTTCTGGAGAGTGACCTAAGATCCCTTGAATAATAGATTTCTGTGCTTCATCTCACAGGAATTAAAAGAATTTATTCACCTGGTAACTTGATCATCAGATCAAGATTTTATTCAGAAAATGTTGGAGAAGACAGAAAAATATCAGTAAAATTCTAAAACTGGATATGATGGAGGTTATCACATAAAATAGATGACATAAGGCAGTTGACAAGGTGCCCATGATTATATAGTAGTAAATACTGGGAAGAAGGATGTGTTCAAGGACATTACGTGAGGCGTCAGTTGCTTATATTCTAAAGTTAAGAATATAGGGCATAAACTAAGCAAAATCTTGAGAGACTTTAATATAAGAAAATAAATGCAACTTAATATAGGTAGTTATCAGGCCTTACTGGAACAAAACTCAAAGAACCCCAAGCAGAGGTTAAGTTACTCCAGGGAACCCCACCTATTGAAGAGACACAGAATAACACTAGAATATCAAGAAAAAAATGTATATCTGCTGTAAATTCATACAACCTATGAAAAATGGCGTATTTAATTGAAGAGCAGAGAAACAGAAGCGATACCATAGAATGCTTTGTATAGACATGAATTCATTTGTTTTTTATTCTGAGAAGAGGAGAGTCAGGTAAATTATTTATTTGCCCTGTTGACAGTAGCAAAAACAGAGAAATTGTTTTATCAAACCTAATTTTGCTAAACAGAACTAATGAGAGTACGATCGAAGTTTGGGAGAATGCAACTAAATCATCATTTGTGAAAAGCTAGAAATAAAAGCCTGTGCAGCTTTTATGCTTTAAAGGAGGTAATTTTGAAAAAGTTCAGGGGACTAAAACTAGGTAAGATTCCTTTAACAGAGACTGAAAGGAAACATAACTCAGTAAAAGATACATAAGGTACTCAGAAGTAAAATTATGACGTAAGATTTGAGACAAGGTTTGTTCTTATTACATGTAGCCTTTCCATTTTTACAACTTTCCATTTTGTACAACACCTCAAAAATTTCCTCAGGCACATAGGTTTCCTGCTACATATGTCTTTTCTTTCTTCTCATTTTAAAGACGTACACATAGTTGTGCAGAGCTTGTAAATGCCAAAAACAGACTTATCTTCATTTGCATTACGAATAGGATGTAAGAGTAGTATCATTGCTTCAGATTGATGATGTAGTATTAGAGGAGAGCCAGAAGAGAAACATGATATACTCTATCAGGAAGAAACGTTTGAGTACAATGATAAAACTCGGTTAGAGAGATTTGAAATAGATCTGTTCATCAAACATCATAATCAGTCTGGGCGCGGTGGCTCACGCCTGTAATCCCAGCACTTTGGGAGGCTGAGGCCAGCAGATCACCTGAGGTCAGGAATTCGAGACCAGCCTGGCCAACATGGCAAAACCCCGTCTCTACTAAAAGTACAAAAATTAGCCAGGCATGGTGGTGCACACCTGTAATCCAAGCTACTCAGGAGGCTGAGGCAGGAGAATCACTTGAAGCTGGGAGGTGAAGGTTGCAGTGAGCCGAGATCACGCCACTGCTCTCCAGCCTGGGTGACATAGCAAGACTCCATCTTTTTAAAAAAAAAAAAAAAAGCTATCAAAAACAAAATAAAAATAAAAACTCGAAGAATGTGTTTGTATCATGTATGCCACAGGGATAATATCTTTACACTATTTAACAGGTAATAAGAAACAAGCTAACTCTCCATTAGAAAGCTGGACAAGAGTGCTCAAAAGATGAGCAGATGAAATAAGCATATAAAAAATGTTTAATTCCTAGTAGTGATAAGCAAAATGATGTTTTACCCGTCACTTTGCAGACTTTTGTTTAAAAGGAAAACCTGTGACGAAGAGAGTTCTGCTGAATGCCTGCTTTTAATGTATCACAATTAGGAGTGTAAACCGGCACAGCCTTTGTGAAAAAGCACATCTTTTGACCCACTAAATACTCTTCAAAGAATTTATCCTAAGGATGTAATTAGAGATAGAGATAAAGCCTTATATATTAGAATGCTTATTATAATATTATTTAGTAATAACAGCAAAATAAAAAATTAAAACCGTGGCAAAATGCCTTACAATTAGGAAGTGCCTGATAAAGTATGATTTATCCATACTATGTAATATTCCATAACCATCGAAAATCATATTTAAAGATAATGACGTGGGGAAATGCTCACTATATATGAAAAAAGTAAAATATGAAACTACACATATTGTCTCAGTCTTATAAATAAACATATGTTTGGAGCTATTTTAAATAGTGTTACTTTGAACATTCTTAACGCATGTCTTGTGGTAAGCATGTATATGCCTTTCTGTTGGGGAAATAGCTAGGAAAGGAATTGCTGGGTCATATAGATACACTTTTGTCCAGCCTTAGTAGATATTGCCAGTTTTCCCAAGTAGTTTTCCCAGTTGGCCCGTTCCTAGTATATGAACCCCCGTTGCTGCATATCGTTGTCGATGCTTGACGTGTCTGTTTTGTGTTTTCACTTTAGCCATGCTGGTGGATGGTAGAGACACCCTTTGTGGTTTTAATTTGCGTTTCCCTGACAAGTAATTAACTTGAACACTTTTCTGTATGTTTATTGGTTATTTGACTGTCTTCTTCGGGAAAATGCTTTTACAAGGAACATTTTCAATTATCAGAAGAAAAACATTTTATTTTTCTAGTAACATTCCAAACAATGATGATGATGCTGTTCCAAGGACCATACTTTGAGTAGTGAGGTTTTATTGTAGAAGAGCTAAGTAGGATGATATTTGAAAGAATTTGCAGAGTTTGATTGTTGTATAGCTTTTGGCAATCTTAGAGGGTTTAAGGTGAGTAGAAGAAATCCCAAAAAAACAGATAGTGAAGAGATTTTGGTAACTTAAACTTTTTATTATATAAATATCAGATACATTCAATAGTAGAAGAGTAGTAAAAATAAACCCTGCAAGTATTTGTTTATCCTGCTTTCATAATTGTCAACTGAAAATTTACCAATTCTCTTTCTTCTATACTCCCACTTATACTCCCCTCCCTTCACCCCATTGCAATAACTAATTTTTCTTTAGTTTACAAACTAGAGATGGCAGAGGGTGATACCAGTGCTAATATAAACAGAATAACTCTTTTTTTTAATATGGCGTGTTTCTGGGAATGAAATTTAAGGAAATAGGACAAAAAGTTAAAAGGTATATATAAATGAAGACATTCATAATTGTTGATACTTGTGAAAAACGGTTTAAAGCAAATAAAAATATCTAAATAATAAATAGCAAGGTAAATAATTTATCAATCTAATAGAATATTATACACCAATTTTAAAGTATTGCTATCAAGCCCATGTGGTGACATAGAAAGAAATATTTTAACATAAGCTTTTAAAAAACCTACCATTTGACCAGGTGCGGTGGCTCAAGCCTGTAATCCCAGCACTTTGGGAGGCCGAGTCAGGTGGATCTCCTGAGATCAGGAGTTCAAGACCAGCCTAACCAACATGGCGAAACCCGGTCTCTACTAAAAATACAAAAATTTGGGTGTGGTGGTGCACACCTGTAATCCCAGCTACTCAGGAGGCTGAGGCAGGAGAATAGCTTGAACCCGGGAGGCGGAGGTTGTAGAGAGCCGAGATCTTGCCACTGCACTCCAGCCTGGGGAACAGAGCAAGACTCCATCTCAAAAAAAAAGAAAAACCTACCATTTTACATGTGCTTACATATATTAGTGAATTCTTCTTGCAATTTTTAAAGTCCCTGCTTTATTTAAAATGTATGTAATCATGATTAAGAAAGTTATATCTTGTCTTTGAAAGTTAGAATAACAGACTTATTTTTCGTTATGATAGCAGTTCAAAAATCTTATTTAATATGAAATCTTAAGTTCAACCATTCACTGTACGTTTTAATAGTGATACTTGATTTTAGGAGACTCTGTGAGTGGTATGGTATAGCAGATACTTATCTTCAAACTTTTTTCTTTTTTGTTTTTGTTTCTTAGGGACAGGATCTCACACTGTCACTCACGCTGGAGTGCGGTGGTATGTTCATAGCTCACTGCAGCCTGGAACCCTTTGGCTTGAGTGGTCTTCCCACCTTAACCTCCTGAATAGCTAGAATTACAGACATGCATCACCAAGCCCAGCACTTTTTTTTTTTTTTTTTTTTTTTTTTTTTCCCCCAGACAGTGTCTCTCCATGTTGCCCAAGCTGATCTCGAACTCCTGGTCTTAAGTGATCCTCCTGCCTCACCTTTGCAAAGTGCTGGGATTACAGGCGTGTGCCACCATGCCCAGCCTCAAACTTTTTTTTACCTTAAAAAATTTTATTTCCACCCAGGCGCAGTGGCTCATGCCTGTAATCTCAGCACTTTGGGAGGCCAAGGCAGACGGATCACTTGATCTCAGGAGTTCAGTATCAGCCTGGCCAACATGGTGAAACCAATCTCTACTAAAAATAGAACAATTAGCTGGGCGTGGTGCTATACACCTGTAGTGCCAGGTACTCAGGTGTCTGAGACACAAGAATTGAATTGCTTAAACCTAGGAGGCAGAGGTTGCAGTGAGCTGAGATCGTGCCACTGCACTCCAACCTGGGCAACAAAGGAAGACTGTCTCAAAAAAAGAGACTGTCTCAGAAAAAAGAAAAAAAGAAATTTCCAGCTGTGTGGTGTGGTGGTTCACACTTGTAATCCCAGCACTTTGGGAAGCTGAAATGGGAGGATCCCTTGAGGCCTGGAGTTTGAGACCAGTCTGGGCAACATGGTTGAGACTTGTCTCTTTTATTAAAAAAACAAAATTTTAGCAGGGCATGGTGGTACATACCTGAAGTCCCAGCCACTCTGGGCTAAGATGGGAGGATCACAGAAGCCCAGGAGAGGAGGTGGAGGCTGCAGTGAGCTATAGTCACACCACTGTGCTCCGTCACACCACTGTGCTCCGTCACACCACTGCGCTCCGTCACACCACTGCACTCCGTCACACCACTGCACTCCTACCTGAGCAACAGAGTGAGGCCCTGTCCCTTTAATTAAAAAAAAAAAAAAAAAAAAGTTAAAATAAAAATGTCAGTTTCCCTGTCTCGTTGAAAGTTTTATTTTTGTTTTTTAGAAATTATTAGTCTTTGTGTAATGCAAGGGGGATATTTATTGAGAGAATACTTGAGATCACATTTACATGGATGAGGAGCGTGCCTGTGGTTTACTAAGCAATGAAATCGTGAAACGGGTCACCTTTAAGGGGGGGACAGGCAGTTTTTGGCTGGGTGTGTTTGTTTTCATTGTCTTTTTATGTTTTGCAAAGCAGCCACTGTCAGTCTTATCAAAGCAGAGTTTCTAAGAAATATTAGTTGGTTTTAAAATGCAGTGCCACCATTGGTGCATTCCCTTCCAGCCAAGACATTTGAATTTATGACTTCTAAAATCCTTTATCTGTATGATCTCAGAAACATGGATTTTCATCTTCAGAAACAGGAGTGAAGCTGGACTGAAAATAAGATGATCTCTTTATTTTTAATTACAAAGACATCCCTTCATTAAAATGGGCATCTATCTGCTTAAATAGTTTGTCCCCTTTGCCAGTTACTGCCGTTTCAAAAACTGAAATAGTGCCAACTATTTTCTCCATTGGGTTTTATGTCTACATTTGGACTAATTCAGGATCACTTTGCCCTTTTGACATATTCTAGTTGCTATTTATAATAGATTTGTTCAGAAACTGTGTTGTACAAAAATAAGACATTGTCCTTAATTACAGGTGTTTTCCTTTGCTAATATTTATTATTTGAAAAAAATAATATTTTTAAAGAAAATAAAAAATGCTTTTAAAAAATTATTTTGTTATATATGGCTTATATCGCAACATTTTATTTTGATTATTTGCTTTTTAAACTCATGACACTGTTTTCTTTACTTTTTTCATTGTCCTGCAATTTCAGAGCATGTAACTTCTAATGCCAGCGATAGTGAAAGTAGTTACCGTAAGTGTCTTAAGTTACTTGTTCTTTTGTAATCTCGAGTAATACATCCTCTGCAGGGGTGGAGGGATTCTTAGTGATACGTTCTAAAAACTTAAAGTTATATGATCTTTATTTTAAAATCAGGGAGAGACGAGTAAAATTCTGTACTTGAAAAATAAAATCATACTATATATGTAGAGGTTAATTTATAAAATTTTAATACTAAAAACGGTTTAGTATTATTCGTGTACATGATACATATGTATATGTATTTTTTATGAGAAGCAAATAGTTAAATGAGGGAAAACTTGTATTTTGACATTCTGTTTAATAATTCTGTTTTTAACATGAGCACTAAAACAGTATTTTTCAGTAATGCTAAATTATCATTAGCTTTATTTCCTTTTTTATTCTTTGTCATCGGTACTGATCTGGGTCAAGTTATTGTTTATCATCAGCACTTGGTAAACAGAAGAAATAAGGGAACATTTTCAGTGATTGCCCGAAAAATAATACTAATTTCTCTTTTGCTGTTTTATATTCTTGGTTTTATTAAGTGAACTGCACAAGCATGTGATGTTTTAAACAGACTTGGGGCATGGGAGAAGGGGAGGGTACATAATATCAGTTGTAGCACCTTAAAAATTAAAATTGCTTTTCTAACTTTCTTTTTTTACTGCTGTCTAATATGAAAGTAATCTTGATTACAGATGAGTATGGCTGCTCAAAAGGTCCATCCTGTTAATATCAGTCCCTAATACTTTTTCATGTTGACAGTATATACTTTTAACCATCATTCATTTGGTTGATTATTTTTCTACATAGTAGTTACTTAATGATTTTTTTTGGTGTGGAAATGATTTCCTGTATTTCAGCATTTTATTGCTTATAACCAGAACCCACTATAGGGTAGTTGAGTGGCTTTCTAAAGAGGTAATGAAAGTATATACTGTCTGTCTTACCATTTGCATGAATTATTAAGGTGTGAAATATTCAAATTGCATGTGTTTGCTAGTATGTAAGCCATGTTTTACATCCAGTACTTTAAAAAGCAGCTTATAAAATACCAGTTTTATATACTTTAATAATAAAATTGAAAACAAATACACACTTTTAAAGCAGAAAAGAATGTTTATGCCAATGTATGGATTTAAAAGACCTACAGCTACATACATATAATATAAACCAATCGCAAAATTCGTGGTAAAATTGTTATAGGATCTTGGTAAAGAGAAAATCTTCAAATACATTATCCAATATTGATTGCTGTCATTGAACCACTTGAGTTAACTAATTTTCAGTGTGGGGTGAGGGGGGTGTGTGTTATTTTAAAACTAGAGTTTTTGGCCGGGCGTGGTGGTTCATGCCTATAATCCCAGCACTTTGGGAGGCCAAGGCGGGCAGATCACCTGAGGTCGGGAGTTCAAGACCAGCCTAACACAGAGAAACCCCATCTCTACTAAAAATACAAAATTACCCGGGCATGATGGCGCACGCCTAATCCCAGCTACTCGGGAGGCTGAGGCAGGAGAACCGCTTGAACCCGGGAGGTGGAGGTTGCCGTGAGCTGAGATCGCACCATTGCACACCAGCCTGGCAACAAGAGCAAAACTCCATCTCAAAAAAAAAAAAAAAAAAAAAACCAACTCTTAGAGTTTTTAACTCTTTTTATTTCTTTACACTGAATTCAGATATAATTTGTAGACTCTTTCATTTAGAATATTTCCTAAGCTCTGAACCTTTGATTTAACCTTTAGAAGCTTTAACTTCTTGTGCTTTTAAGGTCAAAGCGAATATATTTATCTCCTTTACTATCACTGTGGTTTATTTTATTGGAAGGATTTAGTTTTATCTAAAGCTCTTTTTGACTCACATTAAATTTATTATTTTTTACAAAGTTGAGTTAGTGAATTTTTTCATCAGTGAAATAGTAACAGTAGTTTTACCTTTGCATTTATAATTTTTAATTTTACGATGTAATTATTTTAAAAATAAAATATACTGTATTCAATATTATAGTTGGTGGAACTAAAAAAGTAGCATGTTTTTAATAGTAACAAGTTACCTAATATGTATATAGATGATAGATAGATAGATAGATAGATAAACTGCTCATTAAAGCATTAATCTTTAACAGATTTAATATTTCTTAGATTCTAAGTAAATATTTCTTAGATTCTAAGTAAACATAGCATCACAAATGAAGATTTTTAGATTTGATTATCTATAAAATATAATATTGATTAAATAGCCCATTTGTATTTTGTTTTACATTTAGCAAACTCACTTTTATGACTTTATAATTTGCCCCCCCCCTTTTTTTTTTTTTTAATTAAATCTTGCCATAAAGTACCTTTCCATATCTTTGCCATTTTCTCAGGAAAGTTGTAGTAATGTCTAACGTTGTTCATGAAGAATTAGATGAGCATCAATTATCTTGACACATTTTTCATCTGTGCCTTCACTTTCTAATAGGTGGTCAAGAAGAATACGTCTTATCTTATGAACCAGTGAACCAACAAGAAGGTTTGTGAAGACTATTGATGTTTTATAATCTTCTAGAAGAATATACTTTTTAATTTGGAAGAAAAAAGTCTAATACCCCCAAAAAATGTTATATTAGAATTTTTTTTACTACATTTATATGCAGAAACTTACTACATGTGTTTATGAAACATAGGTTATTCCACAGTATATTAGAATCTAGTCATTTCATATTGACTTTTATATTTGTGTTTTATTTCCTAAGCAACTTCGTTCCAGTGTTCTTGTTAGCATCACTATCTTCCAAATAACCCTTTTTTGAAAATCTTGGAAGCATCTTTGAGCCTTCTCTGTTCCTCCTCCTCCTCATCCAGTTAGGTTCCGAGCACTGTTTATTCTACTTCTTTCTTATGTATGACCTTCTTTTCTTCCCTTCTCTCACAGTGTTAGTTCTCAGTCTCACTACCAATCTCCATTCTTCCAGCATGATCCCATACAACCCAGAGTTCATACTTCTGTTAGATCATCTTTTTAGAACACTACTACTGGGATTATATCACTTCCCACATCCAATTTCTTTTCTGCCCTTCTTTGCTCTGCTTCCTTACAATTTCTACTTCAGAGCCATCTGTAAAACACTACACTTTATGCTTTGATTTGCAATGTAAAGAAACATCTGCTAACATACCAAATTTAACTTGATTTATCAATATGACTTCTAACAAGACTGAGTAGAGTTTAAGATCTTAGTCAAGATTATAAAAGAGCAAGTTATGCATCTTTGGTTGATGGTAGAGTGAGATGGAGAAAGAAGAAAAAAAATATTTAAAACAGTTAAGGATATTTTTGTTCTGTAGTGAAATAAAATACATTGATATTTGTTGACTGTTTATTCCTTTTAACGTGCAGTTTATCTTTATAGTTAATTACACTCGGCCAGTGATCATACTGGGACCCATGAAAGACCGGATCAATGACGACTTGATCTCAGAATTTCCCGACAAATTTGGATCCTGTGTCCCTCGTGAGTAAACCAGACAAAAATATTTCATTGTTACTCTTAACAATGCCTGTCACTGTGTGTGGGAAAAATAGGTAGAACCATTTTTTAACGGTCTGTACCTATTTTATCAGTTACTCTTCCATCCTCCATATTGTTGTCCTTTCTCAGATTTAAATTAATCTGTTGAACTTTACAAAACAATGATATAAGTAGAAAATGGATTTATTGTGGGGTTTTTTTTTAATATTAAACACTTCCCCAAGTTTTTTTCTGTTAAAGATACAACTAGACCAAAACGAGATTATGAGGTAGACGGAAGAGATTATCATTTTGTGACTTCAAGAGAGCAGATGGAAAAAGATATCCAGGAACATAAATTCATTGAAGCTGGCCAGTATAACAATCATCTATATGGAACAAGTGTTCAGTCTGTGCGAGAAGTAGCAGAAAAGGTAAGCATCAGACTAATCCCAGAATATAGCTTCTAATCAGATATGCCTTTGACAGTATGAAAGAGTGGTAGGATAGATACAGCATTAATTAGTTTTATTAACGTAATGAATTTGCTTACCTACATGATTAATTTTTGGTGGCTCAGGAAAGTGCATACAAGATAAAACAGGTAAATAAGGTAGACAAAGAAAGTGAAAATAGGAATGGTAACATGAATTTAAGAGAAGTTATTTTAAGGTCATTTGCTAGAGATAGACCTTTTGTTTAACCCTAACCCTCCAGCATATATTATAAGGAGATAAGGGCCAGGTATGGCAGCACACCCTTATAGTCCTAGCTACTAAGAAGGCTGAGTTGAGAGGATCACTTAAGCCTGAGAATTTGAGGCTGCAGCAAGCTATGATCATGCCACTGAACTCCAGCCTGGGCAACAGAACAAGACCCTGGCTCTTAAAAAAAAAAAAAAAAGAAAAGAAAAAATCAATAAATCTAACCACTTAAAATTTTTAAAAACTTTTTTTATGGCCAAAGAACTTTTCCAAAAACTATTAGAAAACACCATTAACAATGTCAAAAGACAACTGACAGAAAAAAATTTGCAAGAAGAAAAGGGCTAATATTCCCAATATATAAAGAACTCATAAAAACAGGGAATAGAGACCAGAAACCCAATAGGGAAAAAAAAAATGGACAAAAGATGAGAATACATAGTTCACACAAAAATAAGATATAAAAATGGCCTTTGTACATAGGATATGATGTCCAACCATTTCAAATGAATAACTACATTGAAGAGGGGAGAAGGGAGAAGTCTTAATCCCAGAGATTCTTTAACACAAGCTGAAGACAGAAAGATCTGTAAACAAAATAAAATTCTAATTAGTAGGTTTGTTGGGTGGAGTGTATGGTCTTACAGTTCTGAAACTAATATATATTCTAGGGTTGAGCAAATAAACTAATGTAATGACAGTAGTGGGAGTGAGGTTTGACTGTCAGAAAAAGGGAGAGGATAAAATGAACTCTGATAATTGGATTGTAGATATTAGATAATTAGAGCTATGAATATGAACCCATGAATTGTAATAGAGTAGATCTAGAAAGATGTGTATTTACATATACACACACGTATGCTTATTTGCTCTATCCACTAAGAAGACCTAAAAATAACCCTGAATAAGCCATGAGAATATCTGGTGCCCAGGTCTTGGCTTCTAAATATAATTCGTTAATTGAAAGATCCAGGACTCCTTAGAGAAATGGCTGATTCTGGGGCCAGGACTGGAAAAGTGCAAGATGAGCCTGTAACATTTTTGCTGCCAGAAAAACAAGGGAGCAGTCCACGAGTGATGAGGGTGTGTAAAAAGGCAAGGAACCAAGCTGTGGGGTCCCCCACTGGCCAAGTCTGAGATAATTTGAATATCAAGATAAATGATAATCACAGATTATAATATATAGAGTAAAATTAAAATCCTAGACTCCATAATGAAATAAACACAGATGGCCCCCAACTTAGAATGGTTCAGCTTTACAGAGGCGCAAAAGTGATGCATATTCAGTAGCAGCCATACTTCAAGTACCCATACGGCCTTTCTGTTTTTCACTTGTAGTACAGGACTCAATGAATTACATGAAAAATGCAACACTTAATTATAAAACAGGTATGTTGGATGATTTTGTCTGACTGTAGAGTAAGTGTTCTGAGCACATTTAAGGTAATCTAGGCTAAGCTATGATGTTCAGTAGGGTAGGTATATTAAACGCATTTTCAATTTATAGTATTTTCAACTTGGGTTTATTGGGACGTAACTCCCATCATAAGTCAAGGAGCATCTGTATATGAGTAAATAAGTGGATAGAAGGGAACACTTTGGACTGTCTACTAATCAAGGTAGAAGAAATGATTAGAAAATCTTTTGAAAACTGCATGGTAATAATTGTTTCAGGCAAAAACCATCAGTGTATTCTAAAATTAGTGAACATTTGATGAAAAATGGGATATCTATATAGTCTCAAAGTGTCCTCCCCCAAAATACTTATCAGTTACAAAGGCAAAAGTAATAATTTTACAGTGGAGAAACCTAGCAGATAAAACCTTAAACAAGTGATCAAAATTAGCATCACTACCAGTGGGACAAATAGATATAATATCACCTCCCAGATATGATGGACTGAGAAGGACACACATTGTATCTGTGGTATTCCTGCCAAAAATGTGTAACCTGCCATCCGAGAGTGAGGAAACACACAAACCCAGGTTGAGGCATATTCTATGACATAATATTTTATACTCTTCAAAAACATCAAGATCAAGAAAGACCAAGACTGAGGAATTGTGTCAGATTGATGGAGACTAAGGAGGCTTTACAGCTAAACACAGTGTGTGATCCTATGATCCTGAATTGGATCCTGGACCAGGAAATTTTTTTTTTCTTTTCCAATAAGGAACATTAGATGGCCACTTGGAATCATATTGTGATTATATAAGAGATGCCATTGTTTTTAAGAAATATGAGGTAAAGGAGCATTATGCAGTTTTTTCTCAAACTATTATGTACATACATAGAAAGAGCTAAAGCAAACATAGAATATTAATATTTCAGTATCAAGTTACTAAAATGTTTAAGCGATAATGTAAAATATTTATATCTGATAAAAGATAATGGATACATAGTGTCTGTTATTTACTTTTCTATATGTTTGGAGTATTTTACAGTATTAAATTTGTTATTTTAAGTGTGCCCACCAAATTGAAATTATCATGTATTGACTTGGACTCAAGTCCTTGGGTTAGAAGTTGCATTATGGGGCCAAGTGTGGTGGCTCACACCTATAATCCGAGCACTTTGGGAGGCCGAGGTGGGTGGATCACTTGAGGTCGCAAATTTGAGACCAGCCTGACCAACATGGTGAAACCCCATCTGTACAAAAAACACAAAAATTAGCTGGGTGTGGTGGCGCACACCTGTTATCCCAGCTACTGGGGAGGCTGAAGCAGGAGAATTACTCGAACCCAAGAAGCGGAAGTTGGAATAAGCCGAGATCGTGCCACTGCACTCAAGTCTGGGTGACAGAACAAGACTTCGTCTCAAAAACAAACAAAAAACTGAAGTTGCGTTATGGGGGAGGGCCTGATTTCAAATGTATTAGAAGCAAATCTGTCATAAATAATAACTACTACTCTGCTTACCATGGAAATGCCCATCTGTATTAAAAACCTAAGTATCCTTTGTCAGTGAGTTTAAGCCTGTCAGAAAAGTTGTCATTTAAATCCAGAATTGGGTCCCATATGCTAGTTTATGAGTTTTTGTCTGTCCCTAGTAAAATGAGAAATAGAAGGATTGAGTAGTGGTAATGAGGTTTCACACATTTGTTTATTTAAAAGGTTTGCCCTTACTCTAGGATTTTTTATCTTTTATGAAATGATAGCTATGGGGAGATATGGTAGTTTGGGGTCTTTATGAATACTTTTTCTTGGCAGAATGAAAAATAGGAACCTGGGCCTGGCACAGTGGCTCATGCCTATAATCCCAGCACTTCCAGAGGCTGTGGTGAGAGGATCACTTGAGCCCCAGGAGTTCAAGACCAGCCTAGACAACAGAACAAGACCCCATCTCTTAAATTTAAAAAAAAGAAAAGGGAGGGGGGGAGCTCTGGTTTTCACCATTTTGAGAAATTACTGATCTGTGAAAACTAGGAACTGTATTTGTTTGAAAATGGCAAATTATGCATAATCATTTCATTTCCTATCAAGTTTGCTGAGAGAAGTGACAAGTTTGCTTAAAGTGAACAAGGATCCAGACATACCACGATTTAGACTCTGGGCCTGTGGGAAATGTACCTTTGATATTACTGAGAATATTTGGTTCACTTGTTTTTTTTTTCTTTGTTCCTTTTATTTTAGGGCAAACACTGTATCCTTGATGTGTCTGGAAATGCTATAAAGAGATTACAGATTGCACAGCTTTACCCTATCTCCATTTTTATTAAACCCAAATCCATGGAAAATATCATGTAAGTGTAAATGCCTGAGGCATAGCCTCTGTGTACAAATTCAATCACTGTAGGGTAATTTATTTACTCTCCCTGCATCTCAGTTTCTATATCTATAAAACTGAGATATAGTAGTATGTATATTCACCTCAGATTATGTGGTGAGGATTAAATAAGCACTATGGGTTTTAAATTGTCATTGTAATCATCATCATTAATATTACTAAAGTTATAAGGTAACGTGTTAGAACTTTAAATAGCTCCATATGGCTAGTGGCTACTGAAGTATGCAGCACAGCTCTCAGGTAACCATTAAGAGAATAGAAGAATGTGTAACCATTATGTAATACTTTTGGGGGACAAAAAAATAGAATCTAAGTAAAAATTAAGAAAGAGCAAATAGAAACAAACATAGAACATAGAACATAGAACAAACATAGAACAAGTGAGGCAAAACCATATAAATAGTAAGATGGTATAAACTAGGCAAATATTAGACTACCGGACTAAATGTTCCAATTAAAAGACAAGGATTGTCAGAATGGGTGAAGAAAAAAGTAAATTATATGTTGCTTTCATCAGACGCACCTTAAAAATTAGGCTATGGGAAGGTTGAAAGTAAGAGAATAGAAAAAGCTATACCATGCTAAACTAGGCCGATTTTTATATTGCTGACGAAGTATACTTTAAGGCAAGAAGTACTACTGGCCTTAAGAGTGACATTTCATAAAAGATTGCCGGGCGCGGTGGCTCACGCCTGTAATCCCAGCACTTTGGGAGGCCGAGGCAGGTGGATCACAAGGTCAGGAGATCGAGACCACGGTGAAACCCCGTCTCTACTAAAAATACAAAAAATTAGCCGGGCACGGTTGTGGGCGCCTGTAGTCCCAGCTACTCGGGAGGCTGAGGCAGGAGAATGGCGTGAACCCGGGAGGCGGAGCTTGCAGTGAGCCGAGATCGCGCCACTGCACTCCAGCCTGGGCGACAGAGCGAGACTCCGTCTCAAAAAAAAAAAAAAAAAAAAAAGTAAAAGATTCACTCCAGCAGGAGGATCTATTCATACATTTGTTTGCACTTAATAGCATTCTCAAAACATAAAAAGTACAAATTGACAGCTTCATAGGGGCGAAAAGGTAATTCCAAAATCATCGAGAAGGAACCTAACATACCTGTGAGGAAGCAATTAAATAAGAAAACAAATATAAAAAATCAGTGAAGGCACAGAATAACACAAATTAAAAACTTTACCTACTTGACATATGTTAAACACTGCACTCACCATCTGCAGAATACACATGGATTTCCAGTGTACATGAAACAATTACCAAAACTCATCATTTGCTGGATTACAAATTTCAAATGATAGAAAACAAACACTTTCTGACTATAATGCAATTTAAATGGAAACCAATAACTAAAAGATAACTAGAAAATTCTCATATATTTGGAAATTAAGCATTATACTTCTGAGTGAGTCAAAGAAGAAATCACAGAATAAATTAATGTTTTGAACTAAATAGTAATGAATTGCCAAGTAATGAGTTTGGAGGCTTTCATAGCTTTGTTGAAGGAATACACACAGCTTTAAATGTTAGGAAAGAATGTTGAAAAATACTAGGAAAGTTGAAAATCTAAGATTTTGAGAAATTGAAAAAATATCAGTCAAACTCAAAATTATAGAAGGTGGGGCACAGTGGCCAGCCCCTATAATCCCAACACTTCAGGAGGCCTAGGTGGGCAGATTGCTTGAGTTCAGGAGTTCAAGACCAGCCTGGGCAACATGGTGAGACTCTGTCTCTACTAAAAATACAAAAAAATAGCCAGGCATGGTGGTGTGCGCCTGTCGTCCCAGCTACTTGGGAGGCTGAGATGGGGGGATTGCTTGAGCACAGGGAGTGGAGGTTGCAGTGAGCCAAGATCATGCCATCGCACTCCAGCCTGGTGACAGAGCAAGACCCTGTCCCAAGTCAAAAAAAGAAGAAAACAGTATTTAAAAAATTTAAAAATAAAAAATACGGCAGAGCAGAAATTAATGAAATAGAAAACAAACATAAAAGAGGATCAACAAAGCCAAAAGTGTTCTCTTTGAAAAGACAGTAAACCACTAGGAGTGATCAAGAAAAGAAAGAAGGCACATCAATATGAATATCAGGCATGAAAAAGAGGATATGACTCCACATGCAGCAGACATCAGGGAGATTGACAGAGGCAGCCCAACAGGAAAAAGGACAAAGGGCTTGGACACATCGCAAAAGAGAACCTCCAAATAATAAGCATGTGAGATAGTGCCCAATTAATTATGGAAATACAAGTTAAACCCTGATGTCTTATACTACCACCCACATACCAGAATAGTTAAAATGAAAAAGACAGAAAATATTTAATGCCGGCAAGGATGTGGAGCAACTGAAACTCATAACAGTGTTAGGGGTGCAAATTGGTGCATCTTCATTGGTAAACTGTTTATAGTATCATAATGTCTCCTAAAGCTGAACATACACATTAGTTATGACCTAGAAGTCATATTCTTAGATACACACTCAACAGAAATGCTTACATGTGTTTACAAAGACATGTACAAGAGTGATGACAGTACTGTTCAAGTAGTCAGCAGCTGTCAGGTGCAGTAGCTCACACCTGTAATCCCAACACTTTGGGAGCCCAAGACAGAAGGATTCCTTGAGGTCAGGAGTTGGAGACCAGCCTGAGCAACATAGCACGACCCTGTCTCTACAAAAAACTTTAAAGGTAGCTGGATGCGATGGTGCATTCCTATAATCCCAGCTACTCAGGAGGCTGAAGCAGGAGGATCCCTTGAGCCCAGGAGTTCGATTGAGGCTGTAGTGAGCTATGCTTGCACCACTGCACTCCAGCCTTGGTGACAGAGTGAGACCCTGTCTTTAAAAAAAAAAAAAAAAAAAAAAAAAGAGTCAAATACTGTCAGCAGTAGAATATGTAAATAAATTATGACATATTCACAACGAAACATTGTATGATAACGAGTGAGAGTGAGCAATCTCCCGCCACATACAAAAGTATGGAAGAATCTCACAAGTACGATTTGAGTTAAAAACAAAAACCTCGACCTAAAGATATACATACTCTATGATTCCAAATTTAATAATTGCTTGTAGAAGTCAAACAGGTTACCCTGTGAGAAGGGGCTGGTGACTAGAGTGAGCACACCCCGATTCTGGGGTACTAGTGATGTTCTGTGTCTTGACCTAAGTACACAGGTACATGTAAATTTGTGAAAATGTAACAAGCTGAATGATACGATTTTTCTGATATTGCTCATCTGTGTTTGAAACATATACTTCAGAAAATGTTAAGGAAAAAATAGAAAGGGAAAAGAGAAATAGAAAACCTAAATAATCTAGTACTTATTAAAGACTTGAACTGATCATAAAAAACCTTTCCACAAATTAAATACTAAGCCTAGAGGACTTACTAAATTCTACCAAAAGCTAAGAAGCTATGTCAATTGTATACGAACTCTTCAACTAATTTATGAGCATTAATTTGATACCCAAAGCTGGAAAGGACTATATAGGAAAGGAAAATTATAAAGCCAGTCTTAATTATGACTATAGATGCAAGAACCCTTACCAAAATAGGAGCAAATTGAATCAAACAATTTTTTTAATAAGGCAAAATATAACAACCAAGTTGGGTATGTTCCTGGTATGCAACACTGCTTTAACATTTAAAAACGAATCAATTACGGAGCTAGAGGGAAGATGGAAGAGTAGGAAGCTCTGAGAATCTGTCTCCCCACCCAGACAACAACTGCACTGGCAGAATCTGTCTGATGTCACTGTTTTGGAACTCTGTTCACCATTTTTACCAGTTTTGGAACTCTGAAGTCTGTTGAAGGCTCATAACTTCCAGGGAAAGGTTTGAAAGGTTAATTTCAGCTCTTAACATGGTAGCAACTACCTGTTCCTCTACCCTCAGCCCCATAGCATGTAGCCATGCACACATTTTCAAGCGGCTTTGCATAGGGTTTGTGGGAGCCAGTGTGGACAATAAGGATTCTGTCCTCCAAATAGCAGGGATCTTTGCTGTGATAGCTAATTACTGCTTCTGATCATGGAGGTGCGGCCATACAGCCATAAAGTGAGCCATTGTTGCAGACCCCACTGCCACTGTTACAAGCCTGGAAGCACTGGAGGCTGAAGTGACTTTTAAAGATTTAAAGGGCCGGCCGGGCGAGGTGGCTCAAGCCTGTAATCCCAGCACTTTGGGAGGCCGAGACGGGCGGATCACGAGGTCAGGAGATCGAGACCATCCTGGCTAACACAGTGAAACCCCGTCTCTACTAAAAAAATACAAAAAAACTAGCCGGGCGAGGTGGTGGGCGCCTGTAGTCCCAGCTACTCGGGAGGCTGAGGCAGGAGAATGGCCTGAACCCGGGAGGCGGAGCTTGCAGTGAGCTGAGATCCGGCCACTGCACTCCAGCAAGGGGGACAGAGTGAGACTCCGTCTCAAAAAAAAAAAAAAAAAAGATTTAAAGGGCCATTGCCTTCAGTGGTGATTAGTGAGGAGAGAGAAAGAAAAACAAAATCAAATGAAAACAAAGGGCTTGTGCCTCCCCCTTCCACCCGCACCACACGCACGCACACACACACACACACACACACCTTTTTTCTTGCCCCCGTTTTGGGGGCCATTCAAAAGTAACCACGTATGTGAGGGGAGATTTTCATATCCATGGAAAATCACAGGCTTAGAAAATACCTGAAAAGACTGGCTGATTCCTGGTACAGAAACACCTTGCAACAGTAAACAATAAAATTAAATTTTAAATAAAACAGCAAACCCTAGGAAAGGAAAAGAATGTGATCTCCAGAGTTACCACATTGTAAGAGTTAAATGTGCAGTTTCCAACAAAAAATCACAAGACATACAAAGAAACAGGAAAATATAGCCCATTCAAAGGAAAAATAAACTATCCCTGCAGAAGACTATCCTTGAGAAAGAGTTAGACTTAGACTGTAAAACAAGATGCTAAATGAGCTAAAAGACATGGACAAAGTCTCAAGAAAATGATAGGCCCAGCGCAGTGGCTCATGCCTGTAACCCCAGCACTTTGGGAGGCCGAGGCAGGCAGAACACCTGAGGTCAGGAGTTTGAGACCAGCGTGGGCAACGTAGTGAAACCCCATCTCTACTAAAAATACAAAAATTAGCTGGGCATGGTGGTAGGCATCTGTAATCCCAGCTACTTGGGAGGCTGAGACGCGAGACTTGCTTGAACCCAGGAGGCGGAGGTTGCGGTGAGTGGAGACCACACCATTGCACCCCAGCCTGGGCAACAAGAGCAAAACTCCGTCTCAGAAAAATAAAAATAAACAAAAATTAGCTGGCCATGGTGGCACGAGCCTCTGGTCCCAGCTGCATGCGAAGCTGAGGTGGGAGGTTCTCTTGAGCCTGGGAGGTCAAGGCTGCAGTGAGCCAAGATCATGCCACTGCACTCCAGCCTGAGCAACAGAGGGAGACCTTGTCTCCAAAAAGACAAAGGAAAAAAAGATGAAAAAGATACGTGAACAAAATGGAAATATCAACAAAGAAATAAAAAACGTAAAAAGAAACCAAAAGGAAATTCTGGAACTAAAAATAACTGAAATGGAAAATTCACTACAGGAATTCAGGGAGATTTGAGCAGACAGAAGAGAGAGTCAACAAATTTAACTTGAAGATACAACAATGGAAATTATTTAGTCTGAGAAACAGAAATGATTGAAGAAAAGGGCCTATAAGACACCATCAAGCAGTCAACTCACATTGTGGGGGTCCTGGAGGAGAACAGAGAGGGGAAGGGCAGAGAGATTGAAGAAATAATGGCCAAAAACATCCCACGTTTGATGAAAGACACGAATATAATCCAAGAAAATCAAGGAACTCAAAGCAGGATAAACTTAGATACCCACACGGAGGCACATTCTAATCAAACTGTCAGAATATGGAGAGAATCTTGAAAGCAGCAACTTATCACACACAGGGGATTTCCCAATAAGATTATCAGTCGATGTTTCTGTTTGTTTTTTGAGACAAGGTCTCTGTTTGTCACCCAGGCTGGAGTGCAGTGGCTTACTGCTTACACAGGTTACTGCTGCCTTAACTTCCTGGGCTCAGGCAGCCGCTCACCTCAGCCTCCCTAGTAGCTGGGGCTGCAGACGTGCACCACCACGCCTGGCTAATTTTTGTATTTTTTATGGAGACAGGGTTTTGCCATGTTTCCCAGGCTGGTCTCAAACTCCTGAGCGCAAGTGATCCACCCACCTCAGCCTTCCAAAGTGCTGGGATTATAGGTGTAAGTAAATATCCACCAGGCCCAGCCATCAGCAGATTTTTTTTTTTTTTTTTTTGGGAGACAGGGTCTACTCTGTCTCCCAGGTTGGAGTGCAGTGGCACAGTCTCAGCTCACTGCAACCTCTGCCTCCTGGGTTCAAGCGATTCTCCTGCCTCAGCCTCCTTAGTAGCTGGGACTACAGGCACCCACCACTGAGTCCTGCTAATTTTTGTATTTTTAGTAGTGACGGGGTTTCACCATGTTGGCCAGGCTGGTCCCAAACTCCTGACGTCAGGTGATCCACCCGCCTCAGCCTCCCAAAGTGCTGGGATTACAGGCATGAGCCACCATGCCCTGCCAGCAGATATTTTATCCAAAACTTTGCAGGCCAGAAAACAGTGGGTTCAAAACACTGAAAAAAAAAAAAATTTTAACTGTCAACAAGGAATCCTGTATCTGGCAAAACTATTCTTCAAAAATGAGGGAGAAATTAACACTCACCCAGATAAAAACTGAAAGAGTTCATTACCTGTAGTTCTACCTTACAAGAAATGCTGAAGATAATTTTTTAGGGTGGGATGAGAGAATACTAGACAGTAACTCTACAAAATACCAAAGCAAACATCATAATTAATGGCAAAATATTGAAGGCTTTCCTTTAAGTTGGGAATGAACTCTCATATACTCATCATCCAGCTGCAGCCATAATTATCCGCTTATGACCAGTCTTGTTTCTCTCCACTCACACCTACCTCCTTACACCTTCATTCCAGATTATTTTGAAACAAGTCTCAGACATTTCTATCATTTTGTCTGTGTAAATCACTGTGTATTTGTATTTCTTCAGTTTGTTGGAATAAAATTTTAAATAGCATCTATTCGTGGCAGTTGGTTAAGTTGTTTAACCTATATATTCTCTCTCCACATCTCTCTATTATGCCCCACCCCACCCCCGCACCACCTCCCGTTTATTTGTGATAGAACCCAGGTCATTTCTTGTGCAGAGATTTCCCCACACTGTATTTTCTGATTACCTTCTCATGGGGTTATTTATATGGATGTTTGTCCCCTTATTTTCTGTAAACTGATACGTAGATCTCTAAGTCATTTTAATATGAAATTTTCATCAAAGCCAAAAGTGTCATAAATGAATAGGTGTTTTGGCTACACTGAGCTGATGCAGAATTTGTTAAAACCCCCTGTCATTCCAAGTGTATAGCAGCATATTCAGCAACTAAATCTAGCTTTTATTGTTTTTATTTTCATTCATTTATTTATTTATTCATTTATTTTGTTGTTGTTGTTGAGACAGAGTCTCTGTCACCCAGGCTGGAGTGCAGTGGCATGATCTCAGCTCACTGCAACCTCTGCCTCCCGGGTTCAAGCGATTCTCCTGCCTCAGCCTCCCGAGTAGCTGGGACTACAAGCATGCGCGACCACTCCCACCTAATTTTTATATTTTGGTAGAGACAAGGTTTCGTCTTGTTGGCCAGGCTGGTCCTGAACTCCTGACCTCAGGTGATCCACCTGCCTCGGCCTCCCAAAGTGCTGGGATTACTGGTGTAAGCCACCATGCCCAGTCTATTATTTTTATTTTTAAAAATCCCAGAAACAGGCTGGGCTCAGTGGCTCACACCTGTAATCCCAGCACTTTGGGAGACTGAGGTTAGCAGATCACCTGAGGTCAGGAGTTTGGGACTAGCCTGCCCAACTATGAAACCCCATCTCTACTAAAAATATAAAAATTAGCCGGGCGTAGTGGCGCATGCCTGTGATCCAGCTACTTGAGAGATGGAGGCAGGAGAATCGCTTAAATCCAGGAGGCGGAGGTTGTAGTGAGCCGAGATCACGCCACTGCACTCCAGCCTGGGTGACAGAGTGAGACCCTGTCTCAAAAAAAATAAAATAAAATCCCAGAAATGGCCAGAATGACTCAAGTTTTTAATGACATTCATATTTTCAACAGAGTTCAGCTTTTCATGATTTTCTATTTTATATCTTCTCTCCTTTGTCATCTTTTTTTAAAAAGTATTACAGTGTGGTAATTATCAATTTCTGTATTTATTTGCATAGGGAAATGAATAAGCGTCTAACAGAAGAACAAGCCAGAAAAACGTTTGAGAGAGCCATGAAACTGGAACAGGAGTTTACTGAACATTTCACAGGTTGGAACCACATTGTAACAGTCCTCTTTAAGATAGAATTTTGCTCTGAAGCCATGTGAACTGACCCATGCAAGTGGATTTTGAACTGTGCCTGCATCTACCAGTAGTAACTAGTACTGTCATTTTCAGAACAAACCCTTAAGATCAGTGGTTTTGTCCTGTGGGAAATTCATCTAGCCTAGGCAGTGGTGCTGGGGAATCTTTTTTGGAGACGGAGTTTTGCTCTGTCGCCCAAGTGGAGTGCAGTGGTGTGACTCGGCTCCCTACAACCTCTGCCTCCCAGGCTCAAGTGATTCTCCTGCCTTAGCCTCCTGAGTAGCTGGGACTACAGGCATGCACCACCATGCCTGGCTAATTTTGTATTTTAAGTAGAGATGGGGTTTCACCATGTTGGCCAGGCTCGTCTTGAACTCCTGACCTCAGGTGACCCACCTGCCTCAGCCTCCCAAAGTGCTGGGATTACAGGAGTGAACCGCCATGCCCTGCCAGGAATCTTGAGATTCAATGTTTCTTAGGTTATTGATTAGAACAGCAAAAACAGGAATAATTCATACTTGACCAGGGAAAAAGAGATTTAGATTTCATTTATTCTATGAAACTCATGATTTTTCTCTTATCCTTTATAAATTTTGATCCATTTTCTCTAGCCATGTTGAGGTATAATTGACAAAATGTGTATATATTCACGGCATATAATGTGATGTGATAAACGTATACATTGTAAATTGATTAACACAATCAAGTTAACATGTCTTTCACCACACAGTTACCATTTTGTGTGTGTAGGGAAGATGCTTAATACTCTTTATTAACAATAGTCACTATTGCTGTAGATTAGATCCCCAGAATTTACTCATCTTATAACTGAAAGTTTGTACCCTTTCACCAACATCTCCCCATTTCTTCTACTCTGCAGTCCCTGGAAACCACGTGTGTTTCAATGAGTTCTACTTTTTTAGATTCCACGTAGAAATGAAATACAGTATTTGCTTTGCTGTGTCTGGCTTATTTCATGTAGCATCAGGTCCTCCACATTCACTCATGTTGGTTGTTGCAGATGATAGGATTTTCATTTTTATGGCCTAATAAAATATTCCATTGTTGTATATATACCATATACATACATACATATATAGATATGTGTATTTGTTGTTTCTTGTTGTTAGTTTTTTCTTTTTTTTTTTTTTTTTTTTTGTTTTTTTTTTTTGTTTTTGAGACGGAGTCTAGTTCTGTCGCCCAGGCTGGAGTGCAGTGGCGCAATCTCAGCTCACTGCAAGCTTCACCTCCCGGGTTCACACCATTCTCCTGGCGCAGCCTCCCGAGTAGCTGGGACCACAGTCGCCCACCACCGCGCCCGGCTAATTTTTTGTATTTTTAGTAGAGACGGGGTTTCACTGTGATCTCGATCTCCTGACCTCGTGATCCGCCCGCCTCGGCCTCCCAAAGTGCTGGGATTACAGGCGTGAGCCACCGCGCCCGGCTTCTCTTTTTTTTTTTTTGAGACAGAGTCTCACTCTGTTGCCCAGGCTGGAGTGCAGTGGCGCGATCTTGGCTCATTGCAAGCTCCGCCCCCCGGGTTCACGGCATTCTCCTGCCTCAGCCTCCCGAGTGACTGGGACTACAGGCGCCGCCACCACGCCCTGCTAATTTTTTGTATTTGTTAGTAGAGACGGGGTTTCACTGTGTTAGCCAGGATGGTCTCGACTCCTGACCTCGTGATCCACCTGCCTCAGCCTCCCCAAGTGCTGGGATTGCAGGCATGAGCCACCACGCCCGGCCTGTTTTTGGTTTTTTTGTTCATTTCTGAGACAGGGTCTTGTTCTTGCCCAGGCTGGAGTACAGTGCCATGATCATGGCTCACTGCAGCCTCAACCTTCTGGGCTCAAGCAATTCTCCCTCTTCAGCTTCCTTAGTAGCTGGGACTACAGGCGTGCAGCACCACACCTGGCTAATTTTTTATTTGTAGAGACAGGGTCTCGCTATGTTGCCTAGGCTGGTCTCAAACTCTTAGGCTCAAGCAATTGTCCTTCCTCAGCCTCCCAGAGTGCTTGGATTATAGGTGCACTGCACCTGGCCTACAATACTTTCTTTATTCATTCAACCTTTTTTTTTTTTTTTTTTTTTTTTTTTTTTGAGATGGAGTTTTGCTCTTGCTGCTCAGGCTGGAGTGCAGTGGCGTGATCTCAGCTCACCACAACCTCCCAGGTTCAAGCAATTCTCCTGCCTCAGCCTCCTGAGTAGCTGGGATTACAGGCATGTGCTACCACGCCCGGCTAATTTTGTATTTTTAGTAGAGACAGGGTTTCACCATGTTGGTCAGGCTGGTCTCAAACTCCTGACCTCAGGTGATCTGCCCACCTCGGCCTCCCAAAGTGCTGGGATTACAGGCGTGAGCCACCGGGCCTGGCTCATTCATCTTTTGAGAGACTCTTAGGTTATTTTCCTATCTTGGCTATTGTTGATTATGTTGCAGTGGACATAGGACTGCAGATTTCTCTTCAACATACCCATTTCTTTTCCTTTGGGTTTGTTGTTGTTGGCTTTTTGTTTGTTTGTTTTTATTGTTTTGTTTTGAGACAGTCTCGCTCTGTTACCCAGGCTGGAATGCAGTGGTGTGATCTCGGCTCACTGCAACTGTCGCGTCCTGGGTTCAGCTGATTATCCTGCCTTAGCCTCCCAAGTAGTGGGGACTAGAGGCGCATGCCACCACACCCAGCTAATTTTTGTATTATTAGTAGAGACAGGGTTGGCCAGGCTGGTCTCAAACTCCTGACCTCAAGTGATCCGCCTGCCTCAGCCTCCCAAAGTGCTGGAATTACAGGCGTGAGCCACCACGCCTGGCCCAATTTCCTTTCCTTTGAATATATATACCCAGTAGTGGGATTGCTAGGTCATATAATAGTTCAGTCTTTTAATTTTTTGAGGTGACCGGGCATGGTGGCTCATGCCTGTAATCCCAGCATTTTGGGAGGTCAAGGTGGGCGGATCACCTGAGGTTGGGAGTCCGAGACCAGCCTGACCAACATGGAGAAACCCCCATCTCTACTAAAAATACAAAATTAGCCAGGTGTGGTGGTGTATGCTTGTAATGCCAACTACTTGGCAGGCTGGGGCAGGAGAATTGCTTGAACCCAGGAGGCGGAGGTTGTGGTGAGCCGAGATCACGCCATTTTACTCCAACCTAGGCAACAAGAGCGAAACTCCGTCTCAAAAAAAAAAATTTTTTTTTCGAGAAATGTCCACACTGTTTTACTATGATGGCTTTACTCATTTACATTCTATGATGGCTTTACTCATTTACATTCCACCAACAGTGTACGGGGTTCCCTTTTCTCCATGCCATTGCCTACTTGTTATCTCTTATCTTTTTGATAACAGCCATCCAACCAGGTCTAAGGGGATATTTCATTATGGGGGTGTGTGTGTGTGTGTGTGTGTGTGTGTGTGTGTGACAATCTTGCTGTGTCACCCAGGCTGTGGCATGATCTCTGTGTGTGTGTGTGTGAGACAGTCTTGCTGTGTCACCCAGGCTGTGGCATGATCTCAGTGTGTGTGTGTGTGTGTGTGTGTGTGTGTGTGTGTGTGTGTGACAGTCTTGCTGTGTCACCCAGGCTGTGGCATGATCTCAGCTCACTGCAACCTCTGCCTCCTGGGTTCAAGTGATTCTCGTGCCTCCGCCTCCTGAATAGCTGGGATTACAGGCACGCACCACCACACTCGGCTAATTTTTGTGTTTTTAGTAGAGACAGGGTTTTGCCATGTTGGCCAGCCTGGTCTCGAACTCCTGGCCTCAAGTATCCGCCCACCTTAGCCTCCCAAAGTGTTAGGATGACAGGCATGAGCCGCTGCGCCCGGCCTCATGATTTTGATTTCTATTCCTCTGATGACTAAAGAGGTTGAGCACTTTTACTGATACCTGTTGGCCATCTGTATGTGTTCTTTGGATAAATATCTATTCCAGTCCTTTGCCCGTTTTTAAAATGGATTGTTTGGTATTTTGCTAATGAGTTTCTTATATATTTTGGATATTAACCCCTTATCAACTGCATGGTTTAGAAATATTTTCTCCTCTTCCATAGGTTGCCTTTTCATTTTGTTGATTGTTCCTTTGCTGTGTAGATTTTTTATTTGATGTCCCACTTGATGATTTTTTTATTTTGCTGCTTGTACTTTCCAAAAATCATCCAAGACCAGTGTCAAGGAGCTTTTTTCCCTGTTTTCTTCTAGGAGTTTTATGGTTTCTGGTTTTACGTTTAAGTATTTAATCTATTTCAAGTTAATTTTGTGTAAGATAAGGGTTTAATTTCATTCTCTTGCATGTGGATATCCAGATTTTCCAACACCATGTATTTAAAACACTAGCCTTTCCCTATTGTGTGTTCTTGGTCCCTTGTCAAAGATTAGTTGCCCTTTGATCCGTTTTGAAATACTATTTGTTTAAAAAAAAAAAAGAGTAGGTAGCAATTCCCCAATATTCTTTTCTTACTCAGTTTGTCCTTTAACTGACTCCTCAAGTCTTTGGACATTTTTGTTGTTGTTACTTGTTTGTTTGAAATAATATCAGCCTAAATTTGACATTCACAGTGAGTATCAGTAAGGGTCATGGTTTTTGTAAGCCTTGTGCTTTCTTATTTTTTTCAAACTAATTTCAGACTTAAATAGAAGTTAGAAGAATAGTACAGGGAGTCTCATGTACCCTTCACCCAAATTCCTCAAGTATTAACATTTTACCACATTTATAATTTTTTCTGAAACACTTGAGGGTAAGTTTCAGGTAGATGCCCCTTTACTTCCAAATATTTCAGTGTGTATTTTCCAAAAAACAGGGATATGCCCTTATATAATCATAGTTTTATTACCAAAATCAGGAAATTTAATAATTATGTCTCATCTAACTATAGATCTTATTATTATTTCACTATTCTTCTAATCTCTTTATTTTTTTTTTTTTTTTTTTTTTTTTGAGACGGAGTCTCGCTCTGTCGCCCAAGCTGGAGTGCAGTGGCGCGATCCTGGCTCACTGCAAGCTCCGCCTCCTGGGTTCACGCCATTCTCCTGCCTCAGCCTCCCGAGTAGCTGGAACTACAGGCGCCCACCACCGCGCCCGGCTCATTTTTTGTATTTTTTTAGTAGAGACGGGGTTTCACCATGGTCTCGATCTCCTGACCTTGTGATCCGCCCGCCTCGGCCTCCCAAAGTGCTGGGATTACAGGCGTGAGCCACCGCGCCCGGCCTCTTCTAATCTCTTTAGAGCAAAATGGGAACAAAATGGTTTTTCTGTTCCGGTGCAAGATGCAGTTCAGGCTCACGTGTTCCAGTGAATTACACATCTTTAATGTTCTTTAATCTGAAATATTATCACATCTTTAACGTTCTTTAATCTGAAATAGTTCCCAAGTCTTGTCACTCATGACCTTGACTGACATTTTTTAAGAGTAAAAACTAGGGGGGTTTTTTGTTGTTTTTTCTGTTTCGTTTGTTTTGTTTTGTTTTTTGAGCCAGGGTCTCACTCTGTCGCCCAGGCTGGAGTGTAGTGGTGCAATCTCAGTTCACCGGAGCCTCCACCTCCCAGGCTCAAGTGATCCTCCTACCTCCGCCTCCCAAGGAGCTGGGACTACAGGCTGCAGCCAACATGCCCGGCTAATTTTTGTATTTTTTGTAGAGACAGGATTTGGCCGTGTTGCCCAGGCTGGTCTGTAACTCCTCTGATCCGCCCACCTTCACCTTGACCTCCCGCAGTGGTGGGATTACAGGTGTGAGCCACTGCACCTGGCCAGACACCCATTCTTTTATAAAATGTCCCTCCCTCAATTTGGATTTATCTGACTTTTTCTCATAATTAGATTTAGGTTATGCATTTGGGGCAGGAATAGCAGTGAAGTAATGATGTATCCTCTGTGTGTCATACAAGGAGGTTTACGGTCTGCTTGTGCCGTTACTTGTGATGCTAATTTTAATCACATGGTTAAGGTGTCTGCAGCCTTATGCTCTCCCAGTTTCTTCCCAAGGAGTATCCTGGTTTACTAACCATGCCATTCATGAATTTACAAAGTAAGCAAAATATATATTTCCCAAGTCAATTCCTGACTCTTTTCTCCTAAAATAAATCCTTGCGTGCTGTTGTCAACCTAAACTATGAAATGCTCTGGGATTCTGTCCTGTGCTGTTGGAGTGCATCAAGATGCCAAACCCACAAACCAAGTATTTTGTCAATTGAACTGAGTCTTCAGGGACACTGAGGCATGTCTGTATTTAGTTCAAAAGGTAGAAGTCTCACAAAACTGATACTAGCGAATATTATGTTACTTAAAATTCTTATTTACTCAGGCATTCCTAGCTACGTATAAGCCCTTCTTACCTATATATAACTTCTTTCTTCTATGCACATAATCTCGGGTACCAAATAGACAGTATTATTTAAAATCTCCCTTCGACATTTTATGCTCAGTTTTTCAGACCATGGAAATCTACACCTATGATGCTCTTCCAAGATCACTGGGGATTTTTTTGTAGTTTAATAAGTGACTTATTTAATTTGCAATTCTGAATTATTTCATTTATATGTAAACTTATTTTGTGAGAAACAGGGTTTCACTTTGTCACCCAGGCAAATGGTACGATCCAATGGTACGATCATAGCTCACTGCAGATGTGAACTCTGGGCTCGAGAAATCGTCCTGGTCCCTCAGCCTCCCGCGTAGCCAGGACCACAGGCACACACCACCATGCCCGGCTCTTTTTTTTTTTTTTTTTTTTTTTTTTTTGGACATAGTGTCTCACTATGTTCCCCAGGCTGATCTCAAACTCCTAGCCTCAAGCAGCCCTCCACTTCAGCCTCCCAAAGTGCTGGGATTGCAGGCATGAGCCACCATGCCCAGCCATAAACATTTTCTTTCCTCTTAAAAAGTGACTCATGCTTAGTGCTGTCTAGCGATACTTTGTTTTTGTTTGTTTGTTTGCTTGCTTTGTTAACTGACCCTCATCCCTCACAGACCTCAGGGGCTTCAGCTATTTCCAAAGAATTACTTATTAGTAATTGTTACTCTTTTTTTCACACATTATTTCAGGCAGCAAATAAACATTGATTGTTAAGTCTCTAAACACTAACAAGCTGGCTTAGATAATTCACCTACTCTACAGTAACTGACATGCCAGCTTAACTGAAACAAGTAGCATCAATCTGTAGCCAGCTCTTTTCTGCCGCGATCCTACCCCAAAAAAATAAAACAAAACATTATCCTGCATCATCCTGTCTGTGGGATTGTAGCCAGTTTCCTTTGTCCTACATGGTGATGGAGAAATCAGGACAGTTAAGAAAATAATTTGTTTTAAAATAATAAAGCTAATATATGCTCAGATGGTAAAAGAACAAAAGATCACCAAATCTTACTTTTTGATCCATTTTTAAGATAAAAATTTTATACTGTACGGGTAGGAAAATTAATGAAGTGAGCCGTTTTTTCTAAGTGAACAGTGCGTAAACGGTGATTCTTCCTGGATGAGTAACTTTCTCAAAGATATTAGTTTCTGCTATTTCACCAATAATTGTAATGACAAAATAGACAATTAATGGAGATTTCTGATTTTGTTTCTATCATTACAGCTATTGTACAGGGAGATACGCTGGAAGACATTTACAACCAAGTGAAACAGATCATAGAAGAACAGTCTGGTTCTTACATCTGGGTTCCAGCAAAAGAAAAGTTATGAAAACTCATGTTTCTCTATTTCTCTTTTCCACAATTCCATTTTCTTTGACATCTCTTTGCCCTTTCCTCTGGAGTCTTTTTTCAATAATGATTTCATGTTGAATTATATCCCACATCATGGTCTGCAGGTGCGCTTATTTTTTTACATGTAGTGTCTCCTTCAAGTTACATCATGTGTATTATTTAATGTCACTATTGGTTAGTGGCCATTTTTCACAACTGAAGATGGAATGGCCTGACCAGCTATTAAGAATTTGGGGAGACGCAGAAATTGTGGTAAAATTCCTTAATGTTTAAGGGAAAGTAACTTTAAGAGATTTTTGGAAAAGCTTTATATACATTCTTTTCAAATTTCAGTACAAATGAAAAAGTGGTTTTAATCAGTGATTTAGTAGACTTTGAGCAACTATGCACGCTTAAGTTTAATAGCATGGTTTGGCCAGTGTGTTACTCTCAAGTCCTGTTCTCAGTCAGCTTCTATCATCAAAGCAATTGTTTCATTATAGATAAATAAGGAAGACATGTTTTAATTTAAAAATTCATGTCTGAGTTAACTTTCATAAGGGATTTCATTTTTCCTAAGCATTCTTAAAGTCTTTTATTATTTGAAGGTTCTTTTTTCCCAGTACATTTGCTAGGAATAACAACGTTTTAATGTTTTTAATCTACTTGAGCAACACTATCGTGTCTTACAAAAGTTGTTCATATGTAAATGATCATCACATTCTGTGAATCGAGGCCATGTTCAGGTGCTAAGGAAGTTCGCCTTTTACACAGAAGGTTGAGAAAATTTCCTAGATATAAATACAGATAAATCAGACATTACAGTGGTGATGTAGAAACCATAATGGCAATGGAAAGGAGTCCAGTTCATAGCCTAAAACTTAAAAATGTATTCTTAGGAGTCAGATTTTACTGAATATTTTACCCACAATAGCTGCCTATTTTGTTATAATAAAATATATATAAATATATATATAAAACTTTCTTTAAACTCTGTAACTATGGGAATTATTTTCTTTACATAGTTGCGCACACACACAAACATATATATATATATATATTTAAAATATATTTTGTTTCTTTTGCCACCTACTCCTAACTTTTTGTTTGGTTTTTAAATTAAATATTAATTGAATAGACTTATCTTCCTTAATCCTGTGAACTGAAAATGGGGGCATGGTGATCATGAGGAGAAACATTTAGGGAAATTAGATTATAAGTAAAAGTATGGGCGTATTCTCCTCTTTTCTACAAAAGTTTTCAAATGGTTCCTGGGGTTTTGTTGTTGTTGTTCTTGTTGTTATTGTTGTTCTTGTCATCAGGTTTGATTCTGGTCCTTGCCCTTTCCTTCTAGTTCTCCTTTTATTAATAGGAAGGCAGGCAAAAGCCCCATTTATGTGTGTTTCCCCTCAGACAGCTTCATCCACTGCTCTGCACTAGAATTACACAAATCTTCATGGTGAGCAATTTTAAGAAATTTTAGTGAAAGGTAGAAATTATTTCAGAAATCAGTTTCTCTGGTCCTTTATATTAATAATAATATTTGGCTTCCCATTGCTCTTTGGAGTTGTTTATTAAATATGTGTTTTTGACAACCTCCTCATTACAGTTTCTTAAAGAAATGAGTACTGGTTTGTAAAGAATTATCAACATTATCCATTCCATTTATGAAGAAGAGGAGAACAGCTAATAAACTGTATTGTAAAATCCATATGTTAAATGTGTCTTGAATTTTGAAAGAAAAAAATATTTTGCAAGCTACCATTTTCTTGAAACAATTTGAGGCATCATGTAATTTATAACTGAATTCAAGAGCCATTAGGCAACAGAGTATGTTAACACATGGAAATACACACAGTATTGCTGTTACACTAAATATTGTAGGTTGTTAACAAAATAGAAATATACTAGAAGAAAACTATTGTAAAATCTCAAGAGCTTCAGAAATTGCCTTACAAGACCCCAGCATAAGCTGTTTTGAAGTATTTACCAAATAGTCACATGTTGTAAAATATCAAGTGGGTTATAAAAGGATGCCATTTATGTATTAAAATCTACACAACATTGTTTTCTGGATGTCCTTGTTAAGTGATTTTTTTGTAAGAATATATGATTGTGCAGCTTTCTAGCTTGTACAGGATTATCAATAATGAGATTACTAATTGCTGAGTATTATGCAATAGCCACTTTAGTATCACTTTAGTATCTTGTTTTTTGTTTTTGTTTTGTTTTTTTTTTTTGTTTTTGTGGGGGGTTTTTGTTTTGTTTTTTTTTTTGTTTTTTTTGAGACGAAGTCTTGCTCTGTCACCCAAGCTGGAGTGCACTGGCTTGATCTTGGCTCACTGCAACCTCTGGCACCCGAGTTTAAGCGATTCTCCTGCCTCAGCCTCTGAACTAGCTGGGATTACAGGCGCCCACCACCACACCCGGCTAATTTTTGTATATTTAGTAGAGACGGGGTTTCAGCATCTTGATCAGGCTGGTCTTGAACTCCTGACCTTGTGATCCACCCCCTCGGCCTCCCAAAGTGCTTACAGGCATGAGCCACTGCACCCGGCCCATACCTCTTAATTAAAAAAAAAAAAAAGAGAAGGTGGTGTTACTCGCCCCACTATAAGGTTTACATTAAATCACTTGCCCAAGATGACTTAGCTAGTAAGTGGCAGTGCTTAGTATTTGGATCCAAGCCTCTCTGCCCCAAGTCTACATTCTTTCCAATACACTTGGCTGCCTCATTTTTCACCCCATACTGTGTAAAGAACTGTAACTTAAATTATTAGTTTAGCAGTCCTTTACAAATAAGGAAAGACTCTTAGATGAAAATCCTTGCCCAAAGTCATACAAGTAGTAAGGACAGACCCATAGAACAAGTCACTCCCGTCAAAGCTGAAAAGACTGTTTGTGGGAAACAAGTCAGCCTCGCCCCGCCACGGTGACATGCCAAGAAATAATCCTTTAAAACCAGAATTGAAACAATGTTTGTAAGAAAAGAGTCCATTATTGTAATGCACAGAGAATAATACAGTTTCAAATGTTTTGAAAGGCTGTCTTTGTTAACATGCCTCTTCATATCCTTAAGTTGGCAAAAGGAAAAGTGCCTCTTGGACTTGGCTGTCGCTGTCTGGTTGCTCTCCTGTTCTGTGACTACCTGGGGCTCTTCAATAAATAATGGAAGCAAGCAGGCCGGGCACAGCGGCTCACGCCTGTAATCCCAGCACTTTGGGAGGCCGAGGCAGACGTGTCACCTGAGGTCGGGAGTTCGAGACCAGCCTGACCAACATGGAGAAACCCTGTCTCTACTAAAAATAAAAAATTAGCCAGGCGTGGTGACGCATGCCTGTAATTCCAGCTACTCGGGAGGCTGAGGCCGGAGAATCGCTTGAACCCGGGAGGCAGAGGTTGCAGTGAGCCGAGATCGCACCATTGCATTCCAGCCTGGGCAACGAGAGAAACTCCATCTCAAAAACAAATAATAATAATGGAAGCAAGCCTGCAGAGCTCATTCCAGCAAAATACACTCTGGTTAACAAATACTTGCTAAACACTATGGTATTTAAACTCCAAAGATGGCAATTAAGGAATTTTAGTAATTAGTAAAAATTGTTTTCTAACGTATTAGAGCAGTTACCTTCTAAGATTCTCTGCCTTGAATACTCTTAATTTACATGTGATAAAATAGAAGCCTAAAGATCCCTATGTCTTAACAAAGTTACACTGCAAATCAGGGACAGAGCCAGAATTAGAACTTTTAACTCCTGACTCCTAGAAAATAGTTTTCCTACCATACAAATTCCTTTTCCTCCCATTCTAAGAGCTGGATTTTGTGGTTTATTCAATCCCTGAAGGTTTGAATTTCTGCTGTTAAATGTTGGTACATTTATGATATTACAGTGAAGAAGTTGCGTTTTAAAGATATCCAGGAAAAACACAGGTGTCACTTTCCCGACCCTAGTGTAGAGCATTTGATAGTTAAGTCTAATATTTAAGATTCCATTTGTCTCCCTCCAGAATTGCACAGTATACCTCTCGCTGACTTTGGCAGCAGTGCCCTCTGATGTGAAGAATGTGGGCTGTGGAATCAGCTTGATTTGAATGCCACTCTGCCACTTACGTAACTTTGGGCAAGTCACATAATCCCTCTTACTGTTTACTTATCTGTAAAATGGAGATCTATTGAGGATCAGTAAGATTACAGATAAAGGGAACTAGCACATAGAACACTCTAAAAGCTAATTCCCTTTTCCTTTGGAATCAGAGGCTTAGAATTCTTCCAGCTTCTCTTGTGGAGATTAACCTGACCCTTAATTTTGCCGTGTTTTAAATGGGATTTGAATGACTACCTTGCAGGATTGTTATAAGGGCTAAAGTGATGTATACAAAACACAGTTGGCCGGGCGCGGTGGCTCAGGCCTGTAATCCCAGCACTTTGGGAGGCCAAGGTGGGCGGATCACGAGGTCAGGAGATCGAGACCAACCTGGCTAACACGGTGAAACCCCGTCTGTACTAAAAATATGAAAAGAAAATTAGCCGGGCATGGTGGCAGGCGCCTGTAGTACCAGCTACTCAGGAGGCTGAGGCAAGAGAATGGCGTGAACACGGGAGGCGGAGCTTGCAATGAGCCCAGATCGCGCCACTGCACTCCAGCCTGGGTGACAGAGCAAGACTCCATCTCAAAAAAAAAAAAAAAAAAAAAAAAAGTGTATATATATCATCTGATACTTCACACTTCTGTTCTTCCCCATACGAAGGGTTGTGGTTATGGTGGGTGGCAGACCCACAACATTAGTTGTGGAGAGTCTCAAAACAGGCCTGAAATAATAGTGTGAAAAGTATTACTTAAATCACCCGGATAAAATATTTTGTCTTTAATTTGACTAGAAATAGTCACTACTTAACGAACTTTCCAGCACTGGCCCTTTCTCCACTTCACCCAAATAGGGTTACCTGAGAGCTGGCAGAACAGGAAATCCTAGTCTACTAAAGTGTGATGAACAGAAATGGTGATCAGGTAGCTTTGTATTGAAGTATAACATATCTATGTAAATGTATAGATACACATAAGTGTGATACCTTAATACTTCTTTACGGATAGGCCGGGCACGGTGGCTCACGCCTGTAATCCCAGCACTTTGGGAGGCCGAGGCAGGCGGATCACGAGGTCAGGAGATCGAGACCATCCTGGCTAACACGGTGGAACCCCGTCTCTACTAAAAAATACCAAAAAAAAGTAACCAGGCATGATGGCAGGCACCTGTAGTCCATTTCAAAAAAATAAATAAAAAAGTACTTCTTTACAGAGAAACATCACCTGTGTAACAATCACGAAGCTCGGTACATAGAGCATGACCGGCCCCCCCAGGTGACCTCAGCTTCCGCCTGGTCTCCCACCGCGGGCAGGGGAAGCTGCTGTCTTCTATCTTTATTTTTTAATTTGTCTACAGTAAAGTTCACTTTTTTGGGTGTATCATTCTAGGTTTTGACGCATGCATAGAGTCGTGTAACCACCACCACAATCAAGAATACGAAACAGTTCACTGTCCCAAAGAAATTCTCGGATGCTTTTCCCTGTGTAGTCCAGACCTCGCAGCCCCAATCTGTGACAACCACCGATCTGTTTCCAGTGCCTACAGTTTTGCCTTTCTCAGAATGTCATGTGGAGTATAGTGTAGCATTTGGGGTGTGGCTTAGCAAAACGCATTGGAGAGGAATGCATGGTTTTCGTTGCCGAGCAGTGCTCCGGCACTGTCTGTGGGTGCACCACAGACTGCATTCACTGCTGGAAGGACTTTGGGGCTATTTTCATTTTTTCCCATGTTAGTTGTGTATTTCTTTGCCACCCTAGACCTACAGGAACAAGAGGCAGCAAGCAGAAAAGGGTTTCTGATGCTGAAAGCCATGAAGGGCCCAGCCCCACCCCCACCCCCACTTCATCAGTACTGTGAGGACCCACGTGCTTAGCCGGTTGCATAGGAGCCTGTCATCCTGAAACAAATTTTAAAGGCAGAATGATGGATCCCAAGAGCCTGTTTACAGAAGAAGTTTGTGTCTAAAGCAGGAATGACTGCGAGAATGAGCACATCAGAATTTCAGGCCCTCAGGAAAAAACACTAATGATCCAAAAGCCCGGTGTGCCAGTGACTGGTGCCTGACTCATTACTGATGCCCTCGGTGAAATAAGTGTAGTCTATCTAGGACAGCAGTGAGTGAGGAGAGAACAAACTGCAGACGGGCCGTTGCTGAAGATGGGATTGGCTCATAGCCGTATAATTCAGAAAACAGTCCATGCAGACAAAACCCTGATCTGTTCAGAAAATTGGGTTTGTTGGATTCCAGACAAAGGATTGTCGTTTTTCCAAATTATTGTTTTCTTTAGGTGGTAACCTCTACGCATTTTAAATATTACCTATGCAATTTCTAGTAATCTAACTCTAGTGCAGTGCACTTAAGGAGTCCTTGATGAGACCTGGTTCCACCAATGGCTGTGACGCTCAGCCTTTTCCTGCGTGCAGGTAGCACACATGGCCTTGACAATCCCTTCATTTTAACCACAGTATGGCTGCTCACTTGTGTGAAAAAAACACCGTAGGTCCCTCCTTTCATTTGGTTCCAGATTAATCCTTAGGAAATACCGGTGTTTACCGAAAGTAGAAAGAAACTACTTGTGTTGCGCATATATCCTACTTCTGCCAGTCAACTGTTAATGACCAATTTCATTTGGACAGTTTATAACTCCAGTAGAGTGATTTTTTTTTAAACGAAATTACTCTGTTGCCCAGGCTGGAGTGCAGTGGCACGATCTCTGCTCACTGCAAGCTCCGCCTCCCGGGTTCAAGCAATTCTCCTGCCTCAGCCTCCCGAGTAGCTGGGATTACAGGTGCCACCACCACGCCCGACTAATTTTTGTATTTTTAGTAGAGACGGTGTTTCACCATATTGGCCGGGCTGGTCTCAAATTCCTGACCTTGTGATCCGCCCGCCTCGGCCTCCCAAAGTGCTGGGATTTCGGGCGTGAGCCACTGCGCCCAGCCGAATGAATTTCTTTATATACAAGTCAGTACGAAAGAAAAACATTAGCATGTGAAAGTTGCTAATGAATTAATGATACAATGAATTCTCTGATGGTAGAAAAGATGAGAGAGAGTGATGTAATCTGTCTTCAGGATGTCTAAAATTGGGTACATTTACCTCACACAGATGGGATAGCTAAAGACAAGACGAAGTGTATGAAAGTCCCATATGTTCCACACTATTGAGTCTCCACAAAAAGGTTTTCTAAATCGCATGTCATCTGATCAAAAATATCTACTTCCCTAGTGGTATTTAAGACTAGAAAAGACATCTTTTGAAGATAGATCCCTTTCTCTGAAAGTTCAGTGCTTGGTTCAGATTTAGTTTGTCTGACATACCCTTCCTAGGAAAAAGCTTTACTAAACTTTTAACTAATTTTCTACTTGTAGCCAATAATGGTTATACTTTATATTCTCTCGGTCACCTCCCATCAGACACCAAATGCTATTCTTCCTGAATGTGATCATTTTTCTTGCTCTCATTTCCACCGTCATCACTCGAATCCAGGTTCTCACTCACCCCACCCAGACCTGGATTATTACAGTGGCTTCTTAAATCATCTTCCAGCCGCTAATCTGCTCCCTTGCTGATCCAGCTACCCACCAGATGACTTTTCCTAAAGTGCAACTTTTATTTCCCTCTCTTCAGTGACCTTCACGTATCCTAAATCCAAATGAATTGATTCACCTGTAAAAGTATAGTTCCTGGAATACAGTATGTAATCAGTAAGTCCTAACCTCGCTGGCCATACCTCTTATTTATACACCCTCTGCGGAGCTTGTCATAGCTGCTTGTCAATGCAGATGCCTCCTTTGCCAACCCACCTCCCATCTGTTGTGTCCTCCCCACCCAAGTCCCCTTATCAAAGCTCTAGTTTCTTCAAAGCCACCCTAAGTCCCCTCACCTGCAGAAACCTGGCCAGTTACAGCCCTTGGTGTCTGAATTCCTGCAGTCCTTGGGTGTCCACTTAACACTGAGAATGTGCTTCCTGTGCTGCCTTTACTGCTTTAGATGCCTCCTATTAGGTGGCATTTTTTATTGTGTTCCTTTCTCCTGTGAAGTGCCAGGGCAGATTGGAGCACACGGCTCTACTGCAGAGCCTGCCGGCCACTGGCGTGGCCGTGTCATCACTGCGGTGGCTTTTTAAGGGTCTGAAAACAGTCTTAAGTGTTGGCAGTGGCTTCATTTGCAAATTGGTAGAGATGTGGGGGGTGGGGGGGTGGAGAAGGGCATAAAAAGGTCTGACTATAGGCCGGGGGCGGTGGCTGACGCCTGTAATCCTAGCACTTTGGGAGGCCGAGGCCGGTGGATCACCTGAGGTCAGGAGTTCAAGACAAGCCTGGCCAACATGGTGAAAAATACAAAAATTACAAAATTAGCCGAGTGCAGTGGTGTGCACCTATAATCCCAGCTACTCGGGGGGCTGAGGCAGGAACCCAGGAGGCGGAGGTTGCAGTGAACAGGGATTGTGCCATTGCACTCCAGCCTGGGCAACAAAGCGAAACTCAGTCTCCAAAAAAAAATGTCTGACTATAAATCTCTAAGCCAAATTTTTTGTTCAATTATAGTCTTTCTTTTCTGGTTCCTGTATAATAATCTCCCTTCTCGAACATGGTTTGTGATTTTATCTTCCTTGTGCATATATGTTTTCTTTATAAGTCAGCTGAAGCCCTCCTTGGAAGTAGCTGGGGTATAAATAATTTCTCTGAAAGTCTTTAGTGACAAAGCCAAATATAGTATTCTTGATTTTACTTCTTCACTCTTTACCCCCTTTTATACTGGTTTCTTCCCAGATTAACTCATATTCAATGAAGTTGATGGAGATTTATTAATGACTTTAAAACTATATATCCAAAGTTCATCTTTGAGTCTTTATAATCTTCTCCTATATATTAAATCTGAACTGCAAGTAAGTTTTTAGGAAAAGAAAGCTTTTGTGGTTTGATAATTAATAAACTGAGCTCAGCACTGAGAGACTTAAACTGACGGCAGGCTCAGCTCAGTTCCAGCCTTTCCCATCCTCCTCCCTCCCATCCCCAGGGAAGAAGCTTTGTTTTCCTTTCTTGGCTGCCCACTCTGCTTGTCTTGATCTTACTCTTCACAATCTGGTCAAATGTCTCCTATAAAAGCTTACCCTCAACGCTGAATCCCCTGAAAACAGCCCCTCTCCCTTTTTTAGCCAAATATCTTGAGATACTCTGTTCACTCTTCCCTTCATTTATTATAATATCATAATTATGTATTGAATCCAACTATATTCCAGACCTGATGCTAGACACTGGGATCGGTGGTAGGCCAGACACCATCCCTGCCCTCATGGAGTTCGGGTTCCTGGCCAAGCCTCAGCCCTGGCCATGCCATTGAGACAGCTCTTTGGGGCCACTGTAGTCCCCAAATCCTGTGGCTCTTCTCATTCTTCCCCTCAGCAGCATCAGACACCAGTAATGATAGTTAATAACATCCTAAAGCATAATAATTCACACTTAGAAATCATCCTCTATGTTCAAGACCCTGTGATGAGCACAGAAACGATCAAACATAGACTCTGCCTTTGAAAATCTTGCACGTAGAGCTTCACACAGCCCAAATGGACAGGACTTTCCCTACATCTAGCTTCATAGGAAAAAATCCTTTCCTATAAAGAGGAAAAAAAAAAAACACTTATTCCTAAAACTTGCTCAATATGTCTGCCATGGTTCTCAATATACAAATTCAGATTAAGTAGTCAGCAGGTGTAACACTCTTTGATATCACACTACTGCAGGTGCTCACACCCAACCAGTCAGCAAGAGTGTAACATCCTCTGATATCATGACACTACTACAGGTGCTCACATCTCGCACCCCAACCACTCAGCAAGAGCGTAACATCCTGTGATATCAATACTGCAGGTGCTCACACCCCAACCAGTCAGCAAGAGCGTAACATCGTCTGACATCATCACACTACTGCAGGTGCTCACACCCAACCAGTCAGCAAGAGTGTAACATCCTCTGACATCACACCTGCAGGTGCTCACACCCCAACCAGTCAGCAAGAGCGTAACATCCTCTGATATCATCACACTACTGCAGGTGCTCACATCTCACACCCCAACCACTCAGCAAGAGCGTAACATCCTGTGATACCACTACTGCAGGTGCTCACACCCCAACCAGTCAGCAAGAGCGTAACATCCTCTGACATCATCACACTACTGCAGGTGCTCACACCCAACCAGTCAGCAAGAGTGTAACATCCTCTGACATCACACCTGCAGGTACTCACACCCCAACCAGTCAGCAAGAGCGTAACATCCTCTGATATCATCACACTACTGCAGGTGCTCACACCCAACCAGTCAGCAAGACTGTAACATCCTCTGATATCATCACACTACTGCAGGTGCTCACATTTCACACTCCAACCACTCAGCAAGAGCGTAACATCCTGTGATATCACTACTGCAGGTGCTCACACCCCAACCAGTCAGCAAGAGCGTAACATCCTCTGACATCATCACACTACTGCAGGTGCTCACACCCAACCAGTCAGCAAGAGTGTAACATCCTCTGACATCACACCTGCAGGTGCTCACACCCCAACCAGTCAGCAAGAGCGTAACATCCTCTGATATCATCACACTACTGCAGGTGCTCACACCCAACCAGTCAGCAAGACTGTAACATCCTCTGATATCATCACACTACTGCAGGTGCTCACATTTCACACTCCAACCACTCAGCAAGAGCGTAACATCCTGTGATATCACTACTGCAGGTGCTCACACCCCAACCAGTCAGCAAGAGCGTAACATCCTCTGACATCACACCTGCAGGTGCTCACACCCCAACCAGTCAGCAAGAGTGTAACATCCTCTGATATCATCACACTACTGCAGGTGCTCACACCCAACCAGTCAGCAAGAGCGTAACATCCTCTGACATCACACCTGCAGGTGCTCACACCTCAACCAGTCAGCAAGAGCGTAACATCCTCTGATATCATCATACTACTGCAGGTGCTCATACCCCAACCAGTCAGCAAGAGTGTAACATCCTCTGATATCATCACACTACTGCAGGTGCTCACACCCAACCAGTCAGCAAGAGCGTAACATCCTCTGATATCATCACACTACTGCAGATGCTCACACCCCAACCATTCAGCAAGAGCGTAACATCCTCTGATCCTCTGACATCATCACACTACTGCAGGTGCTCACACCCAACCAGTCAGCAAGAGCATAACATCCTCTGACATCACACTACTGCAGATGCTCACATCTCACACCCCAACCACTCAGCAAGAGCGTAACATCCTGTGATACCACTACTGCAGGTGCTCACACCCCAACCAGTCAGCAAGAGCATAACATCCTCTGATCCTCTGACATCATCACACTACTGCAGGTGCTCACACCCAACCAGTCAGCAAGAGCATAACATCCTCTGACATCATCACACTACTGCAGGTGCTCACACCCAACAAGTCAGCAAGAGTGTAACATCTTCTGATATCACACTACTGCAGGTGCTCACATCTCACACCCCAACCACTCAGCAAGAGCATAACATCCTATGATATCACTACTGCAGATGCTCACACCCCAACCAGTCAGCAAGAGCATAACATCCTCTGACATCACACTACTGCAGATGCTCACACCCAACCAGTCAGCAAGAGCGTAACATCCTCTGACATCATCACACTACTGCAGGTGCTCACACCCCAACCATTCAGCAAGAGCATAACATCCTCTGATCCTCTGACATCATCACACTACTGCAGGTGCTCACACCCAACCAGTCAGCAAGAGCATAACATCCTCTGACATCATCACACTACTGCAGGTGCTCACACCCAAACCAGTCAGCAAGAGCATAACATCCTCTGACATCATCACACTACTGCAGGTGTTCACACCCAACCAGTCAGCAAGAGCGTAACATCCTCTGATATCACACTACTGCAGGTGCTCACGCCCCAACCAGTCAGCAAGAGCGTGACATCCTCTGACATCACACTACTGCAGGTGCTCACACCCAAACCAGTCAGCAAGAGTGTAACATCCTCTGATATCATCACACTACTGCAGGTGCTCACACCCAACCAGTCAGCAAGAGCGTGACATCCTCTGATATCACACTACTGCAGGTGCTCACACCCCAACCAGTCAGCAAGAGCATAACGTCCTCTGATATCATCACACTACTGCAGGTGCTCACACCCAACCAGTCAGCAAGAGCGTAACATCCTCTGATATCACACTACTGCAGGTGTTCACACCCAACCAGTCAGCAAGAGTGTAACATCCTCTGATATCATCACACTACTGCAGGTGCTCACACCCAACCAGTCAGCAAGAGTGTAACATCCTCTGATATCATCACACTACTGCAGGTGTTCACACCCAAACGAGTCAGCAAGAGCATGACATCCTCTGACATCACACTACTGCAGGTGCTCACACCCCAGCTTTCTCAGGGCACACTAGCCTCCCAAGGGTTCTCCAGAATGAAAACTATTTGGCTTGTTCTTAAAGACATTGTGGGCCATAGAAGTAACAAATAGAAATTATGATTTGTTGAAAAATATTTTTTTCCTAAGATTTTGGGTAAAGGAGTTCACCTTTTGCTGGCTTATTAGCCACTACCTGCTGACGGACCTCCTCAACCTCCTGTCAAAGGCCCCCTCTTTCTGAGGCTGCCTGTAGTGCATTCCCTCCATGTGATCTACTGTTCCTCAATTCCCTGACAAGCAAGCTCGATGCTTCTGGGCACTCTGAATCCTTGGAGAGCCAGAGCTGTGTCTTTGGCAAGAGTGGAGAAGAGCTCCTTGTATTTCATACTATGGGATAGGGCCAGGGAGTCAGGCAGAACTGCTTAGGCCCCAAAATCTTATCAAAGTGTTAGTGAAACAAGGTCCTTTAGTTTGTGTGCTCTCCCTCTAACCTCAATATGAGTCTAGAATGGGGACCAAACTAACCTCACCTTCTGCTCCTCCAGAAGGCTGTTTGTGGCTTAAACTACTGGTTTATTACTCTCATTACATCACACCCATTTCTCTGGCACACTCAGGTATGTCTGGACCCCAGAAATGGCAGAATCCCGGCTCAAGCTGAGGCAGAGTTCCCCATTCCACAAAGGTGATACACGTTCAGCCAACCCTGGGCAAATGGGCCCCATGCAGAATCCCCGAGAACCCAGAGGCAGCAAGTTCACTGATGAGTCACAAGTGACTGACACCCAAGAGATAAGGGAAGAGCCTCATTGTGAAAGAGCTCAGCAGACCGCTTAGGTTATGGTCGTTCTCACTCCCTATCAGTGTCACTTGGAGTTTTGCCAAAGGAAGGACTTAGTCAATAAAGATGGTGCCAGGAACCTGGTGGCTCCTGGAATGTGCCAAATGAGCCTTTCTATCCTCATGGTCAGGAGGACGAGGCTTGTTAAGAACACTTCTGTTTATTCTACCTTCTTAGGACAAGCCGTGAGCCCCTCTGGCAGGGCTGCCTGCTAGTCCATTCGGCACCTTTGTGCGAACTGGGAAGAAGGGACCCACCTGCCGGGGATGGAGAAACGGCTTCCACAGCGCCTGCGCTCTCCAGAGCAGACAGGAGAGGGGAGTGGGCGTGCCAGAGCCGTCCTGACCTACCTTTTACATACGGGGAACAAGCCCAGAGAGGGCAATGGACTTGCCCAAGGTCCGTAAGTCGTTGGTTTTTAAAAAGTGGAGCTCGAGTCTCCTGACGCCCAGCCTATCTTCCTTCCCCGGATCCAGTGTGTGACAAGCAGTAGCTTCATGGCCCAACAGGAGGAGGGAGGGCTTCCTTCCCCAGGGCACAGAGCGAGCTCAAGGACAGACAGACTCACAGGGCTCTCCTCTCTCACTGTTTTACTGACCCGTGTCAGAGAGACAGACATCATTTCTGAGTACTCACGAGGGGCTGATGACACAGGTGAGACCTAAATGGAGGCAGATGACTAACAACGTCTTCAGTTCGTTCCCCACATCCCCAGCCACATGGGGAGCGAAGCTCTTGCCTGCCCGGAAGAGTGGTTCTCAACATTTGCAGTGCCCCAAAATAAAAACAGATTGTGGGCCCCGGCCCCAGAGCTGTCGATTCAGTGTCGGAGGTGGGGCCTGAGAACTTGGATTTCCAGCAAGTTCCAGGGTGATGCTCACGTTGCTGGCCTAGGGACCACACTGAGAACCGCTGTCCTAGAAATATGGTCAACCCACCCTTTCCTCCCTCACCTTCTTCACTCTCTTATTCCCCTTCTCTCCCTGTTTCTCCTTTTCTGCTTCCTCCAATTCCTCTCCGGTCCTCTTCTCACCTGCCACTGACTGGATGCCTGACTCGGGCGAGTCACCTCCGGTCTCTAGGCCCGAGGAGAGGCCGTCGGCTAGGCCGAGATGCCCCCGGTAGCTGTTCGCTCGCCGGGCAGTGCGCCGGGGCTCCTCTGTATCCCTAGATCTCTGTGCAGGTGCGTTGGGAGGGAGCTGCTGCGGGAATGAGACGACCTCCCGGCTACCTCCAGCCCCGACCCTGGGATTCTGACCTCTTCTTCCCTCCACACCTGAGCTTTTCTCTCTCCAGTTAGACGTGGTGTTTGGAGTCTTTCAGGACAAGAGGAGGGGAGCATCCCTGGGATGCAGGCGAAGAGGCCGGAACCGCCGTGCCCGGGCCCGAGCGTCAGGCCGCGCTCCAGCAGGGGGCGCGCCGGGGCAGCCCAGGTGTGCGGTCCGGGCCCGGCGGGGGGCGACCTGCGCCCCAGGGCGGGGATTCTGCCCGGGAACTCCCGGCCGCACTTAAGGAGCTCGGGCCAGCGTGAGGTGGCAGCGGGGAGGAAGCCCGGCGGCTGCTGTGACTCCCTCGGACCTGGACCCAGCCCCAGCCCGGCCCCAGCCAGCCCCGACGGCGCCATGCGGGGCCCGAGCCGGGCCCTGTGGCTGCTCCTGGCTCTGCGCACCGGTGAGGCCCCGCCGTGAGCGCCGAAGGCGGGCGCGTCCTGGGCCTGGAAATGTGCCTGAGCCCGCGGCTCTGGGGGAGTGAGGAGGGGACGCAGGGGCTCGGGGTGGAGTGAGGACGGCGGAGGGAACTAGCAGCGAAGCGCAGACGGGGATGTCTGGAAGGCTTCTTGGAGGAGGCGGCCTTGAGCCGGGCCTTGAAAACGTCCGGCGCTCCAGGGAAAAGCGCGGGCCGAGGCGTGGCGGGGAGGCCGCGGATGTGGAGAGGAGCTCCCCGAGGGCGGCCCCTCCTGACGGGCGCGGGAACTCAGGACGACTGTGGGGGCCAGAGCGGCTCTTTCCCCCGACCCCGCGGGAGAAGACTCAGAGGGACTGACCCGGAGGGGCGCGGGGTCCGCCCGAGGGGGCCTTGCACATGCAGGACGGAGGTGGGGGCGGAGGCTGGGTCCCCTCGCGTCGGCGCCCCAGGGAGTCGGGCCCGGGATGGTGGGACGGGAGGCGGGACCTCGGGGAGCGGCTCGCGGGGGTCGCAGGCGGCCACCGCCGCGGAGATGGAGCTCGCGGCACCGCTGTGGCCGCAGGCGACGCACTCATCGATGCAAACAGTGAAGCCACGACCAGCCGCCGTCTGAACTTTGCCGTTTCCCGCCCGGGAGCTTGGAGCGCTGCGGAGGGGAGGCCAATTCGACTTTCCAGGGCGCCGCCGGGAGTGGGGAGGGGAGGGCTGTGCAGGAAGCTGCAGTCTCGGCCCTCGGACTGGTGGGGCTGCCACAGGAGGGTGACCTGGTTGCAAGGGGAGTCATGCGTTTCCCTCCAGCACAGGCCTCTGGCAGTGCTTGGCTGGGGCAGGGTGATTGGCAGAGGAGCTAAGGCCTGAAAGTCTTCAACCCCAAGGGGCTCCAGCACCCCTTCCTCTGGGGCCCTAGCCTGGAGCTCTCGGGGACTCTGACCCGGTCAGATCCTGAGGCATAAACAGAAGTCCCCTGAGGATCTGTGTGTCTTGGGCTGTGTGCGTTTCCTTTCAACACAGAAGGTGGGGCTTTTTATCTGCTTTATCGGAAGATGAAGCAGGCTCCGAGAGGCTTGAACCCACCCTGATGGGTCCTCAGCCTCCCCTCTGTGCCTGCCGCCTTCCCTTGGCAGGGCCTGGCACTGTGCCCACCGAGGGTGGGTTTGCAGCCAGCGTAATCGCAGACACTCCCCGAGGGTGCAGGGCTCCCGGAGGGCAGTCCACCCCACAGCCCCCTCACCTCACTCTCCTGTCACAGTTCATAAGAAAGGCCCAGGGACACTGCTGGGTGAGGGAACCCACACGAGCTCGCTCTTTGGGAGGCCTGGAGAAGGGAAGGAGCTTCCACTTCCAGGGCCTGCCGAGACTCCCTAGCCAGTGCTCCCACCAGGTAGGGGTAGCTGAGAAGCGACCTGTAGACCTTCCCACACCTCCGTAAAGGGCCGGGTTCTGGGCCATTCCATTTGCCAGCAGCCGTGCCCCTGGTCAGAGAGGCCCTGAGCACAGGAATACCAGCCCTTCCCCTGTCTCTGTGCCTGTGGGAGGGCAGGGCGGCCGTAGAGGACTGGCTGTCCAGGCGGATGGGCTCACACAGAAGTGCTGGAGCCCCCCTCCATGGTGGGCCGGGACTGGGCTTGGTGGGGGAGCTGGGCCTCACAGTTCCCTGCCCGCAGTGCTCGGTGGCATGGAGGTGCGGTGGTGCGTCACCTCAGACCCGGAGCAGCACAAGTGCAGCAACATGAGCACGGCCTTCCGGGAAGCGGGCATCCAGCCCTCCCTCCTCTGCGTCCAGGGCACCTCGCCTGACCACTGCATCCAGCTCATCGCGGTGAGTCCTCTCCGTTCCGCCCTGCCGGAAAACAGGGCTCTGACTCAGAAGGGAGCACACAATAGCCTCATTCAGCCGGAAAGGAGCCGACCCTGCCCTGCCGAGCCCAGCCGATAGGATCTCCCGAGTCTCCCCGGCAATGAGGCCAACTCGCCTCCCGCGGGGCCCAGGCCAGGAGGTGGGAGCCTCAGGAGGACCCGCTGCTCAGAGGGGCGCCAGCAAGGAAAGGCGCCTGAGAGGCTTCCCTTCCACAAGGCCCCTGCCAGGGGGCCCAGATGGTGGTGACCCCTCAGTGGCCACAGGTGGCTGCTTGCTCATTTTGCCATGGGGCTTTCCAGAATGGGGCTTGTGTGGTTTCTGGGAAGGAGGAGCAGGGGCTGGACTCCCAGGTGGCTGAGTATGGGGTAGGAAGGCAGGTCTGCTGAGACCGGCTGAATGACACTGACAGTCCTCAGAGGCACCATGAGGGAGTGGCGTCCCTCCCGGGTGGGCGCAGAGAGAGCTGGCTTTTCATTCCAGCTCTGCCCCCAGTATGCCCCCAAGACCTCATCCAATCATAGGCCCACAGTGGGGCCAAGGCTGTGGGTCAGGCTCCATGTGAGGGCAGAAACCGCAAGCACAGACCGTCTTAGAGAAAAAAAGCTGGAAAACCTAGGGTGGCCGTAGAGGCGCAGGGTGGAGGGACAGAAAGCGAGGGAGACACTTTTCACTGCCTGCCATTTTCTACTATCTGATTATTTTACTAGGATATCTGAGTCCTGCAAAACTAATGATTAGTATTTTTTTAAATAACATTATTAGGAAAACAAGGTGAATCCTTGGCCTGGGAAAGGGGGAGAGCCCTGAGCTCTGGTTGGGCTCCAGGGCCAGATAAGAACAGCACAGCCCTCCGGGCCTTGGGGTGGGGCCCCAGGCCATCTGGTTGGTGTCCCAGGTTCTTTGCCGAACAGGCCGGCTGGGCCAGGCTTGGCTGAGCCACGTTTCCTTGCAGGCCCAGGAGGCCGACGCCATCACTCTGGATGGAGGAGCCATCTATGAGGCGGGAAAGGAGCATGGCCTGAAGCCCGTGGTGGGCGAAGTGTACGATCAAGGTAGGAGGGTGCAGTGGGAGGAGAGAGGATGGGCTGTGCTCCCCAGGCTGCCCTTGCTGGGCCTGGCCTGAGCTGACCATCAGCCCTGTCCACAGAGCAGTCCTGGAGTCCCAGCCAGACGAACGCCCTAAGTCTCTCTGAAATTCCCCAGGGGCGAGAGCTCGGGACACAGAGAGCTGCCCCAAGTCTGCTCTTCCCCACAGGGAGCCCTGCAGCCCCCTAGCCTGTGCCCACTCAGTTCTTACTGCGGGCTGCCCCGGGCCTGGTGCGGTGCCGGGCCTGGTGCGGTGCCGGGCGTGGTGCGGTGCCGGGCCTGGTGCTGTGCCGGGCGTGGTGCGGTGCCGGGCCTGGTGCGGTGCCGGGCCTGGTGCTGTGCCGGGCGTGGTGCTGTGCCGGGCCTGGTGCGGTGCCGGGCGTGGTGCTGTGCCGGGCCTGGTGCGGTGCCGGGCGTGGTGCGGTGCCGGGCCTGGTGCGGTGCCGGGCGTGGTGCTGTGTGTGTAACTGCCTGGGGTGAGCAAGGTGTCCTTCATGCCGAGCCACCTGCACACTCAGGGCCTCCCTGTCAGAAGCTTGGCTCTGGGTAGGGAGGTGCTGCCTGGCAGCCGCACAGCTCAACAGACCCAGCGCTTCCCCTTCCCATGACTTCTGTGACCTTGGCCAACCGCCACTTCCCGGACTGTAAAATGGGGATAGTAACACCTGCACTGTCACCCAGACTAAATGAGCCAGGCCGTGTGTCCACCTGATGTGGTACGTGCTGGAAAGCGTGAGTTCCTTTGCCCAGTGCCCGCATCACACACGGGACCTGCCTCCAGCTCAGCCTGCTCCTGCCTCTCCCCCATCACCTCTGCTTGGCCGGCGCCTGGCCTCCATCACAGTCCAGCGCAACTGTCACCTCCTCCAAGGTGCTCCCTGAGCCCCTCCCTCCCTGGAGCGGGGCCTCTTGCCTGCACCCCCACGGCCTCTGCAAGCCTCTGCCTGCTCAGTCTCGTTAGTCCCCAGAGGAGGGTCCAGTCTTCCCCTGCGTCTATCCTCTGGAACTCCACACAGCGTCTCGCTTGGAGAAAGCACTGGCCGGTTCCTTGTTGAATTAATGACCATCCAATGACACACAGCACAGTCCAACCCTGCACACCCATCAGCCAGAACTAGCTCTGCTCCCAGGCCCCGCACCTCTTCCTCTTTAATTAACTCCATACCTCTGCTAAGCACCTGCCACCCGCTGGTCTGAGCATGGAGCAGTAAACAAAGAGACCTTGCTGCTCTCACAGAGCAGAGTAAACACACACAACTCTACAGTGACACGTGTGGGGGTGCTGTGAGGAAAAGGAACAAACACACACAACTCTTCAGTGACACATGTGGGGGTGCCGTGAGGAAAAGGAAAGGGCAGGACAGAGCAAACGAGGGTTGCGGAGAAACCCACTGAAATAGAGCAGGCAGGACGGTGCTCTGCGGAGGCGACGGGCAAGCTGAGCCCCGGAACGATCTCAGGCGGTCCAGGGAATGGGAAAGAAACAAGGTGGGTGAGTCAGAGGATGGCACCAGATGAAGCTACTTAGGTTGGTGGGGGCAGACCCTGGTGGGCAAGAAGGAACACTGACTTTATGTTCTAGAACCCAACTTCGTTCTGATATGGCCTCCCACACCACCCGGCAGTTTGTGCGTGCGTGTATGCCTGTGTGTGTGCGCTCGTGCAGTGGGAGACCCTCTGGTCATCAGTTCCCATAGCTGCGTCGTCTGTGTTTTGCCTGAACTGCCCCTTGGAGCCACCTTGGCGCAGGGGAACATTTCACAAGGCTGCAGAGCCCTGGCCCACCACACGCACCCTGCAGCCTTGAGGGTCGTGAGTGACTTGGGACCACGTTGCTAGGTCTCTGTCTCTCTGTCTCTGCCTCGTCTCACTCTCCTCCAACCCCCTCAGCACCAGGAAATCGCCTCTCCTCATCTGGGGAAGCCTCTCGCCTGCTCCCCTGCTCGTCCTAGCCACCCTTCTTCCCATGGCCCTGATACCGTTCCCTCAAACCCTCCAAGTTCTCCTAGGGGCCTAGGCTTTTGGAAAGCAAGGACTTGCTGGCTTCTTCTGCTTTCTGTCCAGCTAAATAACTCCCCTGATGTGAGCAAATGTGAACCAGCTAAGCACCAGCTGCTTAGGAAGAGGGGGAACTCAGTGAATACATCAGTATCTCAGGATCGTATCTACCTCAAGAGGCTAGAGGGCAGGGTCTCGTAGTACATGTGGATTAAGCCCACTTGCTGTCTTGGTAACGAGAATGCTATGCACACATCCATGATGTACAGCCATGCTCCCTGCACACACCTCTCCCACAGCCGGCCTCGGCAGGGTGCTGGTGCAGCCTCCCTTGAGGCCTCTCCCTGCTGCCCTCACCCGCTCCCCTCCCCTCCTAGAGGTTGGCACCTCCTATTACGCCGTGGCTGTGGTCAAGAGGAGCTCCCAAGTGACCATCAACACCCTGAAAGGCGTGAAGTCCTGCCACACGGGCATCAATCGCACAGTGGGCTGGAACGTGCCCGTGGGCTACCTGGTGGAGAGCGGCCGCCTCTCGGTGATGGGCTGCGATGTACTCAAAGGTAAGGGCTTTGGGCTGGGCAGGAGGGTCCCCAGGCCTCCCGCTCCTTTCCTTGGGATGCTTTCCTTTCCATGCTTGTCCCTTCACTGGGCAGCCTCCCTCCAGCCTCACCGCCATTCTTCATCCCTGGAAGGTGTAACAACCTCCTCCGCCTCCCCGCACCGTCCACTCTGCCGCCGGCCCTGCGCGCCGCCACGTGACTTCCTGCTTGCTTGGCCCCTGTGGGCACCATTCTTGCTCACCCCTCACGGTGCCCCACATGACGGTCAGGCCCAGGCCCAGCCCATGAGTGGGAGGCAGTGAATCCCCCAGGAGTGCTTCCCACGCTGTCTAGAAATGTGTCCTCAGCTTTACAGGACCAGAAATGCTGTTTTTTCAGGACCCAAACAAGGTGTTGACTTGCACCCAGAAAGCCCCCAAGTGGCTCAATCAGCCCAACCAGCCGTGTAAACCCACGAGAGCCTGGAAGCCGCACCCTCCCAGCTGGTGGCCAGTCGTGGGTGGCTCGCCAGGAACTTGGCATATTTATTACACACCTATCCTCTGGGAGGTCACAAAAAGAAGACTAGGAAGAGGGCTTACTCTGGAAAAGCTCAGTCTGGCTGGTGATGAGTGTGGCCCGATGGGCTTGGGTGCCGGCAGCAGGGCCTTCTCGTGTGGCACAGGATAAATATTTGTGAGTTTTGGTGCCGGCCGGGCCTGAAGAACCATGCAGGGCAGCAGACCCTGACCTCGTCCCCCACGAGGCCAGCCGCCGGGCGTTTGCCTCCCTCCGTGTGCTGTGAGAAGTGTCTGTCTTTATTTCCCCTCTGTCGTCGGTCACACCTCGCTGAGTTGGAAATGAAAGCCACGATGAGAAGAGCATCTAGTTGATGCTTAGTTATCCCGTGTGGTCATTTAGGAGGAAACTTGTAGTTCCCCCGAACCACTTTTAAATGACAGTCGCTCCCCAGTGCTCACTGCTCCCTTGGGGGACCCGGTTTGGGGTCACGGATCGGGTCCGGGGTCCGGCTCCCCAATTTTGCTCAGACTGAAGCTGGAAGGTGGAACCGTTCTCAGCAGAGTCCAGATGAGACCCTGCAGGGCCCGGCCCCCCGCTGACCCTGGGGTTTTAACTTGGCTCTGAAGAAAGTTCTGAGTGACCTCTCTGCCTCCTTCCCACAGCTGTCAGCGACTATTTTGGGGGCAGCTGCGTCCCAGGGGCAGGAGAGACCCGTTACTCTGAGTCCCTCTGTCGCCTCTGCAGGGGTGACAGCTCTGGGGAAGGGGTGTGTGACAAGAGCCCCCTGGAGAGATACTACGACTACAGCGGGGCCTTCCGGTGAGCGGAGCGGGGGTGGGGAGGGCCGGGCGGGGAGGAGCTGAGTCGTGCGGGCGGGCGGAGGCGCTACGGCCACGGATGCTGGGGAAAAGCACCTTTGCCCAGAGAGGCCGTGGAGGGGAAGTGGCGGTGTTGGCTGCCTCTCATCAAAGCGCGCTTTATATAGTTCTGTGCCCTGGTTAGTTTAAAAACATCCAACCGGAATATGCCAAACTGGATTTGCTCATAAAATCAACATGTTTGGTATATTTAGTGAGGTGAGGGCTCGGAGAGAAGAAAATGGAAAAAACAGCCTTTTGACCACTCCCATGTCCCCGTTCTCAGACCAGCAAGGACAGGGGGTTGGGGGACTGTGGCTTGACACTTGGGGCCGGCCTGTCTCTGCTGCCGGTTGGGGCTGGCACCTTGGGTAATCCTTCCGTGGATACAAGAGAGTCTCTAACAGTTCGTGGTCCAATTCCGTCTGCCTGCAGAGGAGGAAACGTGCTGAGCAGGACTGGAAGGAAGCTTCTGGGGCTCCTCTAGCTGCCTCACGTTTCCACCTGGAGCGGGGAAGCCTGCTGGTGTCCCACGCTCCAGATGTGATCTGAGTGGATGCAGTTTTTGGCATAGAGAGAGGAAACAGTACTCAGCCCCTCTGAGCGGCAGAGCCTTGCCCCTCCCCTGCCCCGCGTCCTTGGCCACGCACGCATTCTCTCTGACTCTCCTGGAGCCTCAGAGCCCTCTCCTGATGTCGTCCTCCCCGACCTGCTCTAATCCCTGCGTGTTTTCTGCCTGTGGGGACCTAAGCAGCCTCTTTGCCCAGCAGGTCTCACCTGCCTCCAACACGAGGCAGTGACATCAACAGAACATGTACAAGTCAATGGTCCCTCCCACTCAGGATCCTGCGGCATGGCATGAAAAGGCCTTCTAGTCCAATCCCCTGCCTCAGGGTAGAATGCTTTTCAAAACACCCTGAAAATTAGCCCAACATGGTGGCACACACCTGTCCTCCCAGCTACTTTGGAGGCAGAGGCAGGATGATCACTTGAGCCCAAGAGGTCAAAGCTGCCATGAGCTATGATTGTGCCAGTGCACCCCAGCCTGGGCGACACGGCGAGACCTTATCTCTAAAAACAAAATAACCAAAACCAACACCCTGAGAGTCAAGGCTGCTGGTATTATAACAGCAGCTGCCCTGGGAGTGCCTGCTCCCTACAGGCCTGAGCCAGGCTGGAGAGGGTCTGTACTGGGTTATAAAGAGCCTCTCATCCTCAGAGCAGCCCGATGGAGCTGCTTTCCCACCCCCGCTTTACAGGTGATAGGGACTAGGAAGGGGCCACAACTCAGCAAAGCCGCAAAGCCACACAGACAACCAGCCAGGGAGCTGGAACCCAGACCACATGACTGGAAAGCCCATGCCGATCATGGCCACCCCTACAGCCCGAGCCAGGCCTCCAGAGGTGGAAGATGGGCAGGGGCCAGGGGCTCAGCCCATCCAGACCCACAGCTTCTCCACAGGTGCCTGGCGGAAGGGGCAGGGGACGTGGCCTTTGTGAAGCACAGCACGGTACTGGAGAACACGGATGGTGAGTGGGGGCAGGGCACGGGCCCAGAAAAGCAGCGTGCCAGGCCAGGCCGGCCTGGGGCAGGGCACCTAGATGGCAGAGTTGGGATCAAACACCCTAGTTCAGTGCTGCTCTGAGTCTCTGGGTGATCTTGGATAAGTCCCATAGTCTCTGAGCCTCAGCACTCCCAGCTGCAAAAGAGCAGAGGCAAGTGTCACCGGGGGAGTGCCCACTGCTCACAGGGCAGGAGAAGGGGGCCAGCGAGCAGCTCTGCTCTGCTCTGATCTGAATATGGCATTGGGTTCTGGTTCCACCTGAAGATGGGGGTCTGATTTTTTAAAGAATTTGCAAACCTCTCCACTGGATCTCACCTACCAGCCCTTCCTGGCATTTTTCTCCTCTTGCCTGGAGAATCTGTCCCTCATCCCTAGGTAGGTTTAAAATATAGGTTGGTGTTGAGGTGGGGCACGCTGGCTCATGTCTGTAATCCCAGCACTTTGGGAGGCCGAGGTGGGCAGATCACGAGGTCAGGAGATCAAGACCATCCTGGCCAACATGGCGAAATCCTGTCTCTACTAAAATACAAAAAACTAGCTGGGCATGGTGGTGGTTGCTTGTAATCCTAGCTACTCGGGAGGCTGAGGCAGGGGAATTGCTTGAACCCGGAAGGCGGAGCTTGCAGTGTGTTGAGATCGTGCCATTGCACTCCAGCCTGGTGACAGAGCGAGACTCTGTCTAAAAAAATAAAAAACAAAAAAAGATTGATGTTATATATTAAGCCATCATGTCACTTAAGTTTTTTAATCTTGAAAGAACTGAGCTTTGGAAAAGTTACAAGAATAACTCAAAGAGCTGCCTTCTCTTCTTCACCCAAATTCTAACTGTTTAGCATTTTTCCACATTTGATTTGTGTGTGTGTGTGTTCTGACCCATTTGAGAGTATATTTGCCTATGTCATACCCCTTAAATACTTTACTATGTATCTCCTAAGGCAAGGAGATGTGTACCTAGCCACAGTAATCAAAATCAGGAAATGCAACTTTGATCCAATCCTGTTATCCAATCTATAATCAATATTGCAGATTCACTCACCATCCCAATTCTATCCTTCATACCCATTTTTTTCAGACCAGGACTGAATCTTTTACCACGTTTGGGGTTTAGTTGTTAGATCTCTTTAGTTTCCTTTATCTTGGAACAGTTTCTCAGTCTTTGTTTTTTATGACATTGGCATTTTGAAGCATCAGGCCAGTTATTTTATAGAATGTCCCTCAATTTAGATTTGCCTGAAGATTGTTTCTTTTTTTAAATTGAGATAAAATTTACATGCAGCAAAATTTGTTCTTTTTGAAGTATAGTTCTATGAGTTTTGCCAAATCCATACAGTTGTATAACCACCACCAGAATCGAGATCTGGATGGGGCAGATGCTTCAGCCCAGGAGTTCCTCAGGCCCTGCTGGTTATCCCCCTGCACCTGCCAGCAAGGAGCAAACACACTGTTCTGTCTGCAGTTTGGCCTCTCCCAGGACATCTGATGATTGGGGTTTTTTTTAAGTCATTATCATTCTTTACTGTTATCAATCGTTGCCTTTTAAATCAGAAAGTCCATCATGAAGGCAAACATGGACCAGATCCGAGAAGGAGGAAAACAAGTGGCCTGCACACGAGGAAGCGTGTAGGATGATGCGCTCTCGTGCTGGGCAAGCCTGGAAAGGGGCTCCTGTTCACAGGCCCCAAGACGAGTTCGACAAAGGAGAATTTGGAAAATGGGCAAAGAGCAGGGATATGTTGGGTTAAAAATCAGCTTTTTCAGACTTGGGTTTTTTGTTTTTTTTGTTTTTTTTGTTTTTGAGATGGGGTCTCACCATGTTGCTCAGGCTGGTCTCAAACCCCCAGCCTCAATTGATCCTCGCATCCCAGCCTCCTGAGTAGCTGGGATTACAGGCATGCACCTGGCAGCTTTTTCAAAGTTTTGACGGTAATCTAAGGCAATCTAAGGCAGTAATTTTTTAAAGTGACTTGATACAAAAAGATTGGTAAGAGCAAAAGGGTACAAGTGGCATAAATGTCTAGAGCAGGGAAGTGACAGGACTTTCATTGTTCTTGGCTTTGAGAAGTGGAAGTGGCTGATGGAAGTACCTGAATGATGCATTTGTCTGTGGGAAGGCAAAGGATGCCCCAGAGCTCTAACCAAAGGCTTTGCAGCAGCCTAAAAACAGAGAAAAGTTGGGAAGTGGAGGGGGGAGAACTGCACTGAGTCATTAAGAGTGCTGTCAAGTACCATGTGGCCATTAAAAATGACCTTTACAGAGTTTTCCAAACTGTTACTCTGGTGTGGGTTTTTTGGTTTTGTTTTAAAATAGCTTTGCAATGAAAACTTTCGTGACCATACAAATTATCTTTTCTCTTCCTATTTCCTTGTAGAGGTTTTTTCCCTCCTTGTCTTAAAGTCATAAAAATATTGTTCTGTGGGACCATCTGTGGTTTAATTATAGTCCTTAATATTCATCTTCTCAGTATCCCTAGTTGGTGTTAATAGTTACTCTTGCAAATTTTCTTTTCTATTGAGAAACAAATGAATTTATGGAAAGTTTCCAATACTGTGGAAAAATACTTTGCCAAGTAGGATGCAAAATTGCCTGTCAACTATGTCCTTAGCCAGGTTAAAAGTGGTCAAAAGGGGGCTGGGCACGGTGGCTCACACCTGTAAGCCCAGCACTTTGGGAGGCCGAGGCTGGCGGATCACGAGGTCAGGAGTTTGAGACCAGCCTGGCCAACATGGTGAAACCCCGTCTCTACTAAAAATGCAAAAATTAGCCGGGTGTGGTGGCGGCGCCTGTGGTCCCAGCTACTCGGGAGGCTGAGGCAGAAGAATCACTTGAACCCAGCAGGCAGAGCTTGCAGTGAGCCGAGATCACACCACTCACTCCAGCCTGGGCGACAGAGCGAGACTCTGTCTCAAAAAAAAAAAAGGTGGGGGGATCAAAAGACAGGGAGTAAAACAGGAAAAAGGACTTGAAAGAAACCCATCCCAACGTGAATAGCTGGAGTTGCGGAGTTCCCCTTCCCTCTCTAGCCCGCGTGGGCAGATTCCATCCGGGTTTGTTCCCACCTTGGTCCCTGCTCCTGGAGCCCTGACCCCCTCCCCTGCTCAGAGCCAAACGTAGTGCCTCATGGCAGCCGCAAGCTCATCCTAGACTCTTAGTACATTTATCTCTCTCACCCAAAACTGTTCTTATTTTCTTGCTCTTTTTTTTTTTTTTTTTTTTTTTTTTTGAGACGGAGTCTCGCTCTGTCGCCCAGGCTGGAGTGAGTGGCCGGATCTCAGCTCACTGCAAGCTCCGCCTCCCGGGTTCACACCATTCTCCTGCCTCAGCCTCCCGAGTAGCTGGGACCACAGGCGCCCGCCACCTCGCCCGGCTAGTTTTTTTGTAGTTTTTAGTAGAGAGGGGGTTTCACCGTGTTAGCCAGGATGGTCTCCATCTCCTGACCTCGTGATCCGCCCGTCTCGGCCTCCCAAAGTGCTGGGATTACAGGCTTGAGCCGCTGCGCCTGGCCATTTTCTTGCTCTTTTTATCTTGAATAGTTATTTATAAGTATTGTATTACTGTCAGATGCCTCCAATCCACTTTAGCAACAGAAGTTGGTGAGAGCTAGAAAATGAGAGTAACGAGATAGAGTCTGTGTAGGTACTTGGAGTTGGGTGCAGCCACCAAGCTCTGCCACCTTCTGAATGCTGGGTTCTCACGTCCATGACACCCAGCCACCCCCCAGAATCCCTCTTCTGGGCCTTCCTTGCCACCCGCCCCAACCCCTGTCGTAGCTGGGTCAGCCCAGGCTTCCTTCTTCCCAGGGAAGACGCTTCCCTCCTGGGGCCAGGCCCTGCTGTCACAGGACTTCGAGCTGCTGTGCCGGGATGGCAGCCGGGCTGACGTCACCGAGTGGAGGCAGTGCCATCTGGCCCGGGTGCCTGCTCACGCCGTGGTGGTCCGGGCCGACACAGATGGGGGCCTCATCTTCCGGCTGCTCAACGAAGGCCAGGTGGGCTCAGAGTCCCCCAACCCCCCTGCACAGCGTCCTGGATGGTGCTGGGCCTTGTGGTCGCTCAGCAGGGTGGGATCAAGAGGGGCAGGACCCAGAGACTGTCCTTGGGATGGACCCCAGCATTGGGCCAGGTCAGAGTGAGGAACCAGCCGGCTGTGCTGGCTGCCCAGGAGGAGGGCTGGCCAGGGGAGGGGGACCCAGAGGAGGGGGACCCAGGGACCCAGGCACCCTCAGAAGAAGCTCCTGATACTTGTGTCTCTGAGAGCTAAAATCAAAACATATGAGCAAATAAACGAAGTGACAAAACCAGAGCCTTTCAAAGCATTCACCATTCACCATGAATTACATGTGGCGAATAAGGTTTGGCCCAAACCGCTGCTTTTGACAGCGATATACTTCTGACCACTGGCACCCCAGGCTCAGTTAGTTTTGTCCCATCCAGGCTGCCACTGCCAGCCCCACGGCGTGTCCTCAGGGCCGTCCCACCCCTGGCCACAGTCATGTGTCCAAACAGCTGAGTGTGATGAGGCCAAATGGACTCAGAGCAGACCCAGAACTGGCAGGGCCCAGGGGAAGGAGACAGCGGATCAGGGGAGGCACCGCAGAAGAGGGAGGCCTCGCCTGGCCCTCACAGTGGGCGCCTGGTCTGAGGTCAGGGAAGAAGGAGGTAGGGCCCGAAGTGGGAGGAAAGGATGTGGCCTGTCAGGACCCTCACCACCCTGTACCCACCCCCTCTTGACACACAGCGTCTGTTCAGCCACGAGGGCAGCAGCTTCCAGATGTTCAGCTCTGAGGCCTATGGCCAGAAGGATTTGCTCTTCAAAGACTCCACCTCGGAGCTTGTGCCCATCGCCACGCAGACCTACGAGGCGTGGCTGGGCCAGGAGTACCTGCACGCCATGAAGGGTCTGCTCTGTGATCCCAACCGTAAGTCCACCCGTCCCGACTGCTGCCAGCTCCAGCCCAGCTCGACCTCGGGCATGGCAAGGCTCTCTGGGAAAGCGGCTGGGGGAAGATGCTCACCAGGGAGGCCTCTGTAGGAACCTGTCATTTCTGTCCTCTGCCTCTGGGGCTTTGGGGAGGAAGCCCCTCTTCAGCTGCACCGCCTGTCGTGCCTCGGAAGCCCCACCTGGCCGCAGCGGAGTAGGATCCAGGCCCTCAGAATCTGCCTTGGGAAGGGTCTCCTCACCCCTCCATCCGTGGCCATGGCGTCCTGTCAGTTCTTCTACAGCCTCTCGCTCCTACTCCCCGCCTCTATCCCATGGCTACAGCCCTGGCTCAGGCACTGTCTTTTGCCTGGACTGGTGCAGTAGTCTACAAGCGAACTTCTTGCCTTTAGCCCTCCAGCCCCATATATCTTCCACCTACAGCCAGGGAAGTGGGTACCACACACTGAGTTAGATACACGACAGCCGTGGTCTTCCTCAAACCTCACAGCTGCCCCTTTTCTGTATGAGGAAGTGGGATCCGATGGTTAAATAACTTATCCCAGCCACACCGGAGAAAGGCCCAGAATTTCCCTTGGGTCTGACTCCAAGCTCTTCCATGGCAGTACCGGCCTGGCAGTGACCGCTTGCTTGCCCCACCCCAGGGCTGCCCCCCTACCTGCGCTGGTGTGTGCTCTCCACTCCTGAGATCCAGAAGTGTGGAGACATGGCCATGGCCTTCGGCCGGCAGCAGCTCAAGCCAGAGATCCAGTGCGTGTCAGCCAAGTCCCCCCAGCACTGCATGGAGCAGATCCAGGTGGGGGTCGCGCAGGTGCCGCGTGGGCCGGGTGGGCAGGTAGTGGCAGTGCCTGGGCGGTTCTTACTACCCACTCCCCCTGCTGCCTGGGGAAGAGAAGAGTGCCTACTGCAACAAGGCCACAGAGACAGGCGGGAGGAGCGACCACAGGGACCAGCACCCACCCCAGGGGACAAAGACGGGGGGGCGGAGCAACTGCAGGGACCAGCACCCACCCCAGGGGACAGAGACAGGGGGAGAGGAGCGACTACAGGGACCAGCACCCACCCCAGGGGACAGAGACAGGCGGGGAGGAGGGACCGCAGGGACCAGCACCCACCCCAGGGGATAGGCAGATAGGAGTGAGTCCCCTGGAGAGCCTGCGAGCTCCTCACTGAGCGGGGGCACCAGCAGCAAAAGGAGCACTGGCCCAGCTGGGCGCTGACGCCCTGTAGCCTGGGGCGAGCCCTTTCCCCTTTCTGAATCTCAGCCTTCCCTTGTGCAATAGAGAGTGGGCGTGAATCATTGTTCAACCTTTTTTTTCTTTTTTCCTAATTTTTCTAAATAGACAAATAGTAATTGTGCATATTCATAAGATACATGGTGATGTTCCGATACATAGAATACATGGTGATCGGAGCAGAATAATAATTAGCATACTGTCATCTCAAACATTGCTCATTTCTCTGTGTGGAGAACATGCAGTATCTTCCTACCTGTTTGAAACTATGTATTATTGTTAACTCCAGTTATCCTACAGTCTATAGAACACTGGAGCTTATTCCTCCTCTCTCTTATTTTGTATCCTTTAACAAATCTCTCCTGGGCGTGTTGGCTCACACCTGTAATCCCAGTACTTTGGGAGGCCGAGGCGGGTGGATCACTTGAGATCAGGAGTTCAAGACCATCCTGGCCAGCATGGTGAAACCTCGTTTCCACTAAAAGTACAAAAAAATTAGCCTGGCATGGTGGCACGCAGCTGTAATCCCAGCTACTCAGGAGGCTGAGGCAGGAGAATCGCTTGGACCCGGGAGGCAGAGTTGCAGTGAGCCGAGATCATGCCATTGCACTCTAGCCTAGGTGACAAGAATGAGACTCTGTCTCAAAAAAAAAAAAAATCTCTCCCTATTCCTCCTTTCCCCCACCCTTCCCAGTCTCCAGTATCCTCTGTTCTACTTTTTACTTCTGTGAGATCAACTTTTTTTAGCTTCCACATATGAGTGGAACATATGGTGTTTAACTTTCTGTGCCTGGCTTATTTCACATAACACAGTGTCCTCCAGTTCCATCTGTGTTGCTGCCAGTGACAGGATTTCATTCTTTTTTATGGCTAAATAGTATTCCACAGTGCATGCCGATGACATTTTCTCTATCCATCCTCTGTTGTTGGACACCTGGTTGATTCCATATCCTGGCTATTGTGACCAGTGCTATGATAAACATGAGGTGCAGGCATCCCTTCCACAGGCTGATTTCCTTTTTCCTTTGGACGGATTCCCAGTGGTGGGATTGCTGGACCGTACGGTAGTAAATAGTTCGATTTGTCATTTGTGGAGGGACTTCCATACTGTTTTCCATAGCGACTCTCTGGGTTTCCATCCCCACCAACAGTGTAAGAGTTTCCTTTATTCTGCATCCTCACTAGTATTTGTTATCTTTTATCTTTTTGATAACAGCCACCCTAACTGGGGTGAGCTGATACCTCACTGTGGCTTTGGCATGCATTTCCCTGATGATTAGTGCTGCCTGCTGGCATTTTGTATGTCTTCTTTTGAGAAACGTCTGTTCTGGTCATTTGCCCATTTTTAAGTAGGATGATTTTCTGCTGTTGAGATGTTTCCGCTGCGTGTATATTCTGGATATTAATCTCCTTCGGATGAGTAGTTTGCAAATATTTTGTCTCACTCCGTAGGCTGTCTTCATTTCACTCTGACGATTGTTTTATCTGCTGTGCAGAAACTGTTTTGTTTGGTATAATTCCATTTGCTTATTATTGCCTTTTTGTTGACTGTGCTTTCGAGGTCTTTTCATAAAATCTTTTCCCAGACCAATGTCCCGAAGCGTTTTGCCTGTATTCTCTTTAGCCCTTTTATTGTCTTGAGCCCTGCATTTAGGCCCCTGATCCGTGATGCGTTGACCCCTGCGTAGGGTGAGGGGTAGTTTAGGGCCCAGTTCATTCTGCACTTGGACATTCCGCCTTCCTAGCAGCAGCCACTGAGGAAGAGACCACTCTTTTCCCAACGAGTGTTCTTGGAACCTTTGTCAAAAATCATCGGGCTGTAGACCTGTGGGTTAATTTCTGGGTTCTCTATTCTGTATCATTGGTCTCTATGTCAGTTTCTATGCCTCTGTCTTTGTTCTTTTTGCTTAGGATTGCTTTGGCTATTCAGGGTCACTTGTGGTCCCATACAAAGTTTAGGATTGTTTTTTCTAATTCGGTAGAGAATGTCGTTGGTATTTTCATAGGGAAGTTCAACTTTTTTTTTTTTTTTTTTTGAGACAGAGTCTCACTCTGTCGCCCAGGCTGGAGTGCAGTGGCCGGATCTCAGCTCACTGCAAGCTCCACCTCCCAGGTTCACGCCATTCTCCTGCCTCAGCCTCCCGAGTAGCTGGGACTACAGGCGCCGCCACCACGCCCGGCTAGTTTTTTTTTTTTTTGTATTTTTTAGTAGAGATGGGGTTTCACCATGTTAGCCAGGATGGTCTCGATCTCCTGACCTCGTGATCCGCCCGTCTCGGCCTCCCAAAGTGCTGGGATTACAGGCTTGAGCCACCGCGCCCGGCCGGAAGTTCAACATTTTTGACAGCACCGTGCACTTGGAAATACATTTTACATTGACCACAATCTAGTGCACAAAAAGTTTTCTTTCAGATATAAGTGAAAAAAATATATGTCCTTTATATACAGAGATATGACACAAACAGTACCCGCTACTTCTCATGTATTCTATTCTAATCCTTTTTTTGCTGACACTTGTCATGACCCATTAAATGGATTTGGCCCCCACGAACAGACTCACCATTGCAGCTAGAAACACCAGCTGGCCCGGCCTCTCGTGCCCGTTCGGCTCCGCCCCGGTTCGCTTCTCTGCCTGGAGACTGACGCCAGATGCAGAGGAGGCCCCAGAGGCTCTGCAGTCCGGGAGGACTGCTGTGGTCACGGGTGTCCAGCCTTGGCCCAGAGCCCCGGCTGTCAGCCCCTGGGTGTCCACACTCCCCAGATTCTGTTTTTAGAGCAAGTAGGTGGGGTCTGTTCAGGGGGTCCCCAAGCACAGGCCCCTCAGCAGTGCCAACCCTGCCCAGGCCGGGGAACCACATTGACTGGAAGGCCACAAAAAAGAGACCGGGCAGGAATACAGGGTGACCAGGCCTAGGACAGTGACCATCGCACAAGCTGACACTCGCTGTGCGCCCCACACAGTGAGGGTCGTTGTGTGGATCATCTCATGTGACCCTCACAGCAGCCCTGGCAGTTGGTGTGACCATCGGCCCCACTTTTGGGTCTGGAGCGGGGAGAGAGAGGCTGGGGAAGTAACTTGCCCAAGGTCACCAGCCAGGATGGGCTGTATGAGCTTCCCCACACCACTTTGCCTGAGCCAGGCCACAGCGCTGTCTCCACACCTGTGGATCGCGAGAGTGGAGACCACCCCAGCCTCAGGCCAAGGAGTGCCCAGGCCCAAGGCGGGGGTGTTCCGGGAGCTTCCGCAGGCACTGATGGAAGCCTGTCCTTGTGCAGAGCTGAGAGCAAGTGTGTGTGACGCTGACAGGGGAGCCTCCGCTGGAACCTGGAATGGAGGGAAGGTCTTGGGGGAGGGTCTTTATTTCTTTATTTCCCAATGCCTGGCAGGCTGCCCTATTGTTCCAAGCGCCCCAGAGGAGGGAGATGTGCTGGGAAGAAGGTTTCAGCTCCCTCTGAGTGCCAGCCTCCTCTCAATCTGGGCTCACAGAGGGCCAGGGGGCTGCCCTGCGGCCTGTGGGAAGAGGAGAGACCAGGGGCTCCTCAAAACCCCAGCAAAGGTCTCAAAGACCCTCAGTTCTAGCTTCTGAGGTTCTCAGAGAGGCATCCAGTGTGGCCGTAACACCCATTCCTGCCCTGCCAGTTACAGGGAAGCCAGAGGGCCTGGGCTGCAGTGCATGGTCTGTGTCCTGCCCACAGCGCAATGGGAAGAAGGAGGTCTGGGCAGTGGAAAAAGGGTCCCGAGAGGTGCACCCTCCTGGCCCCAAATGTCAACGCCGCTGCCTGTTATTCTACCACCATCACTTCACGCCTCTTCAGGAATGGTGTGGGACACCTTCCTGGGGCACAGGTGTCCCCACTGTCCCCCACTGTCATCCCCTTCCCTTGAGGTTAATCACACTCTACTATGGCTTTGTTGCCGGTTAGCCCCTTGGCAGGGTCCTGGGGCCACCTGTCAAGGGGCTTCTGAATGGACAAGTGGGGTGGGTACAGGTGACGTGGAGGCCCCAGGAGGGTCCTGGTAAGAAGGCGCTGGGTCCTCCTGCTGCCATGGCAGGCAGAGCTCCATCCCTCAGCCCTGGAGCCTCCTCCCTAGGCCCTGAGACTGCCGTCGTTTCAGATCCGCCACTCTTCCATCTGTACAGGCATTTAACAGACAGGCATTATACCACACGGTGTGCTGGCCCTTGGCCAGGTGCTGGAGAGGTGGTGCCTGGCCGTCTGGCGGCTGGCAGTGCATAGGGAGGCCCATGCCAAGCATGAGGGTAGGGATCACGCTTGCTTTGCTCAGAGCAGGGACACAGGGGACCCTGGGCAGCCACACGCAGGAGTGCTGCGTGGGTGTTTCAGCCCCTTGGTCCTCCAGACACCCCTCCCGGTCAGGCGTCTTCACAAGGAGAGGAAGGGGCAGGCTGCCAGGATGGGCTATTCCCCACCCAGATTCCCCAGGGGAAGGAAGCCTGAGGCCACAAACCCCTAGAGACCAGGCCCTGCCACCTCCATAGGATCCCGACATCCAGAACCATCCTGGGTCCACCCTGGCCCAGTTGCTGCTTCTGTTCCCTTCAGGCTGGGCAAATTGACACTGTGACCCTGAGCGGCGAGGACATTTACACGGCGGGGAAGACGTACGGCCTGGCTCCGGCAGCTGGCGAGGGCTATGCTTGTGAGTGCAGGGCCTGCCGCCTGGCCGCAGCCAGGAGGTGGGGAAAGTGTTATAAATATAAAAGAGTCCCCCTCTCAGCTATTTTCACAAGCTCCCTGCCTCTCTCCTGGGGATAGTGACTATCTATCACCAGGCCTGCCCCTCCTGCCCCAGGCCTCAGTTTTCCCAACTATTCCACATACGTCTCTAAGGGGCTGGCAAACTTTCTGTAAAGGATTGGAGGATAAATACTTGAGACTTTGCAGATGACAGTCTGTCTTTCAATAACCCTTTCAAAATATAAAAATCATTCTCAGTTTACAACCCAGGCCATACAAGAGCAGGCGTGTGGTTTGCCATCTTGAACTACTGGGGCCTCCTCAGCCTCTTCTGGCCCTAACCAGCCATGGAAGGTGGCCTTTTGGAGTCCCCCTGCCAGCTCATTTGCACCTTCTGAGGGGCCTGGGCTGGGGCTTTGGCCTCTGTCCTCTTACTGGTGACCTCAGAGGCCTGGGTCCCTTCCACCCGGGTGTGAGCAATCTCTGGGCTGTGGGAAATGCTTCTGCAGCCTCAGCTGTGACTCCACTTTCCTCCCGGGAAGTGAGAAAAATACCACCTGGGTTTAAGGAAAGAAGGAAATCCCTGTGGGGAAGGACTGCTGGGGCCAGAGGAAGACAGGGCTGGAAAGTGGAGCCAGGAGGCTGCATCTCACAGGGGACGCAGGCAGGGCCCCTGCTGGGCCTGCTCCCGGAACACCTGGTCTCAGGCCTGGGCACTGTTTGGCCTGCACAGCTCAGACAAAGAGGCAGGAAGGAGTGGGTTTGAAGGAAGGACCCCACAGGCCCTTGCCCGGGCTCTCAGCTGAGGGGCCCCTCGCATGAGTCCCTCTCTC